>NC_092338.1:401011250-401357500 GCF_046630445.1 Rutidosis leptorrhynchoides
GAAACGCCTTCTCTTGTTCATCCTTCCATTCAAATTTCTTCCCTTTATGCGTTAATGCAGTCAAGGGTTTTGCTATTTTGGAGAAATCTTGGATGAATCTTCTGTAGTAACCAGCCAATCCTAAAAATTGACGTATATGCTTCGGAGTTTTTGGGGTTTCCCACTTTTCAACGGTTTCGATCTTTGCCGGGTCCACGTGGATACCTTCTTTGTTCACTATGTGACCGAGGAATTGAACTTCTTCCAACCAAAATGCACACTTTGAAAACTTAGCGTACAGTTTTTCTTTCCTCAATACTTCTAGCACTCTTCTCAAATGTTCTTCGTGCTCTTGATCATTCTTTGAGTAAATAAGTATGTCATCGATGAAAACAATGACAAACTTGTCAAGATATGGCCCACACACTCGGTTCATAAGGTCCATGAACACAGCTGGTGCATTAGTTAAACCAAATGGCTTGACCATAAACTCGTAATGACCGTAACATGTTCTGAAAGCAGTCTTTGGAATATCATCTTCTTTCACCGCATTTGATGATACCCGGAACGTAAGTCAATCTTTGAATAAAAGACGAGCCTTGTAGTTGATCAAATAAGTCGTCGATTCTCGGTAGTGGGTAGAGGTTCTTGATGGTAAGTTTGTTCAACTCTCGGTAGTCGATACACAACCTGAATGTACCATCTTTATTCTTGACAAACAAAACTGGAGCTCCCCACGGTGATGTACTTGGTCGAATGAAACCACGCTCTAAAAGTTCTTGTAATTGGCTTTGCAGTTCTTTCATCTCGCTAGGTGCGAGTCTGTAAGGAGCACGAGCTATTGGTGCAGCTCCTGGTACAAGATCTATTTGAAATTCAACGGATCGATGTGGGGGTAATCCCGGTAATTCTTTCGAAAATACATCGGGAAATTCTTTTGCGACGGGAACATCATTGATGCTCTTTTCTTCGGTTTGTACTTTCTCGACGTGTGCTAGAACAGCATAGCAACCTTTTCTTATTAGTTTTTGTGCCTTCAAATTACTAATAAGATGTAGCTTCGTGTTGCCCTTTTCTCGTATAATGCGAATTGCATTTTTATAACAAACGATCTCTGCTTTCACTTCTTTCAACCAGTCCATACCGATTATCACATCAAAACTCCCTAACTCTACTGGTATCAAGTCAATCTTAAATGTTTCGCTAACCAGTTTAATTTCTCGATTCCGACATATATTATCTGCTAAAATTAATTTACCATTTGCTAATTCGAGTAAAAATTTACTATCCAAAGGTGTCAATGGACAACTTAATTTAGCACAAAAATCTCTACTCATATAGCTTCTATCCGCACCCGAATCAAATAAAACGTACGCAGATTTATTGTCAATAAGAAACGTACCCGTAACAAGCTCCGGGTCTTCCTGTGCCTCTGCCGCATTAATATTGAAAACCCTTCCGCGGCCTTGTCCATTCGTGTTCTCCTGGTTCGGGCAATTTCTAATAATGTGGCCCGGTTTTTCACATTTATAACAAACTACATTGGCATAACTTGCTCCGACACTACTTGCTCCGCCATTACTCGTTCCGACACCATTTGTTCCTTTCGTTCTGTTAACCCCTGGTTCGTAGACCTCACACTTCGCCGCGCTATGACCATTTCTTTTACACTTGTTGCAAAATTTGGTGCAGAACCCCGAGTGATACTTTTCACACCTTTGGCATAGCTGCTTCTGATTGTTGTTGTTGTTGCGGTTATTATTGTTGTTGGGATGATTGTTGTAGTTGCTGTTGCTGCTGTTGTTGTTGTTGTTGTTGTTGTTGTTGTTGTTGTTGTTGTTGTTGTTGTTGTTGTTGTTGTTGTTGTTGTTGTTGTTGTTGTTGTTGGGCCGTTTGTTGTAGTTGCAATTGATGTTGCGATTGTTGGGATAGTTGTTGCGATTATTGTTGTAATTGCTGTTGTTGTTGTATTGGTGATTCTTATCACCGTTTTCCTCCCACTTTCTTTTGACTTGCTTCACATTGGCCTCTTCAGCCGTCTGTTCTTTAATTCTTTCCTCAATCTGGTTCACTAGTTTGTGAGCCATTCTATATGCCTGTTGTATGGAGGCGGGCTCGTGTGAACTTATATCTTCTTGGATTCTTTCCGGTAATCCTTTCACAAATGTGTCGATCTTCTCTTCCTCATCTTCGAACGCTCCCGGACACAATAGGCACAATTCTGTGAATCGTCTTTCGTACGTGGTAATATAAAATCCTTGGGTTCGTAACCCTCTAAGTTCTGTCTTGAGCTTATTGACCTCGATTCTAGGACGGTACTTCTCGTTCATCAAGTGCTTGAATGCTGACCACGGTAGTGCGTACGCATCATCTTGTCCCACTTGCTCTAGATAGGTATTCCACCATGTTAACGCAGAACCTGTGAAGGTATGCGTAGCGTACTTCACTTTGTCCTCTTCAGTACACTTACTTATGGCAAACACCGATTCGACCTTCTCGGTCCACCGTTTCAATCCGATTGGTCCTTCGGTTCCATCAAATTCCAAAGGTTTGCAGACAGTGAATTCTTTGTAGGTGCATCCTACACGATTTTCTGTACTGCTAGATCCAAGGTTATTGTTGGTATGTAGCGCAGCCTGTACTGCGGCTATGTTTGAAGCTAGAAAAGTACGGAATTCCTCTTCATTCATATTCACGGTGTGTCGAGTAGTCGGTGCCATTTCCTTCAAAATAGTCAAATGGAACAAGTTAATCATACAGAATATTAAGAGTAGTTAATAGTATTTCATAGCATAATATGAACTCATTTATAAAAGCTTTTTCTTCATATTAGCGTTTTATAAGTTTAAATTCGGGTAGTACCTACCCGTTAAGTTCATACTTAGTAGCTAATATACAATTCAACTACTACAATTCTATATGAAAAACTGATTATAATAATATTTCGCGTTCA
Source organism: Rutidosis leptorrhynchoides (assembly GCF_046630445.1). Taxonomy (NCBI): domain Eukaryota; kingdom Viridiplantae; phylum Streptophyta; class Magnoliopsida; order Asterales; family Asteraceae; genus Rutidosis; species Rutidosis leptorrhynchoides. The sequence goes on from NC_092338.1 coordinate 401,014,183, forward strand.
AACTTTTATACAATATTTTACAAACTTACAATACCGCTTATTTTACATAAAGCATGAAATATAGCACACAATAACTTTGATACAAGATAGTTGTGAAGATAATTCTAGCTAGTACACAAGTCGTTCAGCAAAGGCAATAAAGACACGTAATTCATACGTCCAGAAACAAGTCATGCATTCTGGTTTTACTAGGACTACTTCCCATCCTTGGTCTTGTGGAACATAACCGTTATGGCCGTTGATAAGACAGCGTGTTGTAACGTCATCAAAGGGATGAGGGTTACGTAATGACCAACAGTCTCGTAATAACCTAAAAACCTCATTTCTTACCCCAATTACCGACTCCGTCACTTGTGGGAAAGTTTTGTTTAATAGTTGTAGCCCGAGGTTCTTTTTCTCACTTTGGTGAGAAGCAAACATTACTAACCCGTAAGCATAGCATGCTTCTTTATGTTGCATGTTAGCCGCTTTTTCTAAATCATGAAGTCCTATATTCGGATACATTGAGTCAAAATAATTTCTTAACCCGTTGCGTAAAATAGCATTTGGGTTCCCCGCAATATATGCGTCAAAGTAAACACATCGTAACTTATGGGTTTCCCAATGTGATATCCTCCATCTTTCAAACGAAAGTCTCTTATAAACCAAGACATTCTTGGAACGTTCTTCGAATGTCTTACAAACTGATTTCGTCGTAAATAGTTGTGCCGAAGAATTCTGACCGACTCTAGACAAGATTTCATCAATCATGTCTCCGGGTAGGTCTCTTAAAATATTGGGTTGTCTATCCATTTTGTGTTTTTATACTGTAAAATAGACAAGAGTTAGATTCATAAAAAAAATACTTATTAATACAAGCAATTTTTACATATATCATAAAGCATAAGCACACTATATTACATATATTACACCACACGAATACAACTATCTTATTCCGACTCGCTCATTTCTTCTTCTTCGGTTTTGGTTCGTTTTGCCAAGTTTCTAGGGATATATGATGTTCCCCTAATACGAGCTGTCGTTTTCCACAACGGTTTAGAAAAACCTGGTGGTTTAGAGGTTCCCGGGTCATTGTTACAACTTAAGGGCTTCGAGGGTTGACGATACATATAAAGTTCATCGGGGTTGGAATTAGATTTCTCTATTTTTATGCCCTTTCCCTTATTATTTTCTTTTTCCTTTTTAAATTCAGTTGGGGCAATTTCTATAACATCATCGGAATTCTCATCGGAATCCGATTTATCGGAGAATTGGCAATCCTCCCAATATTTTGCTTCCTTGGCGGAAACACCATTGACCATAATTAACCTTGGTTGGTTGGTTGAGGATTTTCTTTTACTTAACCGTTTTATTATTTCCCCCACCGGTTCTATTTCCTCCTCCGGTTCCTCCTCTTCCGGTTCTGATTCTTCTTCCGGTTCTGATTCTTCTTCCGGTTCTTCTTCGGGAACTTGTGAATCAGTCCAATATATATTCGACTCTTCGTTATTATTAGGTGAGTCAATGGGATTTGTGCTAGAGGTAGACATCTATCACACAATATCAAACATGTTAAGAGATTAATATATCACATAATATATACATGTTAATAATATATAGTTTTCAACAAAAATGTTAAGCAATCATTTTTAAATAAAACACGGTCGAAGTCCAGACTCACTAATGCATCCTAACAAACTCGATAAGACACACTAATGCAAATTTTCTGGTTCTCTAAGACCAACACTCGGATACCAACTGAAATGTCCCGTTCTTATTGATTAAAAACGTTCCATATTAATTGATTTCGTTGCGAGGTTTTGACCTCTATATGAGACGTTTTTCAAAGACTGCATTCATTTTTAAAACAAACCATAACCTTTATTTCATAAATAAAGGTTTAAAAAGCTTTACGTAGATTATCAAATAATGATAATCTAAAATATCCTGTTTACACACGACCATTACATAATGGTTTACAATACAAATATGTTACATCGAAATCAGTTTCTTGAATGCAGTTTTTACACAATATCATACAAACATGGACTCCAAATCTTGTCCTTATTTTAGTATGCAACAGCGGAAGCTCTTAGTATTCACCTGAGAATAAACATGCTTTAAACGTCAACAAAAATGTTGGTGAGTTATAGGTTTAACCTATATATATCAAATCGTAACAATAGACCACAAGATTTCATATTTCAATACACATCCCATACATAGAGATAAAAATCATTCATATGGTGAACACATGGTAACCGACATTAACAAGATGCATATATAAGAATATCTCCATCATTCCGGGATACCCTTCGGATATGATATAAATTTCGAAGTACTAAAGCATCCGGTACTTTGGATGGGGTTTGTTAGGCCCAATAGATCTATCTTTAGGATTCGCGTCAATTAGGGTGTCTGTTCCCTAATTCTTAGATTACCAGACTTAATAAAAAGGGGCATATTCGATTTCGATAATTCAACCATAGAATGTAGTTTCACGTACTTGTTTCTATTTTGTAAATCATTTATAAAACCTGCATGTATTCTCATCCCAAAAATATTAGATTTTAAAAGTGGGACTATAACTCACTTTCACATATTTTTACTTCGTCGGGAAGTAAGACTTGGCCACTGGTTGATTCACGAACCTATAACAATATATACATATATATCAAAGTATGTTCAAAATATATTTACAACACTTTTAATATATTTTGATGTTTTAAGTTTATTAAGTCAGCTGTCCTCGTTAGTAACCTACAACTAGTTGTCCACAGTTAGATGTACAAAAATAAATCGATAAATATTATCTTGAATCAATCCACGACCCAGTGTATACGTATCTCAGTATTGATCACAACTCAAACTATATATATTTTGGAATCAACCTCAACCCTGTATAGCTAACTCTAACATTTACATATAGAGTGTCTATGGTTGTTCCGAAATATATATAGATGTGTCAACATGATAGGTCGAAACATTGTATACGTGTCTATGGTATCTCAAGATTACATAATATACAATACAAGTTGATTAAGTTATGGTTGGAATAGATTTGTTACCAATTTTCACGTAGCTAAAATGAGAAAAATTATCCAATCTTGTTTTACCCATAACTTCTTCATTTTAAATCCGTTTTGAGTGAATCAAATTGCTATGGTTTCATATTGAAATCTATTTTATGAATCTAAACCGAAAAATTATAGGTTTATAGTCATAATAATAAGTTACAAGTCATTTTTGTAAAGGTAGTCATTTCAGTCGAAAGAACGACGTCTAAATGACCATTTTAGAAAACATACTTCCACTTTGAGTTTAACCATGATTTTTGTATATAGTTTCATGTTCATAATAAAAATCATTTTCCCAGAATAACAACTTTTAAATCAAAGTTTATCATAGTTTTTAATTAACTAACCCAAAACAGCCCGCGGTGTTACTACGACGGCGTAAATCCGGTTTTACGGTGTTTTTCGTGTTTCCAGGTTTTAAATCATTAAGTTAGCATATCATATAGATATAGAACATGTGTTTAGTTGATTTTAAAAGTCAAGTTACAAGGATTAACTTTTATTTGCGAACAAGTTTAGAATTAACTAAACTATGTTCTAGTGATTACAAGTTTAAACTTTCGAATAAGATAGCTTTATATGTATGAATCGAATGATGTTATGAACATCATTACTACCTCAAGTTCCTTGGATAAACCTACTGGAAATGAGAAAAATAGATCTAGCTTCAAAGGATCCTTGGATGGCTTGAAAGTTCTTGAAGCAGAATCATGACACGAAAACAATTTCAAGTAAGATTTCCACTCGAAATAAGATTGTTATAGTTATAGAAATTGAATTAAAGTTTGAATATGATTATTACCTTGTATTAGAAAGATAACCTACTGTAAGTAACAAAGGTTTCTTGACCTTAGATGATTACTTGGAATGGATTTAGAAAACTTGGAAGCAAACTTGCAATCTTGGAAGTATTCTTGATTTTATGAAACTAGAACTTGTAGAATTTATGAAGAACACTTAGAACTTGAAGATAGAACTTGAGAGAGATCAATTAGATGAAGAAAATTGAAGAATGAAAGTGTTTGTAGGTGTTTTTGGTCGTTGGTGTATGGATTAGATATAAAGGATATGTAATTTTGTTTTCATGTAAATAAGTCATGAATGATTACTCATATTTTTGTAATTTTATGAGATATTTCATGCTAGTTGCCAAATGATGGTTCCCACATGTGTTAGGTGACTCACATGGGCTGCTAAGAGCTGATCATTGGAGTGTATATACCAATAGTACATATATCTAAAAGCTGTGTATTGTACAAGTACGAATACGGGTGCATACGAGTAGAATTGTTGATGAAACTGAATGGGGATGTAATTGTAAGCATTTTTGTTAAGTAGAAGTATTTTGATAAGTGTCTTGAAGTCTTTAAAAAGTGTATGAATACATATTAAAACACTACATGTATATACATTTTAACTGAGTCGTTAAGTCATCGTTAGTCGTTACATGTAAATGTTGTTTTGAAACCTTTAGGTTCACGATCTTGTTGAATGTTGTTAACCCATTATTTATTATAACAAATGAGATGTTAAATTGTTATATTATCATGATATTATGATATATAATATATCTTAGTATGATATATATACAGTTAAATGTCGTTACAACGATAATCGTTACATATATGTCTCGTTTCGAAATCATTAAGTTAGTAGTCTTATTTTTACATATGTATTTCATTGTTAATACACTTAATAATATATTTACTTATCATTTAACATAATTAACTAAGTGTATCAATATCTTAATATGATTCATATGTACCTAGTAAGACGTTGTTATAACTATAATCGTTATATATATCATTTTCGAGTTTCTTAAATTAATAGTCTCATTTTTATGTATATAACTCATTGTTAAAATACCTAATGAGATACATACTTATAATAAAATCATGTTAACTATATATATAACCATATATATGTCATCGTATAGTTTTTACAAGTTTTAACGTTCGTGAATCACCGGTCAACTTGGGTGGTCAATTGTCTATATGAAACCTATTTCAATTAATCAAGTCTTAACAAGTTTGATTGCTTAACATGTTGGAAACACTTAATCATGTAAATAACAATTTCATTTAATATATATATAAACATGGAAAAGTTCGAGTCACTACAACAGGTGGGTAACGAATTTCATAAAGATTCTTCTGAAGCAGTACTAGAGCACGATGAAAATCAAGTAGTCGTTGATGAAGCTCCAGCGACTCATATTTCTAATCGGGAAAGGAAACGTCCAGGGTGGCACTCAGATTATATTATGGAAATCAATGTTGCATATTGTCTTCTAACAGAGGAAGGAGAGCCAACAACTCTTCACGAGGCACTGAATCATTCAGATGCATCTCAGTGGATGACGGCTATGCAGGAAGAAATTGAAGCTCTTCATAAAAATAAAACATGGGAACTTGTGCCATTTCCGAAAGGTAGAAAACCTATTGGAAATAAATGAGTGTATAAGATCAAGTGAAATGGCGATGATCAAGTGGAGCGGTATCGTGCAAGACTGGTGGTTAAAGGATATGCTCAGAAAGAAGGTACAGACTTTAATGAAATATTTTCTCCCGTGGTTCGACTTACAACAATTCGAGTAGTTCTAGCGATGTGTGCTACATTTAATTTGCATCTAGAGCAGCTAGATGTGAAAACTGCATTTCTTCATGGAAATCTCGAAGAAGAAATTTATATGCTTCAACCAGAAGGTTTTGAACTACAAGAAAAAAAGAACTTGGTTTGCAAGTTAAAGAAATCTTTGTATGGTCTCAAACAGGCGCCGAGATGTTGGTACAAGAGATTTGATTCTTTCATAATGAGCCTTGAATATAACAGACTTTATGCAGACCCTTGTGCATATTTCAAGAGGTTTGGAGACAATGATTTTGTCATTTTGCTGTTGTATGTAGACGACATGTTGGTTGCAGGCCCCAACAAAGATCGTATTAATAAGCTGAAGGCTCAATTGGCTAGGGAGTTTGAAATGAAAGACTTGGGTGCCGCAAACAAGATTCTAGGGATGCAAATTCACCGAGACAGAGATAATATGAAGATTTGGCTTTCTCAAAAGAATTATCTGAGGAAAATCTTGGAGCGTTTCAATATGCAAGATAGTAAGCCAATCTCAACCCCACTTCCTACTAATCTCAAGTTATCCTCCGTTATGTGTCCTAGCAGTGAATACGAGAGGAATGAGATATCTCGCGTACCGTATGCATCAGCAGTGGGAAGTTTAATGTTCGCAATGATATGTACAAGACCAGACATTGCACATGCAGTGGGTGTAGTTAGTCGGTACATGGCGAATCCTGGTAAAGAGCATTGGAATGCGGTAAAGAGGATCCTTAAATACATCAAGGGAACCTTATATGTTACATTATGTTATGGGGAACCGGAATTTATTGTCAAAGGGTATGTTGATTCAGATTATGCAGGTGATATCGATAAAAGTAAATCTACCACTGCATATGTTTTCACACTTTGTGGTGGAATAGTAAGCTGGGTTTCAAAACTGCAGTCAGTGTGGCAACGTCAACAACAGAGGCAGAATATGTAGCAGTTACTCACGCTACTAAAGAGGCAGTATGGTTGAAGATGTTGTTGGAGGAACTCGGGCACAAATAAGAGAATATCACTCTATTTTATGACAACCAGAGTGCCTTGCATTTTGGAAGGAATCCAGCATTTCATTCAAAGACAAAGCATATACGAGTTCAGTATCACTTCGTTCGTGAGAAAATGAAAGAAGGAACCGTGGATGTGCAGAAAATTCATACTGATAATAATGTGGCTGATTTTCTAACAAAGTCAATCAACCGTTACAAGTTTATTTGGTGCCGTTCTTCATGCGGCCTAGCAGAGACGTAATCAACATCACTGACAAGGAAGGATTATCGTGTGAAGATTGATTTGGTTACAATCAAATCTTCAAGTGGGAGATTGTTGGACGGTGATGGCTTACTAGCCACATGTTTGGTGGCTCAATTGACATTCAATGAAAGGATGCCATAAAAGTAAAGGGTACTGTTCTTTTGGTAGGCAATCTACCATTTACTTTGACCTCATGTTGATATGGGTAAATTACATTCATACGTATGAATGATTGGTGGATGGCAGACTCCTTCACCAACCCCATTTCTATTACTATAAATAGATGTACCAGATAGCTCATTCAACATCCCAAAATCATTCTTTCTTTCTTCATTGTATACTAATAATTAAATAGAGAGTTTCTGAGTAATCTCCTAATTACAAGAGATATAAAGATTTGTGCTTATCCTTGTAATTAGAGAGAAGTGTAATTCCTATTATTCTTATTAGTGAAACGTTTCTTTCCTTGCCCGTGGTTTTTTTACCCTATTGGGGTTTTCCACGTTAAATCTCAGTGTCTCTTTATTGTCGCTATTTCAATTATTACTAGCGGTTTGCTATAATTCGGTGTCGCTTTTCTCAACATCTATCCGGCTAAATTTTTATATGTCAATTATACATTCTTTTTTTTTTCTTTTCAATTTTAATATAGGTATGAAACTTAGAAATCAAATGACACACCAATCAATCATCTGAATCAGTTATGGAGAATGTATGAAATGACATATGCAAGTTGTTTGGTCAACTAATCTTTAGTATGATCTGTTGGCAATTATCTTGTTCAATCTTCTTAGTTGTTATCTGCAGGTCTAAATTTGGAAAATATCTTCTTTAATTCTGGATGAAGATTTATCTTGATGTCAGTTTGATTCTACATGTTGGTCAGTTGATGATGTTGTGTATGTAGCTTAAACTACATATCAACTTTCTTCTACTTTTCTTTTAGAAAGTCTATAAAGAAAATTTGTGCTGATTGCACAATATATATTAGCATCATAGCAGTTATCTTCAAGTACGCACACATTACTAGAATATTTACTACGTAAACGGATAAGGTTATTTATGTTTAGGTTACCTGGGAAACTGACACATTTTTTTCTTCTTCTTAGATATACGAGGCCTAATCGAATTATCTTGTAACTGTTTACAACCCGTTTAAGAAAAGATTATATATTTTGACTTATGAGAGTCACTATGCTATATTTGGAATAGCTTATTTTGGTGAGTTTTCTAGTGTTTTTTCATTTTATGTATTTATTTATTTGTAGTATTTTTCTTTTTATGTATTTATTTATTTATAAGCCCATAAGCCTAAGAGGTTGTTTACTTTTTTTTCTTCTTCTGAATTTGTCTTTGTTTTCATTTGACTCTTATTTTGAAGAGGTGTTTGATTCTATGTTTCCTGGAAACAGACCAATTTTCAGATTAAGTAGCAGATTAACTGACAAAAAAACAATAATTTCCGGATTAATGGTCTATTGAAACAGACCATCAACACAAGTTTTTGGCTTGTTTGGTTCAAATCTTATAACCCTTAATTAAACCGCTTAAACGTTGTAGAGTACATAAATAAAGATGGTTACTATAAACATAAACAAATCATATTGTTAACCCATTTCATGTAATAAACACTTAATAATTCATATCATTGGATGACATGTTAAAATAACAACATAATTAGTAGTCAATCCAAATAGTATACTTATAATTTATAATCCAATCTATTCATGAAATTTTCTGTATCTTTTGGTTTATATCCCTGAGTTAGTTTTATGCAAACATTTGCCACCAGCAGGGTGAGTAACACAAATTATGGCAACAGGTTATCGAAACTTTATCGTCTGCTGATAAACTCACCGGACCCTATGCAACGCCAGATAAGCAACAAACCGATATCCTATCAGCATCAGCGCCATAACCAACAAGTCCATAGTTAGATTATCCAATCCAACTGATTTAACTACCCGAAAGTCTGCTACTTTGCAGTAAACCCCTTTAGAGCACTCATAAGCATCTGTTTCATCATACTGAATCCCAAGAAGCAGCTTGTAACAATAGTAACTGTAGCTCAAATACTTTAACCAAACGATGAACGGCGGTATTTGTTGTATATAATAACCTCCAGCAATTAGGAAAACAAGAGTTGTAACTGAGGCTAAAGTAGTGGCTTGTTTTACATCTTTTAAAAGTATAGCACCAATTGCTAGACCAAGACTTTGGGCCACAAGAACGGTGTAGAGTACAACGAGCAAGGATAGGATGAAAGTGGTTGGGTCGGGTTTAAGCCCGCCCATCCAATATAGTATGAAGGTGAAAGCGGTTGGTAGTGCAAGCTCGAGTGGTAGGTCTCCGATGGTTCTAGCTAAAAAGTAAGATGAGAGACGGTACATTCCAGACGATCGTTCTTTTATAAGCATTCTTCGTTCTTGAGGAAAAGTGAAAACCGCATTGTATAACGGGTAAAATCCCCAAAAAACCGAGAAGAAGAAAAGCATTGCTATCTGCATGAACATAAAACATCATGTTTGTTAGACAGTAAGGGTGCGTTTGATAAAACATAATGATTAAGAAATTGAATGGTTGATAATTCGAATGATTCAAAGTATCTGATTGAACTTAGTTCTGAACGACAATAATATGTTTGATTAGCATTATAAATGAACTCTGTGAATGATGGAAATTCGATGTATTAACCTTATAATTAAGCAAATAAAAGAATATAATTATTCTGTAAACAAATTAAGAAGGGTTTCAAGAGAAATGGAGGTATTGAATTGTTAAGAGAGTATTTCAACTCTAAATGATTCAGAACAGATTGCTGAATGGTTCAGCTCAGTGCTGAACCAGATGCAATCAAAAGTGTGAAACAATCAGATATTCAAGTGTAGTAAAAAGGTATGTTGAAGATAGTGTTTGGATATTTATGTTGTTTGATGTCATAATAATAAGTTATCATGAGTTTGAAATCAAAATGCTCACGCGATCTGCAATATGGGATGTTGGAGTACGCCACCATAAGAGTCCAGCCAATATAGCGACACTTATGACTTGAAAGATTCTAAGCGTGTTGAAAGCTTCGAATCGTCTTTCTCTGATTCCCCTTATAAGAAGCACCTTGAACTGATGCCACCAATTTGTGCACCATTGTTCAGATTGCGCACGACTTCCTACTTATAAAGAGAGTTAGTGTATATAGCAACAATAGTTTCTAGTGGGTCTATTTGGGCTGCGCTTTATCTCAATCGGGTAAAAAAAACACTTGGCTACAAGGGGGAACAAGTTTATTTGGTTGAAAGTCACCCAAAGTTTTTTAATGCATACAGCTTCTGAATCATTTCTATAATAATGTTTCTTTTATAGTCATAATCAAGCACTAATTATTTTTTAAATTAATAATCAGACATTGTTGTAAGTCAAGCAAGCTGGACCCACCCATTTCAACCCCTACTAGAATTGACCCATTTCAACCTTAACATGTCTTGACTTACCTGCCAAACCTTCTTTTGCATGCTTGTAGTTGCAAACATCCAGATCGCATAAATCGGTCTTCAGTTTCGTCGAAATGTTTGTTTCGTAACAAGTGATCAGTTTTTTCCTAACTGCTTTTCGCTCCTCCTCTGCATTTTCACCTAGCTCGTAGTCTTGAATCGAATCAGGTGAAATTCCTGCATATAATTAATCAAAAAAAAAAAAAAATTAAAAAAAATTAAAAAATAAAATTAAAAAATAAAATAAAATAATAATAATAATAATAATAATAATTAATTCTACTATCATGAAATTAAGGTTACAAATTTTTTTACCGTTCGCAAGATCTAGTAAAGGGTCAGCTGGGTTGACCGTAACAGATGTTGAGAACCCGATTGAGTAAAAGTAGTCCAAAGCAGTTGAACCAGGACCATAATATATTTGTGAGCCTTCAGAGAGCAAGATCACTTTATCAAACATGTGATAAATCCTGCTTGATGGCTGGTGAATTGTGGTGACTACGGTTCGACCACCATTAGCCAACCGTTTGATCGTGGTCATGATCCTTTGAGCCGTGGTTGAGTCAAGACCCGAAGTGGGCTCATCCAATAACAACAAGCTTGGATTAATCAACATTTCTTGACCTATACTCACTCTTTTTTTCTCCCCACCTGATATACCTCTAAATAATGGACCACCAATCATGCAATTTTTACATTTTGACAAACCTAACTCGGTCACAACTCGGTCAACATGGTTGACTTTCTCATCTTGGGTCAAACTTTTTGGCAACCTTAACATTGCAGTAAACAATAAAGTTTCAGTTACTGTAAGATGAGGGTAAAGAACATCATCTTGAGTAACAAATCCTGTTCTTCTTTTAGTCGAACCGCAAAACGGTTGGTTGTTATACGTTATTTTTCCTGATAATTTGCCAGTTAAACGCCCTCCAATAACGGTTAATAAAGTGGTTTTACCACTTCCTGATGGACCTAACATGGCTAGAAGCTCACCTGGATTAACCATACCTGTTACACCGTTTAATATCGTTTTTTCTTGCTTACCTTTAAGCTCAACTTTATATACAACCTCTTGAAACTGCAAATATATAACAAAATACAAATTGAGTAACAAAATTAGTGTTACAAATTTAGAAGAAATTAGTAGTTGAAAGTGGAAAGTAACCTTTAAAGTTATTGGATACAGAACCATTTGATGTGCAGAGTGATCAAGTTCAGGTTTTACAATATTTGAAGAAACTTGTTCCATGAGTTAGTACTAATGGTGTGGTTTTAACTTCTTAGTTTCTTCACAAAGTAACTTGCATAATACAACTATATATACTACACATATGTGTACACGTGTGTGTATGCATGCTTTTATACATGGGGGGCGTTTGGGTATTTGTTCTTTAACTGATTAGTTATTTGATGGGGGTGTTTGGTTATTACTCATTACTCACTATATTAATTGTGCACCAGCACAATTAGTTATTTGATGGGGGTGTTTTATTAGTCTCTAATTTTAACCATCCAGGCCTAGTCTGGGTGGCCACCAGCACTTTCAGTGAAGGGGAGGTCTCGGGTTCAATCCTAAGGGGTGCCCGCATTTAATGACCAAACTGGAGAATGCCTTACCTGGTAGCGGTGGAGGGCTGGCTTGCCGTTTACCCGGGGTTTACCTGCGGTGGGGGGGCCAATGTGCTCTGGCCCATAGTGGGGTTCCTCGTAAAAAAAAAAAAAAAAAAAAAAAAAATTGTGCACCATGTTGAATTACTAAAATTCCCCTGTGAACAGTAACTGAACAGTTGTCGCCGGGGTATTTAAGTAATTTTGTTTTATCCTATTTTGTTTGTTTTCGATTTTTTTTTTTAAAATTTCGTACGCTTACTTTTTGCTCCAGTGAAACGGGGCCACACACCCCGAGATTGTTCTATAAGTGATTATCTGGTTATTAAGTCACACTAAATAGTTTTTATCTTAACAACGATTATTTTGGTGCTGTATACTTATGGCTGTTAAACAGTTGAATATTGAGTGTATGATAACAAATGCATAACTATCTAAAAAAACAAATATATTCTTTAACAGCATATTTAATTGCATTTTGATTAGTTAATATCACATATTTACTGTTAGAACATACACCTAAGGGAGGCCCATATTCTTTTCGCAACACACGTGTGACAACGAGTTGGTTTAAGAGAATGTTAGTTAAGCTTAAGGTCCATATGATGCGTCCTAAACACGAATGTGAGATACTCAAGAATCAATAAAAGTAGAGGAAGTCGAAGATTAACGCAGTGTTAATTGATCGAATATGGGGGTCCCATGAAACGAAAGCAAATATTCAAGAAATCTATTAAGTAATTTCTAGGAAATCAAAATTAAAGCATATGATTAAAAACACAAGTCAAAGTAGTGTTTAGAGAATCCAAGTGGGAAGAGAACTGATGCCCTACTAATATTAGTTAATTGGTCAAAGTAATCAAGAACAATGTAAAGGGAGAAGGTGAACTTATTAATAGTAAAGTAATAAAGGTGAAATATTCAAAGAGCAACATTTTAATTTAAATGAATACTTTACATATCAAAAGTAAAGCTAACTGATTCTTTACATACACTTTAGTTTGAATTTGACATATGTTTGTAAGTACTTAACGTAATACAGAGTTTTGGGAGGTAATTTGAACGATATTTAACTTACTATAACTTCACTTTAATATGATTTTACAAATTATATGCATATTTGTATATTTGTATAATATATATATTTTTTTTTTTGAACAGCGATTGGGATCACCCGAGGGGGACTTTAAGTCTTTAACCACCCGTTGCGATCATCTCCCGTTTCGACTATGCCGATGCAACGATAAACCCCGCCCCCATCGCTGCCCGGGAGGAAACCTTGAAACCGATCCAAGGGCACGGCCAAGTAAAACCCCCCTCCCCAAACGATATTTGTATATTTGTGAATTGTAATGGGCATATCCCTTCTATCTTGTAAAAACATCACTTTTTCATGGTTCTAGTTTTGACCAGCCAAAACTTGATCAGTGTGTTAATATATTCTTACTGATAGTTCTTTAATAGAAAATGTGAAATACAGGGACGAATTAATTAATATTATTAAACTTCCTATCATAACTAATATAAGACCATCTTTAACAATGGCAGACAAAATGGGCGTGTTGATGTGTAGAGATGGGGTGCTTGATGTGCGTGCTAGTAAACTGGTAAATAATGTGTGTCGCGTTAAGTGATGTGTTAAAATATGATTGGAAGTTGGTTGAAATATTGGATAAAAAATAAAAGGAAAAATAAATTCAACCAATAAATAATTAGCACTTCACATTTTATCCCCGTGTTTGGAGCACGCACGCCACATTTTCTTGTGTGAGCACGCCACTAGTATATGGCGTGTTGGTCCAATTTGTGTGAAGCACGCCTCCAACAACTATTGTTAAAGAAGGTCTAACTGAACAACATAGACTCCTTGTCAAAATGACAGGGAGTAGTCACATAACATTTTCATGTCCTCATTAATTATTTGATATAAGTACTATTTATCTCTTTCATTTTAAGGGTGAAACTAGTCCTTCAAAAAAAAAAAAAAAAAACCTCACACACCTTACACAAATATAGACAAATGTCTACCACTAAACTCAAATCACAATTTCTTGATTTCAGTGGTTTTTCAATACCGCTATGTCAATACCAGTTATTAAAGGTGAAACTAGTGTATAGACGTATAGTATTTTTAAAAATGTCAATTATCTTTTTCATTCCTAATGATGTGTTGAAATTTCTTATTACTCTACAACCCATTTTCTAGATATAGCCTATTACTATATAATTTTGTGGGTGGGTTGGGTTCGGATGGCATTAGATGCTAATCAAAGTTTTGTTCTTGAACAACCCCAACCCTGAATCCCCTCCCATCCTAATATAAGAATATTATTAGTATCAAAAAGTTAATAAAATACTCATCAATAGTGCGATGATATTGTTTTTTTAGTTGCTATGGCTTGCGAATATATGTCTTCTTTAGATATGAAAACATTTTTTAAACATGGTCTAAGATTTAACGTTTGATTTGCAATCATTACATCTTAATGATAAAGAGTAGGACTATTTATTTATGGCTTAAAAGTTAAAAACACGGACCTACACAGGTGCCTATATCTATATCTATGAGTTAAAAACAATTTACAATATAAACCGCTTATAGTGAGTGCATCTAACTATTTAAGTATAAATGTTAGTGGATATTGTATGTCCATAATTCATATAGAGTGTGTAATGTTTATCTTAGTCATTTGATTTTTAACATTATTGTAATTGGAGCTTTTATATGTTTGTTTGTGTTACTTAAATGATTATAGTGTATTTGTTTGTATGTTAATAGAATCGTTACTCGTTTAGATAACAAGATCGTTAAAGTTAAACTGACAAAACTCATTCGCACGAACGACAGACTCATTCTCACAAATCAGTGAAGTTGGTATAATATTATAACTAAACTGTCATCCGCAAGAATGTGTGAGACATCTGTGCGATCTGTACCAATGTTTGACATTCGCACAGATGTGACTTGATGTTGGGAATTTATGGACCCAAACAACAATCACCGATTCAGATTTGGTGATCCCACAAATAACAAACGAACGATAATAAAGAAAAGTAAAGAAAACGACACAAGAATTACGTGGTTATATGCAATTGGTTAGATTGCTTCAGTCCACGGCCAACTAGAGTGATTTTATTGATATTTTTAGTACATAGGGTTTAGGGTTACAATAAGATGTATTTATAGGCATACAACAACTTAAGGAGCAAGAAAAATAAAATCTGGAAGTTTCCTTCCCGTCATACCAAACCCGCAGCGCGCCCAGCAGGGGTCGCGTATCGCCTCCAAGTGTAAATGCGAGACAGAAGATTTCTTCGAACTTGGACACCTGATTGCAAGCAGGCCGCGTTGCGCCAGGGAGGGCCGTGGCGCGCCTCGATCTGTATCCGAACTTCTCCTTTTATTTTGATATCCTTCACACATCTGACAATCTCCCACTTGAAGATAGTCAAAACAATAACCCAAAGCCAACCATTTCAACCAAGAACGTTGAACCACCTTCTTTTTACCGCCAATCAAACATGGGACACGCAAACTCAACATCGCAGGAAGAGCAGACTTTCGATACAAGGTCTTCAACACTACTTGTAGAAATCTAACACCAATAACCCTTTATCACTCTAGTCGACGTCTTCTGTTTTCAGTTAACAAGAAGACCAGTTGAAGTTATGCAAAACTTCAACCTCCCGATCGTAACCACCTTAGTACACATATCAGCAGGATTCTTAGTACCAGGAATTTTCATAACAACTAAAGTACCATCTTCAATGAGTTCGCGAATTTTATGATACCTTAGATTTATGTGTTTCGTACGACCATGAAACACCGGGTTCTTCCATAAATGGATAGCACTTTGATTATCACAGTAAAGGACCCAATTTTGTTGAATTCGCCCCAACTCCATCATAAAATTCTTCAACCAAACTAGTTCTTTGCTTGCTTCGGCGGCGGCCATATATTCAGCCCCCGTTGTTGATAATGCAAAACATCTTTGGAGTCTAGACAACCAACTAACCGCAGTCTTCCCAACCATGAAAACATAACCCGTAGTGCTTTTCCCCGAATCATCACATCCACCCAAATCAGCATCAACATACCCTCTTAAAATGGAATCACATTTAGTGAATTGTAATCCCATTTTAGAAGTACCTTTTAAGTAGCTCAAAATCCACTTTATTACTTCCCAATGCTCAATACCCGTATTCGACATAAACCAACTCACAACTCCCACTGCATGAGCTATGTCGGGTCTTGTACATACCATAGCATACATAATACTTTCAAACGCAGATGCATAAGGGACTTGAGCCATTGCTTCTTTCTATTTATCCGTTGTAGGTGATTGACTCTTTGATAACTTCAAAGTACCGCCCAAAGGCAAGTATCGTGCCTTTAAATATTCCATGTTGAACCGCTCTAACACTTTCTCAATATACTTGGTTTGAGACAAAGTTAAAGTACCTTCAACTGGATTCCTTTTAATATTCATTCGGAGTACCTGTTTAGCAGCACCCAAATTTTTCATTTCGAACTAAAGAGATAATTGTCTCTTCAACTTATTGATTTCCGACATGTTTGATCCTGCAATCAACATATCATCAAAATATAGTAACAATATAACATAGGAGGACTTGAATTTCTTCAAGTAACAAAAATGATCCGAATCGCTTCTCATGAAGCCTTTCCTAGTCATAAAGTCATCGAACTTCAAGTACCATTGCCGAGGTGCTTGTTTCAACCCATACAGACTTTTCTTTAATTTGCAAACCCACTTCTCTTTACTAACTACCTCAAAGCCCATTGGTTGCATCATGTAAAACTCTTCATTAAGATCCCCATGTAAAAACGCGGTCTTAACATCTAACTATTCTAGATGTAAGTCATTAGCATCAACAATACTCAAAACCAACCGAATAGTAGTCATCTTCACAACCGGCGAGAAAATCTCTTTAAAATCGACCCCATCCCTTTGTTGAAATCCTTTAACTACCAACCGATTCTTGTACCGTTTTTTCCCGTCTAACTCATCTTTGACCCGAAAGACCCATTTATTGTGCAACGCCTTTTTATTTGGAGGTCATTTCACTAGTGACCATGTCTTTTTTTTTAGTGACCCCATCTCTTCTTTCATAGAAAGCTCCCACTGCATGGATTCTTTAGAATGTCTTTCTTCAAAATAACTCTCGGGTTCACCATTTTTAGTATAGAGTAAATAGTTTGCCGATGGAGAAAACCTAACCTTAGGTTTGGGCTTTCTACTTGAGCGTCTCAATGGTGGTGTAACGGGTTGTGGTGATTGAGTTACATCGCCACTATCTCCACCATTAGAGCTCCCACTACTTTTGGAGCTTTCACCACTCTCCGAATCATCCCCATCGTTTTGATCATCACCGTTAATCGGCAATTCAATAGTTTCCGAACTCCCACTAGAACCTGTATTCATATCAACAAACTCATCAAACATAACCGGATCATTATTGAAATTAACTGTTACCTTAGTGCCATACAACGAGTTTTCATCAAAGATGACATCTCGACTACGAATCACCTTTCTTGCCTCATTGTCTCAACACCTATAACCCATGTCATCCAAACCATACCCGATAAATGTACATCTTCTTGATTTTACATCAAGACTGTCTTTGTCAATGTCCTTGGTCTTCACATAAACATTACAACCGAAAACCCTTAAGTGAGCCAAACTCACATTTTTACCGGTCCATTCTTCTTCAGGAATTCAAAACTCTAACGGTGTCAAGGGTCCCCTATTAATCAAATAAGCTTCCGTATTCACGGCATCTGCCCAAAACATCTTTGGTAGACCCGCATGTAACCTCATACTCCTAGACCGCTCATTGAGCGTCCGGTTCATGCGTTCGACAACCCCATTATGTTGTGGTATTTTCCTAACTGTTTTCAACATACGAATACCATGTTCCACACAATAGTCTTTAAACTCTTTGCTGCTGTATTCTCCTCCATTGTCAGATTTCAAGCACTTAACTTTCAAGTTAGTCTCATTTTCAACAGCAACTCTCCACACTCTCCACACTTTAAAGGTAGCAAATACATCAGATTTAACTTCAAGAAAATAAACCCATACCTTCCTTGTGGAGTCATCAATGAAGGTGACATAGTAGCGAGAACCACCATGTAACTCGACCGTTGTAGGTCCATAAATATCGGAATGAACGAGTTCAAGCTTCTCCTTCTTTGGTGTAATTCCTGATTTCCCAAAGGACACTTTCTTTTGCTTCCCTAAGGTACATGGTTCGCAAAACCCGATATTCACTTTCTTTAGATCCGGAATCTTCCCATTACAAACTAGCAACTTCATCCCCTTCTCACTCATATGCCCTAAACGACGGTGCCATAGAGTAGAATCGGCCCCTACATTACTCGTCACATTAACCTCATCATCATAGAATACCTCGACCATGTATAAAGTTTCCCTTTTATGTCCTGATGCCACGATACGACCATCCCTTTTAACTTGCCACTTGTGATCACCAAAGGTAGTGTGATTGCCTTCTTCATCCAATTGACCAACTGAGATAAGCTTTCGTTTTAAATCTGGAATGTATCTCACATCTTTCAACGTCCAATCGGATCCTTGGGAGGCCTTTAATATCACGTCTCCAATGCCTCTTATGTCTAAGCGTTTATCATCCGCCAATCTTACTTTTCCCTAATACGGTTTAAAATTTTTCATCATCTCCTTACTAGGATTAGCGTGGAATGATGTGCCCGAATCCATGATCCAAGCTTCAACCGAATTTTCAACACAACACACCAAAGCGTCATCCGTATCTCTGGAAGTAAAGTTCACCCTAGCGTTATCCGCTTTCGGATTCTTACATTGAGTGCTAAAGTGACCCTTTTGATTGGAATTTCATTAAACCGCTGATTCTCGGTCTATAGAGTTGTAACTATTCTTGAATTTCTTACCCTTCTTCGTACCCTTATCGTTCTTCCTGCCGCTGTTGTCAGTATTTAAGAGACACCCTGACGATTCCCCGGAATTCCTCCTATGAGTATCTTTTTCAAGAATCAAATCCCGAATCCCCTCAAACTTAAGTTTAGAAGTTCCCGTAGAACTACTAACTGCCGTAACGGTACCCGGCCAACTTTTATGCAAAGGCGAAAGCAAGATCAGTGCCTGAAGTTCATCATCAAATACAATCTCCATCGAAGCAAGTCTTAAGATGAGATTATTAAAATCATTGATATGATCCGTAGCACTAGCACCCTCCTTCATCTTTTAGTTGAACAATTGACGCATGAGAAAAACCTTATTGGCAGCATTAGGTTTATCATACATGTTTGTAAGTGCGTTAATGCACCCAAACGTAGTATTCTCGTTAATAACGTTGTAAGCAACGTTTTTGGCAAGAGACATCCTAACCGCCCCAAAGCTTGGCGATCTAGTAGATCCTAATCTTCTTGTTTAACATCATCAGGTTTTTCTTCTCTTTTAAAGGTAAGTGCAGTTTTTTCTTATACAAATAATCCTCTATCTGCATCTTCCAAAACCCGAAATCCTTCCCATCGAACCGATCAATTCTAAACTTTCTTTCATCCGCCATCGTGCCCCTTAATCGAACCTTGTGCTCTGATACCAGTTGTTGGGAATTTATGGACTCAAAAAACAATCACCAATTCAGATTTGGTGATCCCAAAAACAACAAACGAACGATAATAAAGAAAAGTAAAGAAAACGACACAAGAATTACGTGGTTATATACAATCGGTTAGATTGCTTTAGTCCACGGCCAACTAGAGTGATTTTATTAATATTTTTCGTGCATAGGGTTTAGGGTTACAATAAGATGTATTTATAGGCATACAACAACTTAAGGAGCAAGAAAAATAAAATATGGGAAGTTTTCTTCCCGTCAGACCAAACCCGTGCCGCACACAGGAGGGGCCGCGTCGTGCCTCTAAGTGTAAACGCGAGACAGAAGATTTCTTCGAACTTGGACACCTGATTACAAGTAGGCCGCGTCGCGCCAGGGAGGGCCGCGATGCGCCTCGATCTGTATCCGAACTTCTCCTTTTGTTTTGATTTCCTTCACACATCTGACACTTGACAGACTATAAATAAGGGTTATGAGTTTCATTCATAGGTTACACATTCTAAGAAACCCTAACCATATTTTAAGTGTTTCAATGTCATTCCAAATCATCCCTGTTTGTTCTATTTCTTAGTTTCATTCATCATGTATTGAGTGTTTTATGTCAGTTTGTTCTCTTTCTTAGTTTTATTTGTTTTTTCCAAAAGTAAAACAATATATTAACAAGTCACTATAACTACGGTATTACTTTTTTAGGACAACTTACACACCCAACATTTATTAATTCACCAACATATTCACGACGGGGTTTGAACATTAAACCTCTTTGATTGAAAGACTCCTAAAATAACACTAAGCGATAAGCCTTTTGATCATTACATCTATTACTATTAAGTCGACAACTAAACAAAACTTACATCAACTGCCAAATTATGACAAATCATATATGCTTCACATGTTTAGAATTTAGCATGTTTCTGAGTGCCTAAGTCACATCAGCATACAATGGTTGATATTCCTTGAATTGTTTCAATTATTTTTTCTACCAAGTAAATTTCTAACATTGTTTCGTAAATAAAATTTAATATCTTACAGAAAAGATAAACTATACAAAATACTCAATTTTTGAAAATAAATTACGATCTTACTAAAAGTGAAGTTAACTAACTACCCCATATATCCTTATATTTTTATTTCCCCTTCACTGTCAAAATATCCACTTTGACTCGACATTCCTTTTTTAGGAATCTCCAATAACCACATTCTTCACAAATCATATAATATACACTCACTAAAGTCTTATTTTTTCATCTTAACATGAAACTGAACACTCATTCAACTCAAAATAGTAATGGGGACACTTATAGTAGAACCCAAAGAGTATTTACTTATTGTCATTAACTCCTTGTGTCATTATACATTTATAAATTATTCGTTAGTTATTGAAGGCTTAAGTTCTAGCTTTTAATTTGAAATATAAAATCTAAATGCAACTATGTCGAAAGTTTTAACATCGTCATATGTTTTAAGAAAGTTATTTAATATGAAATATACTTGTTTTAATCTCTAAATATAATATTAAATTTACTAACTGATTAAATTGAAAAGAAGCGAATTTGTGTGATTTGAAAATCAATTGTATTGAACTACTTGAAACAATTACAGAATCGAGTATATACAGCTAGCATCGAACTAAATACCCTGACAACCTTTAAACTTGATTAACCTGCCTAATTACATTCTAACAATTAGGGTACAACCTACACCATGGACTTTAACATATTTACATTATCGACATAAAACTTCTAATATTCCATATCCTCCCTTCAAGTTGGAAGATCTTTAAAACTTAACTTGTCTGCAAGGAAAGAGTGCTGATAATGACCCATATCTTTAGTCATGACATCGGATAGTTGTAAGTGAGTGGGTAGGTAAGCAGTTAGTAAAAAAACATCCTGTACCTTGTCTCTTGTAAAGTGACAATCAATATCCAAATTCTTTGGTCTTTGATAGTAACATGAGTTAGCAAAAATTTGTCGTGTTTCCTTATTATCACAAAACAACGTGATTGGTATTTGAACTGATATATGTAAATCTTTCAATAAATATGTAAGCCATACAAGTTTAAAGGTTGTTAATGCCATACTTCTGTATTCTGCCTCGGTTGAGGATCTTGAAACTGTTGCTTGTTTCTTAGTTTTCCAACAGATCAATGAATGACCTAAGAATATATAATAGCTTGTAAATGATTTTCTTGTCATCAAAAACGAAACCCAATCTGATCTGAAAATCCAGCTACCTTCAACTGTGACTGAAGAGGATAAAACAACCCTTTTGATATGGTAACATTGAGATATCTGAGTAAGTGAGTTGCAGCCTGAAAATGAGTATTTTTTGGTGCTGAAATAAACTGACTAAGATGTTAGACTTCATAATTGTTATTGACAAATACAACATCATGCCAATCAATCTCCTATATGCATCTGGACTTTTAAGTAATTTCCCATTATCCAAAGACAATCTCAAATTATTTGGTAATGGAGAGCTAACTGGTTTGGTACCAGTTAAACTTGTTGCTTGTAACAAATCTAGTGTATATATATATATATATATATATATATATATATATATATATATATATATATATATATATATATATATATATATATATATATATATATATATATATATATATATATATATATATATATATATATATCCTTTGGTGTAAATAAGTACCATCTTTTGATCAGCACAGTTCTATACCCAAAAAGTATCTAGCCATACCTAAATCTTTGATGGTAAATTTATGATCCAAGGCTTTTAATTTCATTAATAGTTTCATTGCAGTTTACAGTAAGTCTTGAGGTCAAAATCGAGTCCAAAGTCGAGATTTGGTGATTTTAGCTCGAAACCCATAAGTTTGTTGCTGCTGCTGCAGCTCAAGAACATAGTCGACCGAGTGTCTCGGGTCAGTCGACTGTTTGTCTTTCTGATGGGCCATTTTTCTACTCAATCGACCGTTTGTCTAGACAGTCGACCGACTGTCTAAAGACATACTACCGAGATGGGCAGTTTGTCTATTTTGGGAATTTTTTGTGAAAGAGCCCGTTTTTAGCCGTTATGCTGCCCGTGTATCTAATTTTATTAGAGAACTATACTAACTTGGTTTATATTGTTCTCAGGCGATAAGAACAAGAAAGAAGCTCAGAGTTAGATAACTGAACTGTTGCTGGTAATCGGTGAGTGGATTTATCTCCGGATAGAGTTTAAGTAGCATGTCATGCTACTGTGATTAACTCTTTTACCCTGCTTTAATATAGTGATATTTCCATGTTTAGATAATGGTTTTCATGCTAGTTAGATGATTGCATGCTTGATTTGATTATGTGATCTTATGTGCGCACTGTATTTGACACCAGTCGTTCCTAGGGAGGCTGGGGACTTTTAACCGTTCCTAGGGAGGTTGTAGTCCGTATGAGATGAACCGTTCCAATGGAGGTTGGGTTCATATCCAGTTGTCTGTGTACTGATTCAACAGGAAGGACTATCGATAGACTCTAGACCGATCAGCTAGGGTCGTGTGCCCGTACAAGCCGCCGATCCTCGTATTATCTTTACTTGTATGCTAGTGGTAGATATCATGTTTTTTGGTGTTGTTATTTTCATGTGCGATGCTTAAGCTTGTTTTGTTAGATAGATTCTATTCACTTAGTGTTATGCTGATCCCTCACATTTCCACCCTTGCAGGTTTAGGTACTGCTAGTTGAGTTGGGTGCTGGTGTAAGAAGACATGTTTCACGACCGGAATCTGATGTGGACTTTTATAAACTGTATTTTGTACTAACGTAACACCGTTGTGTAAACTTAAACATAATTACGTGAATTTATGTAATGATGTATTTAATGTTGTGGTTTTTATTATAAGGTCTTTCGTTGTGTTTAAAAAAAATGGCCGGTGTTACACCTAAATAGACTCCAAGGTTGATTAAATGATAATCTTCGCATGATAATAAGCACCATTTAATGAAGGTGTTTTATAAGAACCCCAAAGGTCTACATGAATTAATTCAAAATCAAAAGGAGATTTATTTTCACTAATAGGAAAAGGTACCATGTGAGATTTGGTGCAAGAGAAATATCACAAAAGAAATGTGATATATCTGCTTATTTACATCCATTAACATGAATCAGTTTAAAAATAGAAGAATGAAAAAGTCTTGAATGAAAAAGGTCAACATTTACATCAACTTTATTTACAATAACACTGTTAACAAGAGAAGATAAAATTTTGAAAGATGATGTTGCAACATTAGGTGAAACAGAAGATACTAAGGATGATTTGCATATGTAAAGATTATCGAACCCTTCTCCAGTAGCTACAACTTGCTTAACTGAAGGGTCCTGAAACACAAATCAATTAGGAAAGAAGATAGCAATGAAAAACTTGTAATTTAATAGAATCCCAATAGAAAGAAGGTTGATTTGAAATTCTAGAATATAAAATACATCTGACATAATCAAGGTAGGGGTATTTTGAATTTTTAAAACGTTGGTAACCCATTACTTAGTGCCATTAGGTAATTTCACTTTAATAGCTATACAAGGGCATGTAACAGACTGAAATAAGTGACGATTATGAGGAATAAGATTTGTGGCTCCATTGTCTATTATCCAATCTTATTTAATGTTGAAATCAACATGAATATCAGTTAAGGCCTTAAGTGAAACTTGAAAAGGTCATACCTAAATATGGTCTAGAAGTATTAACACCATCACTGTCTGCTTTACCTTTGAACATTTTCAACATTTCTTGACAAACAACATTCACTAACTTCTGATACAAATCTACCTTTTCAAAATGAATGCCATTATTATACTCGATATTAAATGGTGTTTCTTTCTGATCGTGAGCTCAAAGTTCAGTAATCACTTGTGCATCCATCATATTTTCTTTCTTTCCCCTTTTACTTTGTACCAGTCAGGATATCCAATTCTTTTAAAGCATTGTTTAAATACATGCCCATTTTGGTTGCAATAAGTGATTTCTTCTCATCCTTTGAATCCTTCACTGTTTTTATGTATCCATATCCCTCTTTGGCATTGTTGTTAGCAATAACCAGTTGGATAAACATCATGATGAGTAACATGCTTATGGTTTTCAACTTGTTGTGCTATATAGTAAGCCTTATTAATATTTGGTATGTGATGCATGAATAAGATTTTCTCGCTGGTTCGAATTCATCATTCAGTTTCATCAAGAATTGCATCAACTTAGATCTGCTATCTATTTCAAAGAATTTTTCAGTAATTCCATAAGAGCATTCTCTCATTTTTTTTTCTCAGCTACAAACTGGTATTTCATTCAAGCTATGAAGTTCATCATAGAACCTCTAAAGTTTATTTTAATAAGCTGCAACATTTTCACTCCCCTCTGTAACATTGATGGGTTCCCTCTCAACTTGATATATTAACGTATCATTACTTTGTCCATACCTTTCTTCAAGTTCTTTCCACAAACCATATCAGTTTGAGCATACAGAGACAACTCGGCAACCATGGAATTTAATATCCAGAATATAACCATATAGTCACATCTAGTCCACCTTTAGAAAATAACATCTGTAATCATAGGCTTTACCATAGATCCATCTAAAAAGCGTAATATGAGTAGCACCTAACGACATTTTGATCATATGACTCCATCAGGGGTGGAACTTTATTAGATCATGAGGGGCCTTCACCTCTCCAAAAGTTTAACGGGTAACGAGATTTGTAGTCCTTTGATTTACGAACAATTAGACTTTTGAATCAACTAAATCGGAGTCCGTATGAAGAAGATATGACGAAAATGGTGAATGTTCACTGATTTTGTTATCATCAACAATTTACTTTATTCTTCCATATCTCTTGGGCATTATTAACTTGAAATCAATCTAAAATAAAGTTCGAGAAGTTAAGTTATGTGATGTACAATTATGATAGATATTGCCATCTAAAATGTGTATAAAATATGCAGTTTTGTCCTCCAAATATTGCGTTATTCTTGCTAAACAACATATTACACATTAGATAAAATTTGACCTCCCATCCATTACGTTCAAGCTCCCCATCAGACTCCATCCGAAGAAGTTACTGCCATTAAATGGCGTATTGTTCAAGGTTATACCAGGATGATTAGAATTAGAAAGGTAGAGTGAATCATTAACAGTATTTTATTTTGATTATTCATATCAGTGACATTGTTCAATTTGACTTAGGAATGACCATTTTCGCTATTAAACCCTAAACCAATCACTGAGGCGATCTAATAGAACAAGCTCAACAATTAGGGCACGAAGAAGGAGATGAATTAAGATCAGGAATCAAGAACATAATCTCTTATATCATAAATCGAAAACGAATTTGTGTTATGGTAATAAGTTTTTTTTGAACTACTTGAAACAATTACATAATCGAATTCATAGAGATAGGATTGAACTAACTACCCTAACAACCTTTTAAACTTTATTAACCCGCCTACTTACATTCTAACAATAAAGTTACAATTTTACACCATGGAATTTAATGTTGGAGTGGTGCATGAGATTAAAACAATCGAGACTCGCTAACAGGGAGACATCGCGACCGGAATGGAGTTGTCACGGTCACGACATAAATACTGAAGTTTCAGCTTGTTTGCATAAGGCATCGTGATCGTGATAGGTAGGTCGCGATTGCGACGGATGTCTGATGGGCAGTTTCCAAATTCGTGATTTCTTGCTCCCAATGTTGTTTCCTTGTTGAGTTTTGCCTATATAAACATCGTATTGTAACCCATACATTGTATCACGAATTCTATAAATAAAATCTCTCTAGTTTGGTCCATGGATTAAAGTAATCAACCCGTTGATTACATATAACCACGTTAAATTATCGCGTTCTTATTTTATATGTTATTGTCTTCGTTTGTCTATTGCGGGAGAGTGATTTTCTGAGAATCACTCTTATTGTTGAATCCTATAACCCTAACATTTAACATATTTACATTATCGACATAAAACTTCTAATATTCCATAAAGTCTTTATAATATCATTTGGGTTGAATTCAAAGTCTCTTACTTACATTAAAATTAAAATTCAAGTTTAGCATGGTTTGCTATATAATTTACAAATCATCTTACCCGTCATCAGATAAATAGCTAGACATGTAACACTTGACATATCTTTTCAGATTAAATATGAATTTCTCGAATCTAGCTTTTAGATGATAAAGAAATTATTAATTAGTTAATAACAACAAAGTTTAATATAAAATAAATATCATATGAATCTTGGCATATTCACTCTCATAAAATATGTTATCATAATCATATCTTTTTATCATTTGATTAAAAGTAGAGCACTTATTTTTTCTTCGACTATAATTTGTAGGTTGACTTTAGTTTATAATTTTTATATATATATATATATATATATATATATATATATATATATATATATATATATATATATATATATGTGTGTGTGTGTGTGTGTGTGAGTGTGTGTGTGTGTGTGTGGGCGCGGGCGCGTAATATATTTTATTTAAAGATTTGGTAAGAATAACTATTATGCACACATTTAGATGCATATACATGTCAGGGGTGTTCATCGGTTTGTTTTTGGTTTTTCGGTTTATTCGGTTTAATTTTTTCGGTTTTGAAACTTATAAAATCAAAATCGAAACCAAACCGAAACCAAATTTAAATATGAAAATCATAACCAAAACCGAACTGAAAACCGAATCTGATTTCGGTTTGATTTCGGTTAAAATCGAAAATCACTAAAAATAAAAATTCTAACCAACATAAACTTACATATAAATTAGGAATAATGGTCGTGACATTAATTTAAGTATACATGGTATATACATGTTTATTTTATAATAAAAATATAATAATACATCAAATCAACTATAATATAAATATCATTAATATAAATATGTCTTAATATGTTATTAATTTGAATTCGATTTTCGGTTAACCGAATTTAAAATTTTCAAAACCAAAAATCAAACCTAGAACCAAATTACAAATTCGGTTTCGGTTTTGATCGATCCGATAACCGTTTAAAAAATTCGGTTTGATTTTTTTTTGGATTCGATATTCGATTTTTTTGGTTCGAAACCAAATGGTGCACACCCCTAATACAAATACTCGGATACAACACAATTATCACATGAAATTCGGATGCATTTTTTAGATGAAAAAACATCATTATGAATTTCAAATGCATATTGCGAATGTACATATTTATTAAATGAAATTTTGATGCATGATCCAAATATTATTCCTATCAAATCTTAAAAAAACGATCTAATAATATGTAGTACCATAAGTGTAGGATCCAGAGAGAACTGGGACCGTCTCTATAATTTAAAGATCCTAGACGAAAATAAAAATGATTCCACATATACGTTAAACCTTTTTACTATTTATAAAAAAATAATACTCTAATTTAATATATTTATTTACTTACATTATATTTAATTATTGAAAACAAGGTATTTTAACTTTAATTGACAATTTTTTATTTGATTTAATTAAATAAATTAAGAAAAATATTTACATATTCAAATTTTAGGCCCATCTAAATTTTTGAACCCTAGGCGATTGTTTACCTTGCCTATGCTCGAAGACACCTATGGAGAGAAGACAAATTAGGGGGAAATGGGATGAAGCAATTTGTGCCACAAATTTAGAGAGATAAATGTGAAGATCAAAGGATAACTAAGGGTGTTTTTGTTTACCTTTTAATTGAATGATTCAACGTGGAATGTTGAATCATTCAACATTCAGTGCATTTGTTTCTGACCTTTGAATGACTTACGGTGTTGAACGGTTCAACATTCAGTGTTAAACCATTCAAAGCTGAAAATACTCTATTAACTATTAAGCTTCTACATTTATGTAATATTTATGTTAAATTACATCAATAACACTTATCAAATAACTGTTCTATATCGGGGGTGTTAATAATGCTTTCGTGCCTGAAACGGTAATGACTCCGGATTGATGTTTGAATCGTGTGAACACTTTCCTAATCGAATATTTAGACCCACTTAGCCATAGGTTGCACAAAGTTTCGATTGGGATAAGGCAAAGATGAATTGATGTCTTGGCTAAAAGAAATCAACTCCACAATTGCAGAAAATATAGTTCTATTTGTTTGTGTTGAAAGTGTGCTAAAAGGTTGAAAAAATCTGGAACTTTTCTCAAATACACAAAGGGTGTATTTATAATGGGTCAAAAGGTTTGATGAAAAGTAACAACCTTTGATTCATACCCACTAGTGACTTGAAAGTTAATATTCATGTATTTAGACTTAAAATGGTCTAAAAACACAGAAAAACCGCAATTAAATGCCCTGGAACAACCCTGTTGGTTAAAATTCAAATCATAATATTCAAAGGTTAATCACTTTGTTTTGATGATGACACACAAGAACTAAGTAGTTAATCATATGTAGGACGACATGAGTTCATGAGCCTAAACTATCTCTAGCAACAGACCAATACATAAGTAATTATCTTGGTAAAAAAGCTACACGGCCGAACTACGCTCGACCGTGAAACCAACCGTGTGTGTCCTGTACCAACGAGTTCAAGTTTTTCTAAAACTGTAAATCTACGGCTGACTTCACAGACGACCGCAGCCCGACCGCGGTTTTCTCTGTTACCAATTTTGACCAAATAAAGTTTGACTAGTTCTCGACATATATAATTTACAAAACCTTTTTAAACATGCTTATAATAGTTGCCCTCTTTGATCTCAAAAGAGTTTTGAATTAAAAGATGTTAATTTTTACTAATCACACCTAATGACATCTTAATGACATTTTAAGCTTGATTTAGGCTAAAACACTCAAGTGTCATATCTCTTTATCCTAATGCATAGTGTCATTTAAACATACTAATAATGGTCATTAAAGTCCCAATTAAAGAGTTGCTCTCCCATTAGTTCTATGTTTCATTATTTGTATGAGAATGTAATTAGTTCAAGTCTAGTCAAGTTGTAACAAGAATCATTATGTTCAAACTAGATTCAAACTAGTTCATTTAAGTTGCAACAATATGCTAAAGGGCAAGATACTCCCATAAGCAAAATGACAAGTAATTAAGAAAGGTTGATGAAGCTTTTGAAAGATAATGGTTTGTCAAGAGATAAAAATCTGCAATTACCTCTTTTGATAATCAATGACAAATGGTCAAAGATTGAAGACTTTCTTCTTTAATGGACATGTCAACTTCTAAGATTATGTCCAAAACATAAAGGGTAATGAGGATAATTTCAGAAGTAATTGGCCTGTAGTTGCAGCTATTCAATAAGGGAAAATGACAATTTTCAAAGGACAAAAACGGCCATAAGAATCAGATGTCAGAGGTACACGGTCGAACCACGGTCGATTGTGCAGTGAGCCGTATAGCTTCCAGGTAGATTTCTCTTTCCTATAAAAGCCAAGCCTTGAAGTATTTGAAGACTGACCTCTTGCACTCATATTTTCTCATACTTACTGATTCATTCTTATAATTAAATTGAAATCTTTTGGAGTGATTCACGCATGAGCACTTGTAAGCTTAAAGTTGTAAGTTTACTTGTAAACTATCTTCTTAAAGGAATCTAGAGGATAGTTGTGTTTTCCCTAGGATAGTTCATTAGGATCTTGTGGTAAGAGCTATAGGTGATTGTGAAGTCTTCAAAGGGATGTAAGAGTTCACGAGTTGCGGCTTATCGAAGTACTAGCGTTGTATCCGGACACTCCACCGAGTTTGGAGTATCATAGTGAAGAAAAATCTCAATTTATATAATTGAGAAGTGGATTAAGGAAGATTAGTTAACATCTTCCCAAACCACTATAAATCGTTGTGTTTGTTCTCTCTTCCCTTATCTCTTTGATTACAAGTTTTACATATATTTATATTATTAGTATCATTAGAGAACAAACATTTCAAATCACATTATATCAAGTTCAAGTTCAACAAAACGCAAAGAAAATTTTAAAAAATTGACTAAGTAACTATTCACCCCCCTCTAGTTACTTACATTTGGTATCAGAGCGGTTGCTCTAAACATTTTGTCAAAAATTACTAATTCAAAATTAAAACTAATTTTTGCAAATCTTAGAGTTTAAGATCATGGAACAAAAATTTGAGAACTTGAACTATAGTGAAGGATGCTCCATGCAAAGGCCTCCACTTCTTGAAAGTGAAGGATTTTGTTATTAGAAGCATCGATTTGAAATGTATGTCCGTTCCAAAGATATAGACTATTGGAACATTATTACTAAAGGTGATTATGTTCCATTTAAGTTTAGTGATGATAAGAAAACTAAAATATATATACCTGAGGAAGATGGACTAAGGAACATAAGGTGGAAGTAGGCAAAAACTATGAAGCTAAGATGACCATTTTTAATGCATTACCTAGGAAAGAATATGAGAGAGTTTTTATGATAGGTAGTGCTAAGGAAATTTGGGATAGTATCATGGTTACTCATCATGAAAACCCGCAAGTTATAGAAAATAAAGTAGAATTGCTTATAACTAAATATGAATAATTTGCTATTGAAGATTATGAAAAAATTGATAGCGCCTACACTAGATTTAACAATATTTGTTCAAGTTTGAAAGCTCTAGGTACGATCTACACGGATAAGCAATATGTTCGAAAATTCTGAAGGGCTCTACCATCAAGATGGAGACCAAAGGTGACGGCAATTGACGAATCAAAGAATGCGAAAAAATTAACTCTAGATGAACTCATTGGAAATTTCAAAGTACATGAGGTCATTCTAGATAAAGATGATGAGGTAGAAAAGGCCAAGAGAGAAAAGAACAAGTCAATTGCTCTAAAGGCTAAGATTCATGATGAATATGACGTTGATGATGACGATGATGATATTCTAAATGATGATGAACAACTAGCATTTATTATTCACTCATTTAAGAAGTTCTATCGAAGGCCGGGAAACCATGTTCGCCCTCCAATGGAACAAAAGAAAACGCCATTCCATCCGAAGAAAAAGTTTGTACGAAAATGTTTTGGGTGCGGTGATCCAAATCACTTGATAAGTGAATGTCCTAAGAGAAAGAATGAAAAGGCTTTTCTTGGAGGCACATGGGATGATGAAGAAAACGACACACAAGAAGAAGGAAATGAAACGTGTCTCATGGCCATTGCATACCAAGTGATGACGACAAGGGATCGCAAGTCGGATAAACCGATAATGAGGTACTTCCAAATTCATTTGAGTTTAGTATTGACAACTTTGCTAAATTGTGTACCTTAAGTAGTAAAGTAAGCAACAAAAACACAAGTCTAAAGGAAGAAAATAACTTGCTTAGGTTAGAAATCTTACAACTTAAAGAAAGATTATCTAACTCATAAGAATGTCTTACATGTGATGACTTAAAATATGAAAACAATGCCTTGAACAAAACTAACAAACTACTTGAAAATAAAATTAAGTTTTCAAAATATGATGGAAGTAGTAAAGTGTTAGAAAATATTTTAAGTGTTCAAAAATCAACAAATGACAAACAAGGGCTAGGATATAAGGAAAATACTCTTGAGATAAAATCATCCAAGCATAAGCCGATAGTGTTTGTTAAACCTAAAGAAGTAGAAACACCAAAAACAAAGGCTTCCATAACTAAACAAGTTAAGACAAGTAGAAAAGAAATCAAACCATTTGTGAAAAATTATTCAAGAAGAATGATCAATCAAAACTTTGAAAGAAAAAAGGTCGAAACTAAAAGGAGCAACAATAAAATTGTTAAACGATGGATTAAAGTAGGAGTATTTAATGTTAATCATCCCGGACCCAACAAACATTGGGTACCAAAGTTATTGATTAATTAAATATAAGTTTGTCTCAATGGTGTTGTACAAAATGAGGAATGGATAATTGATAGCGGATGTACAACACACATGATGGGCAACAAAGAATTCTTCACAAAATATACGGAGCACAATGGAGGTGATGTAATCTTTAGTGGCGATGTGAAAGGAAAAATCGTCGGTAAAGGTAACATTATTAATCAAAAGATTACACTTGATAATGTGTTACACATTAAAAATTTAAGTTTTAACTTGCTAAGTGTAGGAAGAATATGTGATAAAGGATATAACATGACATTTACTAAAAATTCATCACACATAATAAAAGATGGTAAAAGTGTCATAAATGGAACTAGGAAGAAAGGTCTTTTTACATGCAAATTGGATAATTTCAAACATGTAGATATTTGTCTCACATCTATACATGATACCACTACCTTGGTGGCATAGGAGACTAGGGCATGCTAACATGAAACTAATTCACAACATATCCTCAAAGGACATAGTTAGAGACTTGCCTAAATTAAAATATGAAAGTCATTTTTGTGATGCATGCAAGGTAGAAAAACAAGTATATGCTAGTCATAAACCTAAGAACTTTATCTCTACTAAAAGATGTCTAGAACTTTTGCACATGGATTTATTTGGGCCATCGGCCGTTCAAAGTTATGGAGGAAATTTTTATACCTTAGTAATAGTAGATAATTTCTCAAGATACACATGGACACTATCTCTAAAGCATAAAAATGAAGCATGTGAAAGATTTATAATCTTTGCCACTAAGATACAAAATTTGCTTGGTTGCACTATAGTAACAATAAGAACGGATCATGGTAGAGAATTTGATAATGATGCTCAATTTGGAGTCTTTTGTGATTTAAATGGTATCTCTCATAATTTCTCGGCTCCTCGCACACCTCAATCCAATGGGGTTGTTGAAAGGAAAAACTGAACTCTTAAAGAAATGAGTCGAACTATGTTAAATGAACAATCAATCCCTCAAAAGTTTTGGAGTGAAGCCTTTGCCACCTCCACTTACATTCAAAATAGAGTCTTAATTAGGCCATCAATGGATAAAATGCCTTATGAAATTTTAAATTGTAGAAAACCAACCGTAAGTCATCTTAGAGTATGCGGGTGCAAATGTTTTATCTTAAACAAAAAGGAATATCTTACAAAGTTTGAACCTAAGGCTTACGAAGGAGTGTTCTTAGGGTATTCGTTAGAAAGTAAGGCATATATGGTTCTAAATAAATACACAAATGTCATAGAAGAATCCCTAGATGCCACATTTGATGAAACTCCACCTCCACCTAAGACTAAACCTTTAGAGGATGATGATGTGATAGAACAAGATGCCATAGAATTAATGCCAACTCAAATCGAGTTCAATGACACCAATGAGAATGGATCTCATTTGAAACCAAGTAAGGATAACTTAGCATCTTCGATCGATATTAAACATATAAAGGATCATCCTATAGATCAAGTCATAGGAGACATCAACACTAGTACCACTAGATCACAAGCATTCAACCTAATTGCCAACTATGCTTTTATCTCCCAAATAGAACCCAAAAATGTTAAAGAAGCCCTATTAGATGAAAGTTGGGTAGAAGCTATGTAAGAGGAATTAAATCAATTCCAAAGGAGCGATGCATGGGATTTAGTTCCTTTACCTAGTGAGAACAATATCATAGGTACAAAATGAGTGTATAGAAACAAACTAGATGAAGATGGCAACGTAGTTAGAAACAAAGCTAGACTAGTTGCACAAGGATATAGCCAACAAGAGGGAATTGATTATGATAAAACATTTGCTCCCGTCGCTAGGCTAGAATCAATAAGAATACTTCTTGCATATGCGTGTGCCAATAACTTCAAACTCTATCAAATGGATGTCAAAAGTGCCTTTTTAAATGGTGTCATAAATGAAGAAGTTTATGTGTCATAACCTCCGGGGTTTGAAGATTTCGAAAAACCTTATCACGTTTTTAAACTTAAAAAGGCTCTCTATGGACTTAAACAAGCCCCTAGAGCATGGTATGAAAGACTTAGAACCTTCTTGATAAATAATGGGTATGAAATGGGAAAAATTGATAATACACTCTTTATCAAAAGGCACGAAAAGGATTTAGTTATAGTTCAAATATATGTTGATGATATTGTATTTGGTTCTACTAACGAATATCTTAGCAATGAGTTTTCTAAGTTAATGCATGATGAGTTTGAAATGAGCATGATGGGTGAACTCAAGTTCTTTCTCGGACTACAAATCAAGCAACTAGAAGATGGAACATTCATCAATCAACAAAAATACATTCATGAAATGATCAAAAAATTCGGAATGGAGAACTCAAAACCAATGGCGACTCCAATGGCAACAAATGTAAAACTCACCTTGGAAAGGGAAAGAGAACCGTTCGATAGTACAAAATATAGGGGAATGATTGGATCCCTTCTATACTTAACGGCAAGTCGGCCAGATATCATGTTTAGTGTGTGCTTATGTGCAAGATTTCAAGAAAAACCAAATACATCACACGTTGAGGCCGTCAAAAGAATTTTTAGATACTTAAAAGGGACAATGTATCTTGGGTTATCGTATCCAAAGTTCACCGGAGTTGATATTATGTGCTTTGCGGATTCCGATCACGGAGGATCAATGATTGATAGAAAAAGCACAAGTGGAGTATGCGCATTCGTGGGTCTTTGCCTAACTTCATGGTTCTCGAAGAAGCAAATGTCCGTTGCATTGTCTACCACCGAAGCCGAATATGTAGCTATGGGAAGAGCATGCGCACAAGTGCTATGGATGAAGCAAACCTTCCTCGATTACGGTATCATCTCATCTGAAATACCCATATGTTGTGATAACAAAAGTGCTATAGACCTATCGAAAAATCAAATATTACACTCGAGGACTAAACACATAGACATTAGGCACCATTTTCTTCGTGACCACGTCCAAAATGGTAATATTGTGATAGATAAGGTAGAATCTACGGAAAACATAGCTGACATATTCACTAAGCCCCTTAAAAAGGAAACCTTTAACTTGCTTAAGAATGGGTTGGGAATGATGGAACATACTCCGTAAAATCCTATCCTGATCACGCACGGTCGAACCACAGTCGACCGTGTTGAGAGCCGCCTGATGTCTGACGAATTTTTTTGTCTTTTATGCAACTCCTTTAATATTCAAACAACTTTTCCACCAACCATATCTCTTCTTTAAACCACAACCACTGAATTTCTGATTTTACTTTTGTCTTCAAGTACTCTTCAAAAAGTGGTCCATACTCTTTCAATTCTCTTCAAGGTAAACACCTAAAACTTACTTCAAATTTTACTAGATTGATTATATTCTTTTCAAAATCTTAGGAACACTTATTTCTTGCATGAATTACTTAAATATATGAGTAAAATTATTGTAAAAGTTTTTTTTTTTTTTTTTTATCAAATGAGTCATAATAGTGATTTCTTGCATAAAAACTCACATATGTTTTAAATCATTAAACTCACTCATGCATACACACATATGTTTGAATAAATCATTATGATACTTGTGAATCTCATGACTAGTATCTATTCTTGACAAACATAAAGCAAAATGATGAAACTTGTCTAAATTTTCGAAAGAAAAATAGTACAATTTAATTTCAAAGTCATAGTTTTCAAAATGGGTCTAGACAAGGACTAATCTACACGTGTTTAGCATATAGTTTTTCAAACTTATGAACTTGATTACTTTGCTAAAATTGTTGTTTTTATAGGAAATGACCAACACGAGAAACCAACGTATTACGAACAATAGGCAACACATGGAGACTAGAACACTTCATGAGGAGCGTGTTGTTCATCATACCGAATTTCTCGAACTAACTCAACTTTTCACCCGTAACAATTGTTTCTCATTTCTTGAGCTTGATGAAACCATTTATCCTGCACTAATTAGGGAATTCTATGCTAATTTTGATGTTTCAAATCCCTTGACCAAGTGGCATTTCGAATTTTTAATACACCTTACACTTGGTCCCTTGAACAATTCGCAACTGTTATGGCAATTCCTTCCAATGGGCGTTCCTTCTATACTCCTTCAACCGATCTAAGATCACTTAATCCTAAGTTTCTGTTGCAACCCATCTTAGATCTCATCACCACTCCGGGAGTACAAAGAAACCTCAACCAACGGCTTCGCATTCAAGATAACGAAATCCGCCATGATCTTCAACTTATTCTTAATGTCATTCGGAACAATGTCTATTATCGGGAACCTACCGCTACTCACATCTCCAGAACCGAAGTCGTTGTCATGTGGTCACTCCTTACTCATGACGCCATAAATCTTGCTTATCTTACTACTCAAAGAATGGGTTACCTTCGAGAACTAGGAACTCGTTCACTTCCATATTCAAGTCATCTTAATCGGATTTTCCGATTTGTTAATGCCATCAATGCTTCTTATATCCCTCAACCCGTGTCAACAATTCCTATTACTTATTGGGTAGCTCATCCGATAATCATTCTCTCATCCAACAATGAAAGCTCAACAATCTCAGATGCGTTTAGCACCAATGGGATTTATCCTTAAAAACAATTAATGTTGGTTAAGAATACTTATAAGGGCGGGTAGATACAACACTTGTCCTAGGATTGAAGCTTGTTATGTATTAATGCACTTGCTATGCTTATTATGTTTGTTACTCTTTATGTCTACTATTGGTTCGAGGGGGAGCCATTTTATTTATGAGCAGGAACAATTGATAGGTGTGTACGATTTAAAGGGAAGCATTAATCTAGGGCGCGCTTAGTTCCATGTGGGACTAACCTTTTTGCTTCGACAAAAGGGAGATAAAGTGTATGGTAAGTGATGTTAACACTTATGTCGACTTACATAGTTAACACTTACTCATATGTTTGTCATCGTCAAAAAGGGGGAGAATGTTGGTTAAGATTCAAATCATAATATTCAAAGGTTAATCACTTTGTTTTGATGATGACACACAAGAATTAAGTAGTTAATCATATGTAGGACAACATGAGTTCATGAGCCTAAACTATCTCTAGCAACAGACCAATACATAAGTAATTATCTTGGTAAAAAAGCTACACGGCCGAACTACGCTCGACTGTGAAACCAACCGTGTGTGTCCTGTACTAACGAGTTCAAGTTTTTCTAAAACTGTAAATCTACGGCTGACTTCACAGACGACCGCAGCCCGACCCCGGTTTTCTCTGTTACCAATTTTGACCAAATAAAGTTTGACTAGTTCTTGACATCTATAATTTACAAAACCTTTTTAAACATGCTTATAATAGTTGCCCTCTTTGATCTCAAAAGAGTTTTGAATCAAAAGATGTTAATTTTACTAATCACATCTAATGACATCTTAATGACATTTTAAGCTTGATTTAGGCTAAAACACTCAAGTGTCATATCTCTTTATCCTAATGCATAGTGTCATTTAAGCATACTAATAATGGTCATTAAAGTCCCAATTAAAGAGTTGCTCTCCCATTAGTTCTATGTATCATTATTTGTATAAGAATGTAATTAGTTCAAGTCTAGTCAAGTTGTAACAAGAATCATTATGTTCAAACTAGATTCAAACTAGTTCATTTAAGTTGTAACAATATTCTAAAGGGAAAGATACTCCCATAAGCAAAATGACAAGTAATTAAGAAAGGTTGATGAAGCTTTTGGAAGATAATGGTTTGTCAAGAGACAAAAATCTGCAATTACCTCTTTTGGTAATCAATGACAAATGGTCAAAGATTGAAGACTTTCTTCTTTAATGGACATGCCAACTTCCAAGCTTATGTCCAAAACATAAAGGGTAATGAGGATAATTTCAGAAGTAATTGGCCTGTGGTTGCAGCTATTCAACAAGGGAAAATGAAAATTTTCAAAGGACAAAAACGGCCATAAGAATCAGATGTCAGAGGTACACTGTCGAACCACGGTCGACCGTGCAGTGAGCCGTATAGCTTCCAGGCAAATTTCTTTTTCCTATAAAAGCCAAGCCTTGAAGCATTTGAAGACTCACCTCTTGCACTCATATTTTCTCTTACTTACTGATTCATTCTTATAATAAAATTGAAATCTTTTGGAGTGATTCAAGCAAGAGCACTTGTAAGCTTAAAGTTGTAAGTTTACTTGTAAATTATCTTCTTAAAGGGATCTAGAGGATAGCTGTGTTTTCACTAGGATAGTTCATTAGGATCTTGTGGTAAGAGCTATAGGTGATTGTGAAGTCTTCAAAGGGACATAAGAGTTCACGAGTTGTAGCTTATCGAAGTACTAGTGTTGTATCCGGACACTCCACCGAGTTTGGAGTATCATAGTGAAGAAAAATCTCAATTCATAGAATTGAGGAGTGGATTAAGAAAGATTAGTTAACATCTTCCCGAACCACTATAAATTGTTTTGTTTGTTCTCTCTTCCCTTATCTCTTTGATTATAAGTTTTACATATATTTATATTGTTAGTATCATTAGAGAACAAACATTTCAAATCACACTATATCAAGTTCAAGTTCAACAAAACGCAAAGAAAATTTTGAAAAATCGACTAAGTAACTATTCACCTCCCCCTCTAGTTACTTACAAACCCCAAAATGTTTGGGGTTCAAATGTGCCTTTTGGGTTGAAAAGACACCTTTTCAGCGAATTCAGTGTTAAGCAGCACTGCTGGCCCAGGAGCCGCGCCACGGGCTAACATAGCACCACACTTATAAATAAGCCAAAATCTCGACCTCAAAATCACCCTTTAAGCGGCTAACATAACCTCAAAATCACCCTTTAAGCCGCTAAAGTTACTGCACACCAAAATTAAGTTTAAAGCTTATTTTCAAGCGTGTTTAGCCTTTCAAGTCGAGTTTCGCATATCTTATGTTCCAAACATTATTTCCAAGCTCACTAACGTAACCTCAAACAATTTTACACTTTGCGAACGTGTACTCCACACTCCCCAAATCCGTGTAGCGTTTCAATGGTTCAAGCACTTTCAACTTAGTAATCCAATCAACTAAAATGATGTAAAACTGTACTTTTTTTTAAAATCACAGCGGAAGTATTTAAAGCATATAATATTTACATATTACAATACAACTGGTGTTACTTTTCAAAACAGTTATACATAATTATTAAACATCAGAGTTCTTCAGTGTGTCAAACATAACCCAAGCACAGCTATCTTCTCCCATCCCTAGTATATAAAACAATATAACCTGTAGGGGAGAAAATGTGGAGGATTAGCACAACGCTAAGTGAATGAGATATCCCAACAGATATTACTATCAAGTACCAAGCCTAGCTTTAGGGATCATGCATCTGGTCATGGTCATATGGACATAGTGTTACACAACTATCATATAATATAACATTACACATCTTTATTATACAGAGCTAGGCAGTAATTCAACTAACAAAGCAGTAATAGCATCAACAAGCTATTCACTAAAGGCACCAAAGGCACTACACTAACATAGCCTTACATAGCTATATAATAAGGGTATCAATAGCTCTACATAGCTATTCACTAAGTATCAATAGCTCTACATAGCTATTCACTCTCATAGCACTAACGGCTATACATAGCACTAACGGCTATAAATACAAGAGGATCGTTGACCCTGCCAGGTCTACAACTACTAGCTGATCAAGCTAGAGCTGTACCGATAGCTCTCGTTATTGTCACACAGTATACCTCTCATGGCGTTTACATACGTCAATTGCAATATACTGTCATTACAATAACCAATGAGCCCAACCCTTCTATACACGATTGACCTCTTCTGTTCCTTCTATACACGGACAGTTCTCACATGTGCACATAAACTACCTACAACCTCATGGTAGGTAACATCACTAATAAACACAGGGCACCCTAATCAGGCATGCTATAGATTCAATCTAATCGGGCAACCTGATAACAGCAGCATCACCTACTACTTATAATTACAACAGTAATCAACATGCATATATAGATCATCATAATCTTTAATAGCGTAATAACGGGTAGTAACTACACTTACTACTAAATACCATTATCCATAAGGATAGTCCCACTCACCGATTACCAGCAAGAACTCAGTGGTCTAATGTTACTGAATCTTCTCCGTTCCTTTATCACCTGAGAACATCATATACTGAGTTAGTATACATTTCCAAACAATGATAATCATCAATTCATACTATAAACCACATCATATAACTCTACATTCATTATTTTACAAGGCTACATTATTGTCCATACGAAAACAACTCTTATACGCGTGTTTAACGAAGCATACAAGCTATCACTGCCTTTTGACCCCAAATAAAGTATGAATTATTATTTTAAAATCTTACCATTGGAAAGTAGACTTCATTACATTTCCAACGATATTTGATTCATCAAAAACGGAGTTACGGTTTGAAAGTTACGGCCAAAACAAGTTTCCCAAAAAGCTGACAGAGTGCAACCGCGCGGGAGCACCTGCAACCGCCCGGTTGCACCCAAAATAGCCTGGATACACCCCGTAACCATATGGATGCATCCTGCAACTATACGGGAGCTATTCATTAGTACCAGGTCGCTGTTTTTGTCATTTTGAGTCCCAAATCTCATTTTTGCACTATTTTGACACTACAAATCTGTAACGACCCGACTTTTTCGACTTGCTTTTGTGCCTTGTGTTTTTGCAAAACTGCGTATTTGTGCGTACTATGCTATTTTATACTCTGGAATCTTACTACACGTGGATTACTTTCGTTTATATGTTAAAACGCGCCTTTGAGTACGTAGGTTACTTAACTTGATCATCGGAAGCCTTTATGACCGTTAGTGTCACTTGACGTTTCGAACAAACTGCGTACTGCGTTTAATTTTTGTCGTAATCGGAATATTATGACTACAAAATATCAATTGTTATTTTATAATAACAATTACTTGGGTTTTTGGATGCTTAATTACACTTACTAATTTACTTATGCTTACTAGTTAGTCTTGTTGGACTTTCTACCTTGTTGGACTTTAGCCCACCCTACACTAGTTAGTGGACTATTTAATTAGCCCAATTATAAGTAACTAGTGACTCATTAATAAGTAAGACAAATGCCCATTTATTAGAGGGAACATGCCAGCATTTTTGTCAAGTATTATTCTTAATGTTGAATGAGATCCTAACATAAGCACCAACTTTAGACAACCATTAACCAAAACGCAAAAGTTGTCCCCCCTTGTCCCCTTGAAAATCATGGCCATACCACCCCTCCCCTCACCTCATTCACCTATAAATACAAGCCTTATTCCACCCATTTTACACTTGCTCTCATTTACATTTCACACACACTTACTCTCTTATTTCCTCTCTAGTCTTTCTCACTCTAAAACTTGTAAGTTTTTGAATTTCTTCTTCTTCTTCTCTTATCATTTTCGAATTCATCATCATCATCTAAGGATCTAGCTTTTTAGCTTTGATCTTGAATACATCTTGTAGATTCAAACATGGATTTGAATCATTCAAGAACATGGAAGATTCAAGCTTTCTAGCTTTGAATCTTCACCTACTTTGTAGATCTATATCTTTTAACTTTAATCTTGTTATTTTGTTATAAAGATTCAAACTTGTGTTTGTAATCTTCATGTAACTTAAAGATCCAAGCTTTATGCTTCGAGATCTTCAAGAACAACCAAGATGCATGCTTTCTAGCTTGAATCTTCATATCTTTTGATGGATCTAAGTTTTCTAACTTATGATCTCATTACTTTGTTATAAAGATCAAAACTTGTGTTTATGATCTTCATGCAACTTAAAGATCCAAGCTTTATGCTTTAAGATCTTCAAGAACACCAATGGTTCAAGCTTTCTAGCTTTGTGATCTTGTAACTTGTGTGAAAAGGATCCAAGCTCTCTAGCTTAGGGTTCCATCACTTCATTTGACTTAGATTATGTTCATACTTGTTTGATTGAGGTAAACTTTGTAGCTTTAGTTGAAAATGTAACTTGTAATTTGTTAAGACTAAGGATATGATGTAACCTTGGTTCATCATCCATCTAAGACTCTTAAATGAGTTGTGTTCTTACTTGGTCTTAACATATTGTGTGTTGATGGTAGAATCCTAGTCAAAGTGATGCTAACCCATCAACGAGTTGTACACTTGAAGCTACAAGCATCAAGGATGAGAACCGTGATGAGCATCAAGTACTAAGAACCCCACCGGAGCACCTTGCCTACTGTTTTTGGGGTCTGATCAGACCACCTGGTCTACTGGAAAGTTGATTTTCCGTT
Source organism: Rutidosis leptorrhynchoides (assembly GCF_046630445.1). Lineage (NCBI taxonomy): Eukaryota > Viridiplantae > Streptophyta > Magnoliopsida > Asterales > Asteraceae > Rutidosis > Rutidosis leptorrhynchoides. The sequence goes on from NC_092338.1 coordinate 401,056,915, forward strand.
AGTTCGGTTCGAGTAGATGATTTTCCATTTAGACCTCGTCTTAATCCGAGTTACGGTTTAGGATTTATGGCCTTCCGAAAGTCACTACACCCTATTAACGTTGTGCTGAAATTTCTGACCTACTCGCACTTAAACCGTCACCACGGTCAAACGAAGACGAGTTTGGTTCTATAAATTGGTCAGCAACTAGAGCACTCCCAAGAGGAGCCATGGCCACTAATTAAGCATCTTTTTGATTTACGTAGAGGCCGTAGCTGCTGATCAAATTCAGCCTATTGTTTCGACCTCTATACTTGTTAAACTTACTTAGCTTTTACGATGATGAATGATGATGATGATGACACTTAAACTTATTTTATGCACTATTAGAACTTATGAGGACAACCTACTAACCTAGTAACCTTTGACTTAGGTTGACGACCGTTCGGACCGACTTACTACTTGCACACTTTCGTGACGACTTTTACTGCTTATTCACTGTGAGTTATAGCATCCCTTTTTACTTTAACTATTTTGGGACTGAGAATACATGTGCTTTTTACGTTTTACATACTAGGTACGAGTACTTAAACTTTATATATGTGTGGGTTATACAACGACATAAACTTTCCCCTTAGCTCGGTAACGTTTAGTCATTGGTTTTTGAACCGGTGAACGCGAATCTTAGATATGGATCCATAGGGTTTGACATCCCCACTCGGGCTAGTCGCGCTAGCATTTAACGGGTGTTTAATACTTCGTAAACTTACGCACTCGCCAAGTGTACTTTTAGGGGGTGATATTACGTTAAGTTAGTTACCAAGTGCCACGGTTAAGCATATACTTTATCATGCTGATTTGAAATACTGATTTGAAATGCTGGTTGAAGCACTGAAATCTCGTGGCCTACATTACATTACTGATTACAGACAAACTATAGCTCACCAACATTCGTGTTGACTTTTTAAGCATGTATTTCTCAGGTGCTTAGACGTTGTTGCTTCCGCTATTAGACTTGCTGCCTTGGTGTTATAAACTTGCTGTTATAGACTTGGTATTACGGACCTGCTGTGTTAGATTTCCGCTGCATTACTTAGAGATGTCTCAATCATGGAACTTTTATTTTGCATTCGTAACTTACGTTATTTTCAAACAATGGCTTTGTAATGACCTTTGGGTCACATACTTATGTTTATGCTTCTATTCATAGGAAGCACGTTATCTTTTGTAAAACGTTATCTTATCATGAATGCAAAACTGGTTTTCAAACAGCATATAGTGTTTGACCTTGTAATGATCCTGTTGTTGATGATCCGTACACGATGGTTTTGTACGGGGCGTCACATTTGGTATCAGAGCATTGGTTGTAGGGAATTAGGTTGCATTAGTGAGTCTAGACCAGACCGAGTAGGATTCACTAATAGGACTAATCTACAACTTGCTTGTTTACTTGTTTCTGCGGAACTTACTGCATGCTATTGTCTACTTTTACTGCTATATGATCTTGCTGAATGCTACTGCTCACTCTTACTGCTATCTGAACTCGTTGTATGCTATTGCTTATCCTCGTTACTGCATGCTACTATCTGCTTTCGACTGCATGTTACTTCTGCTTACTACTGTTATTATTGCCATGCTATGTACTGCTGTAGACGATCTAGGCTGCTGTAGTTATTATGCCCGATTACGTTCTTGCTACATGCCTGCTATTCGCTGTACCGACTTGGAGAACTTATCTTTCCTAGTTCAGATGTTTTTCTGAACCATTTTTCCACTCGCCTAACCCTAAGGACTAGAAATGTAATCCACCTATTACTACTACCGTTCCACCGTTCCAGAGATCGAAACATTACTTCACGCAATCTAGGAGGAGTACCCCTCGGAATACACGCCCACTAAGGTTGATCCTCGAAGTAGGAGATATTTGAGGACTTGCCGGAGTAACCGCACCCCGAGCTCACTCTAATTAACCACGTACAACGTATGAACATTAGAAGGTTGTTCACTTCCTGCAAGGTGACCCGTATCCTGTACGCTTTCATGACCGTCACTTATCTCTTTCATTCTTCACCATTACTCGATGATCTAACGACACTTCTGGACTTAGGTCCCTAACACTCTTAGGCATTGGAGAAGTCGTGAGGACATCTCCTTTCACAAGGTCATAGTGTTTTCTACTAATGCTCATCCGTACCCAAATACTTGGAAGTCGCCTCAAGACATATCGTATTACTACTTGCTACACGTACAACTCGACACGTGACCCAGATTGAATTTCTAGAAAGGAACCTAACGACATTACCCGAACCCGAACATTTTGAAGAAATTTCGGGACATCTAGGCATTGATGCATGACCTACAGAACCTACGCACCCACATCGAGAAACCGTGAGATTAATTATGTAGTATCTGTTTTGAGATAGCATAGATAAAGCACCGTTAGGTGAAATTGAGTAGAACATGAAGTGAACACATTACATTGACCATATGGAGTAATATTGGAATGAACGTACGATTTAGTACGATATAATGACGCCAGGCCAGCGTGATTATATTGAAGTAAATCAGGCAGAAGTCCCAATGTTACTATATAAGGAATATGAAGTGATTCAAAGGAAATTTTGGTAGGAACCACTTAAGTATACACATTATGGTCTGCTAGAGGTAGGGAAAGAATAACCACTTAGCCCAGATACTGTACAAGGAGGGCCTTTATTGCAGAATTGATAACCCGAAAATTTGTTATAGATATAGACACCCTGGATACTTAAGGAAAAAGTTCTCAAACAGGAAAAAACTTTGGATTTACTTGCGGTAGAGCAATCGTTATCTCAGTTATGGAGACTCGCATGGGTCCTGATCTTAGTTAGGGTACATTTCTTCACAACATTTATTGTCTCGAAGTTGTTTAATACTAGAGTGATAGAAACCTTACATCTAAAAACCTTAGTGTTATGACTAGTAAGCCATTAACAACCATGAGAGTTAAGTATTCTATAGGACAAAGTAATGGTAAGCTGGCAGAGATAGAGGTATAATTTAAGGTAGTACCTTAAAATTTACAGGTGGGTCATTGGAGATGACCTCATGCCAACAAAACTTGGAAGTTTTAAAGTAGTAGTTGAAAAGGATTAGTTATCTACGCACAAGCAGATGTTATTTGAGAAGGCTGATAGAACTTTTCGCGATAGTATAATAAGATTTAGTTGGAATGGACTTTAAGATTAACCTAATACTCATCAAGTTAGGAAGCTTTGATGAAATAGTTGGAACGTACTGGCTTTCACGGATGAAAGCGAAAGTTATTTATAGTAAGAAGATTATTCGTATACCTCGCGAGAATGGTGAGCCAAAAACCATCTGGGTAACTTCAACGACCTGAGATCCCACAATGAAAATGGGAAGGGATGACAATGGATTTTGAAGCGACCCGTCCTAATCCATCTGGACGAATACATTACATTTGGTTACATCATGAGGTGCTTGACCTCTATATGATACATTTTACAAACATTACATTGGTTTTTTAAAAGACAAACTTTCATTACATCGAAAGTTGACGGCATGCATACCATTTCATAATATATCCAAACTATAAATGACTTAATAATAATCTTGATAAACTCAATGACTCGAATGCAACATCTTTTGAAATATGCCATGATTGAGTCCAAGTAATATCTTTAAAATGAGCAAATGCACAGCGGAAGATTTCTTTCATACCTGAGAATAAACATGCTTTCAAGTGTCAACCAAAAGGTTGGTGAGTTCATAGGTTTATCATAAAATAATAAAATTCATCATTTTGATAGACCACAAGATTTAAATGCTGCATGGTACAAATAGGCCCGAATCCTATACCCACCTGTAATGTACATGCGATATCTTTTAAACACAGTACACCTTTCTCGTGTACGAAATCATCTTTCATAAATCTTAGTAACCGTACACATATCTTGTGCACAAAATAACATACACATAACCTGTGTATAAAATCATTCTCTCGATACATAATGAAAGGACCCGTCCTAATCCACCTGGACGAAGTCATCAACATTTGGTCCCATTGCGATGATCGGCTCCAAGTAATGTCCTTATATTGAGCAAATGCACAGCGGAAGACTTAATTCGTACCTGAGAATAAACATGATTTAAAGTGTCAACCAAAAGGTTGGTGAGTTCATAGGTTTATCATAACAATCATTTCAATATGTTAATAGACCACAAGATTTCATAATCATAAACATAATACACTCGCAAGTGTATGTAAAGCATTCTAAGTGGTTGAGCACTTGGTAACCATACTTAACATTTAATCAACGTCGCATATTCCCTTTATTATGAAATCTCACTACACCGTACCAAGTGTAGTCACCAAAACGAAGTACTGTGCAACCGTTGAATACTGGTCGTCCAGTCCGGTTGGGGTTGTCAGGCCCGATAGATCTATCAACAGGATTCGCGTTTACAATACCGCATGTAAATGGTAGTTACCAAGCTATTAGGGAAAAATATGCAAAGTGGTACAACTCAACGTAGAATATGTTTTTAGTACTTGTGTCCATTTCGTAAAACAGTTATAAAACAGTGCATGTATTCTCAGCCCAAAAAATATATATAAAAAGGGAGTAATGAAACTCACTTTTGCCTTGAAGGTATTTAATTCGACTTGGTCTCCGATAGATATCACGAACCTAACCATATATATAATATATCAACATATTTTCTTTTTAAGTAATCATTACATATATATATACTTTTAATACTTTTAATATTTTCTTAGTCCGTAGTTAGCAGTCCGATGTTAGTGGTCCACAATTAGTTGCTTAAATAAAATAAATAAAGACTCCATCGTATTTGTATTGATCAGAATTAATCTCGACCCATGGTACCATGTTGTCAAATGACGTGTTGCGTACATAAAGTACCGTGTTGTCAAATGACGTGTTGCGTACAATCATGAGGTCTTATAATTAATCTTCTCGTGTTGTTTACGGGTGGTCCTGAAATATATAAAATCGAATCATAAGTAATTATATATAAAATATCATATTAATTAGAAAAGATATGATTAATTTACTTTTTCTCCAAATATTTTCGTAGCTAAACTAGCTTCGGATACCCAATCTTGTTTTAGTCGTAGTTTCTTCATTACAACTTCGTTTTTGTTGGTTCAACTTGCCACTTCCTTGGATCGAGTCAAATTTTAAGAATATGAACTAAAAATACCTTAATTTGTATTCGAAATCATAGGTTATAGGTCAAACTTTGGTGAAACTTATGAAAGTGATCATTTTCCATCATAAAAACAACATTTAATGATCATTTTTCTAAAATACTTACACTTTGAGTTAAACCATGAAATTTTTATGTGTTAACATATTCATAAGAAATATCATTTTTCTAGAGCATGAACTTCCAATTAAAAGTTCAAGATGGTTTTTAATTATCCAACCCAAAACAGCCCCCGGTTGCACTCCGACGACGCAGATTCAGTTTTTAAGATGTTCTTTGTAAAACCAAGTTATATCCTATTAGGTTAGCATATCATTATGATATATTACAGGTCTTGAATTGTTTTAAAAGTCAAGTTAGAAGGATCTATTTAGTTTGCGAACAAGTTTGAAATCATTCAAACTATGTTCTTGTTGTTAAAATTTTATACCACAAAATAAGATAGCTATATGAATATGAATTGAATAAGATTATGAACAAGGTTACTACCTCAAGTTACTTGGACAAAATTACTGCAAAAGATAAGAAATAATCTTGGAATCAAAGAGTGGTGGAGTTAGATCAAAAGGTTGGAAGTAAACTTCTTCAAATGGGTGGTTATTTTGATATGTTCTTGAAAGAGTTTTCTTATGGTGTTTAAGGCTTGTAATTGAAGCTAAATGATGGGGAAAATGCTTGGAGATGATCAAGTATGAAGTTAGGAGTATTTTGAGAGAGAAATGAGGATGTATGTATGAGAAAATGGAGTGAAGAAATGGTGTTCATTTATAAAAACGTTTTTAGTTTATAAAGAAAGAAAAGGATTCCTAATTTTGTTTTCTTACTAATAATTCATACTACTTGACAAATTCTAGTTACCTCATATCTAGGGCAGTAATAATGTTGATTAGGATGTTGATTTAATGTATATATACCAATAGTAAATACGTATAAAAGCTGGGTATGATACGGGTACATATACCCTAGATATACGTATAGAATCCTGAGGAAACGGAACGAGAATTCAAATATAGCTATCTTTTGTGAATATACTTATATTGTTTTATGTATTTAAGTCCTTAAAAAGTGATTAAATACATTATATATACGATACATGTATAAGCATTATAGATTATAAGTATATATATCAAAGAATGTTACGTATAGTTATCGTTTTAAAAACTTAAGTTAGTAGTTTCAAAATATACTTATAACTCATTGTCATTAGTACACAATGAGATGTTAAACCATCCTTAGATCATGTTAAATATATATAAATACATATATATACACAAACGTATAATTATCGTATGTTATATAGTTCGTGATATCATCGGTCATATTGGACGGTCAAACGTTGTGTAAAACTCTTTTCAAAAACACAAGTCTCAACAATTTGGATTGCTTATCATGTTGGTATGGTTTAATTTATGTAAATATTAATCTCATAAGTATAATTTGGTCGGAAAATTCCCGGTCATTACAGTACCTACTCGTTAAAGAAATTTCGTCCCCGAAATTTGATAGAGGTTGTTATGGATAACAATAAGAAGGTTTTCATGACAAATATAAGGTGATAATGGAGTTTTATCATCATTGAGTAATGTAGATAAAACGATTCGATTATGCGAAGAATATAAATGAGACTATCGTAAAAGAGTGAGATGAGTAAAATATATTCGTCTTAACCGATGACGTAGTTATGATTGATTTCCGGGATTTAAGGGATTTAAAGAGAATCTTACGTAATAAGATTTGGTTCTTTGGTGATTAAGGAAATCAGGATCTTCTTTGATTATATGCAATAATCTGTTTCAATTGCTCTGTCGGATATTTCACTATAAATTCACCCCTTCATTTCCTTATTTTCCACGACTCACACCTTCTATTCTTTCTCCCTTGATTCTTACTTTAAAGCATTCATCAATATGCTCCATCCAGTCCTGATTCTTGATATACTCCTAACTTTTATATCTGTCATTCTTCTTTTTCATCTACCACCAGAAGAATCTATTTACTTCTACTATACTCTTGTGTTTATAGTGTTTCTAATTCTCCCGTGTCTCTATATTGCTATCTGTATCGATATACACGGTTTGTAATTTCGGGGTTATAATCGAAGTTTATATTCTTCATTATTTTTCGGAGCTTCATGCTTTCGTTTTCTCTTCCCGACTTCGAGTCAAGCGAGTAATGGTCCGGAATTCGTAGATATGAAATTCAGAATGAACATAGCTAATGCTCTAAGAAGAAAATGGTAATAGAACGATTTTGATTTGTTAAATTACCAGAATACCCTGGAGAAGACCGAGTCATCCAGAAAAATATTCTCTTGATATGTTTAGAGATTAGATAGAATGTAAGAGTCGTGTAAATGGCACATGATGACGGTACTGTGAATCATCATGATTCGTTAGAAACTCAGCATGACTTACTGTAATATAATCACGTTGATCAAGTGTCATTATATTATACTAATTCATGCTTCAGTTTCCAACACTACTTCAAAACATTCATATTTTAAACTCGATTTTTTCAGAATTTAGAAACTAACACAGTTTCTTTTATGTTGCAGATATTACGGGGAGATAAATGATCTCAGATAAGAATAGTTGTGAAAATATTGCCAGAAATATGGAGGATATTTATAATAAAACATACGAGAATATCTTAGAATTTCTAATATCAATGGATGAAGAAGAAGATTTGTCTGTGAAAGTTTAGAATGAGAAATAAGATGTTTGCTAATGATTTCAGCAGGTACAGAATCATTTGGATTCTTTGAAGGCAAACTTATTCTTTGTGATTTGTCCACGGCTTTCTTCATAGTTTCACATAATCCACTTTTCGGTACTAAATTTTCTATCAAGCGTTCCTAACACTCCTTTCTTTATCATCAAACTTTTGGCCATTAAGATCATCTACAACATGCTGCTTCGTCAGCATTTTCAAAGTTAACTGATCTAGGTCATCGGTTATCAAACCGAGGTAGTTTTAGGAGAATTGTGTTTTTAGAATAATTAATCGCTGATGGTAATATTGTGGAATATAAAAGGTTCCCCAGTAACAATAAAGAGTACGCATATATATCGCGGTTATAATAAAGTTGTTTCGGATGAAAAGTCGGAGTTGACTTGCTGGAGCTGTGACAAAATTAGCTACTTTGGAAAGGGATTGCAAAACAATCTTCGGTAATAACAATGTCAAAGGAACTAGAACAGATACGTGTCAAACGTTTACTCAGTTTCCGAGGGTTTTTCAGGTGCATAACTATATGCATCAATCTTTTCTACCGTAGATGAAGTGCGGTTGGTTTATCCTCTCGATTGAGGTGTTTTTAAGAATCATGATAGATTTGAACGCTGATTGTAATCGTCGAGATACAATGAGGTTTAAGATGAAATCAAGTGGCAACCTTGAAGAAATGTTTAGTTTCATATGTTATAATCAATATTTTAATTCATTTTAATTGTCCAATGTCATTAGTCCACAGTCGATAGTCCACAGTAACAGTCCAATAATTTATATATAGTTTAATATATAATATACGAATTAATTAATACGTGTCGTGACCCGTATACCTCTCAGACTCGATCACAACTCAAACTATATATATTATTGTAGAATCAACTTCAACCCTGTATAGAGAACTCGATCATTACTGCATATAGAGTGTCTATGGTGATTCCAAATAATATATATAGATGCGTCGATATGATATGTCAAAACATTGTATACGTGTCCCGATATTTAAAGTGCGTAAAATAATTACAGAAATTAAATGACGATAAATAAAAGTGCGATAATTAAATTGTGATAAATAAACTGCGATAAATAAAATGTAATCAGTTAGCTAGGAACAGTTAGCTGGAACAGTTAGCGTGGATTCTTTACAAAATTTTTCATAGTTAATTTGTTTGTTTCTAACAGATTTTATTTTGTCATATGTTTTCTTCATATGCCACTTGTTGGATTCTGGGAAGTCAAAATCCAAATATGAAATTGAATGAAAATGGTTATTCTGCGGTGAACGGATACGTATATCGGTGGTTGTAAGTAGGATAGTAAATGACTATTGAATCAGCTTCGACGAATGTACAATGTAACTTATTAAGATGAAATCTAATTATTCCTCGGGTATTACCTACCCGTTAAAAAAAAAATTTCACCATTAATATTTTGTACAAAAGAACTTTTAATTACAATCTTTATGAAAACATATATACATATATATTTTTTTCAGATGAAATCATGAATTTAATGAGTTAATATGATATTAATCTCATTTGCTTTTCGGTTTGAGCTAGAATAAGAAATCTCTAAAACTTTTTGAGAACACATATTCTTCGCAGAATATCAATGAAGTTATGGATCAATACTTCATCGTTCATTATTGTTGGTACTCCTTGGTATCTATGGTGCGTATGATGTTGATGTTTGTGGGACAGATTATGATGTCGAGACGTGTGATGCGGATGTTGTTTGTTAGTGGTGATGATGGTATTGTTGATGTTATTGATGGTGGTGCTGATTATGCTGCTGGTGCTGCTGCTGGTGTTTGCAACCTTCGCACCATGTTCTCCAAAGCCGTCACGTGAGCGCGAAGTTCGTTAACTTCTGCTAGTACACCGGGATGATTGGCGGTTGGAGTGAGCGAATGAACAAGATTTGTAATATGGGATAGTATATAATCGTGATGAGATACTCTAGAAATGAGAGAGAAAATGGTGTTTCGAATAGGTTCGCCGGTAAGTGCTTCAGGTTCATCGCCAAGAGGGCAATTTGGTGGATGGAATGGATCACCTTCTTCTTGTCTCCAGTGATTTAGTATATTACGAACCCATCCCCAATTCATCCAGAATAGATGATGGGAAATTGGTTGATCCATTCCGGTGACGCTGCTTTTGGAGCCCGAATGGAAATCCATATCGGCATAACTGTCGGAATCTGAAGAATTCGAACTAGATGCGGAATCCATCTTGTATAATGGGGAAAATGAATTTTTGGTATGGAATAGATTATAGGAGTTAGATTTGGTACTCTTCAATACATAATTTACATATGTATATATAATACCAAAATCCCGTAAATTACGGAGAATCTTTGAAAAGATATCAGTCAAAGTTCGCAATAACAGATATGCTAAGATAAGAATTCGTCTATACACTATCAATGTAGTAAATGCAGTAAAACGTTTCTAGACTTATGAATGATAAGCAGGTAATTTGCTAAGGATGATAAACAGATGATTTCCGACTAGAAATGATAAGCAAAACTTTTGACATGTAGACACGGTCGAAGTCCAGACTCATTAATGCATCCTAACAACTACTAGTTAGACACACTAATGCAAGACCTGGTTCGCTACGACCACCGCTCTGATACCAACTGAAAGGACCCATCCTAATCCACCTGGACGAAGTCATCAACATTTGGTCCTATTGCGATGATCGGCTCCAAGTAATGTCCTTATATTGAGCAAATGCACAGCGAAAGACTTAATTCGTACCTGAGAATAAACATGCTATAAAGTGTCAACCAAAAGGTTGGTGAGTTCATAGGTTTATCATAACAATCATTTCAATATGTTAATAGACCACAAGATTTCATAATCATAAACATAATACACTCGCAAGTGTATGTAAAGCATTCTAAGTGGTTGAGCACTTGGTAACCATACTTAATATTTAATCAACGTCGCATATTCCCTTTATTATGAAATCTCACTACACCATACCAAGTGTAGTCACCAAAACGAAGTACTGTGCAACCGTTGAATACTGGTCGTCCAGTCCGGTTGGGGTTGTCAGGCCCGATAGATCTATCAACAGGATTCGCGTTTACAATACCGCATGTAAATGGTAGTTACCAAGCTATTAGGGAAAATATGCAAAGTGGTACAACTCAACGTAGAATATGTTTTTATTACTTGTGTCCATTTCGTAAAACAGTTATAAAACAGTGCATGTATTCTCAGCCCAAAAAATATATATAAAAAGGGAGTAATGAAACTCACTTTTGCCTTGAAGGTATTTAATTCAACTTGGTCTCCGATAGATATCACGAACCTAACCATATATATAATATATCAACATATTTTCTTTTTAAGTAATCGTTGCATATATATATATACTTTTAATACTTTTAATATTTTCTTAGTCCGTAGTTAGCAGTCCGATGTTAGTGGTCCACAATTAGTTGCTTAAATAAAATAAATAAAGACCCCATCGTATTCGTATTGATCAGAATTAATCTCGACCCATGGTACCATGTTGTCAAATGACGTGTTGCGTACATAAAGTACCGTGTTGTCAAATGACGTGTTGCGTACAATCATGAGGTCTTATGATTAATCTTCTCGTGTTGTTTACGGGTGGTTCTGAAATATATAAAATCAAATCATAAGTAATTATATATAAAATATCATATTAATTAGAAAAGATATGATTAATTTACTTTTTCTCCAAATATTTTCGTAGCTAAACTAGCTTCGGATACCCAATCTTGTTTTAGTCGTAGTTTCTTCATTACAACTCCGTTTTTGTTGGTTCAACTTGCCACTTCCTTGGATCGAGTCAAATTTTAAGAATATGAACTGAAAATACCTTAATTTGTATTCGAAATCATAGGTTATAGGTCAAACTTTGGTGAAACTTATGAAAGTGATCATTTTCCATCATAAAAACAACATTTAATGATCATTTTTCTAAAAATACTTACACTTTGAGTTAAACCATGAAATTTTTATGTGTTAACATATTCTTAAGAAATATCATTTTTCCAGAACATGAACTTCCAATTCAAAGTTCAAGATGGTTTTTAATTATCCAACCCAAAACAGCCCCCGGTTACACTCCGACGACGTAGATTCAGTTTTTAAGATGTTCTTTGTAAAACCAAGTTATATCCCGTTAGGTTAGCATATCATTATGATATATTACAGGTCTTGAAGTGTTTTAAAAGTCAAGTTAGAAGGATCTATTTAGTTTGCGAACAAGTTTGAAATCATTCAAACTATGTTCTTGTTGTTAAAATTTTATACCACAAAATAAGATAGCTATATGAATATGAATTGAATAAGATTATGAACAAGGTTACTACCTCAAGTTACTTGGACAAAGTTACTGCAAAAGATAAGAAATAATCTTGGAATCAAAGAGTGGTGGAGTTAGATCAAAAGGTTGGAAGTAAACTTCTTCAAATGGGTGGTTATTTTGATATGTTCTTGAAAGAGTTTTCTTATGGTGTTTAAGGCTTGTAATTGAAGCTAAATGATGGGGAAAATGCTTGGAGATGATCAAGTATGAAGTTAGGAGTATTTTGAGAGAGAAATGAGGGTGTATGTATGAGAAAATGGAGTGAAGAAATGGTGTTCATTTATAAAAACGTTTTTAGTTTATAAAGAAAGAAAAGGATTCCTAATTTTGTTTTCTTACTAATAATTCATACTACTTGACAAATTCTAGTTACCTCATATCTAGGGCAGTAATAATGTTGATTAGGATGTTGATTTGATGTGTATATACTAATAGTAAATACGTATAAAAGCTGGGTATGATACGGGTACATATACCCTAGATATACGTATAGAAATCTTGAGGAAACGGAACGAGAATTCAAATATATCTATCTTTTGTGAATATACTTATATTGTTTTATGTATCTAAGTCCTTAAAAAGTGATTAAATACATTATATATACGATACATGTATAAGCATTATAGATTATAAGTATATATATCAAAGAATATTACGTATAGTTATCGTTTTGAAAACTTAAGTTAGTAGTTTCAAAATATACTTATAACTCATTATCATTAGTACACAATGAGATGTTAAACCATCATTAGATCATGTTAAATATATATAAATACATATATATACAAAAACATATAATTATCGTATGTTATATAGTTAGTGATATCATCGGTCATATTGGACGGTCAAACGTTGTGTAAAACTCTTTTCAAAAACACAAGTCTCAACAATTTGGATTGCTTATCATGTTGGAATGGTTTAATTTATGTAAATATTAATCTCATAAGTATAATTTGGTCAGAAAATTCCCGGTCATTACACATAACATTCACTTTTCATTGCTTTCATAGCTTGGCTTGGTAACCGACCTTAACATATAATGCGCATAATAATATCCCCAAAACAGAACATATCGTCTGTATAATAATCTTATAAACTTGGAAGTACTAAACACCATGCCCACTAGCCCTTCCGTCTAGTGAACATTCTGGGTGGGGGTGTTAAACCCGGTAGCTACCTTTAGGATTCGCGTCAATTAGGCGTGCACTAATTCTCAAAATTAGTGATGTTCCGTAATTCTTAGGTTACCAAGTAATAATAATCAGGGGAAAAATATTCATATCAATTGTGGCAATTATCACGTCCACATAATTCAATAGTGGCAATTATCACGTCCACATAATTCATTTGAGGAATGTTTTGCTTGTGTCTATCTCATCAAACATTTATAAAAGCATTTCATGTATTCGCAGTTCAAAATGTATTTCAAAAGCATTTAATAAAGCAGTTGTAAAAGTAGCGCATGTATTCTCAGTCCCAAAAATGTAAAGAGTAAAAGGAAATCAAATGAACTCACCTAATGTATTTTGTAGTAAAAATACATATGACTATATTGAACAACTGAACAATGCAGGGTTGGCCTCGGATTCACGAACCTATATCATTTGTTTATATATTAATACATATACTCGTAATCGAATAAATCTATTTATTATTAATAGTGTATTTGTTATATTAATAATTTATAAGTTTCATTATTTATTTATACATTTTCATTTTATATAAATAGAGATATTAATATAATTAAGTTATGTACTTTGAATATATCTTTGTATATAAAAATCTTTATTTTAACACCTATAGTCTTAACAACGTTAGTAAAACTTTTATTTTTATATTCATAAACTATTTTTAATAATAATAATATTGATAGTTTTATTGATAACCTTAGTAAAATTTATAGTAATGATAGTAAATTTTTATAATAATAGTATTAATAATGATAATCATAATATTACTAACGATAATATTAATGATAATACTTATAACAATATTAAGGATAAATATGATATTAATAATTATAAATATATTGATAATACTAATATTAATAAAATGATACAAATTCTAATATTAATGATAATAATAATATATCCTTATTACTTTCATAATAATAATAATGTTAATCATAATCATAATCATAGTGATAATAATAATACTAAAATGATAAGTTTACTACTACTAATAATATTATTAATACTTATAATAATTAATGATGATAATAATAATAATAATAATAATAATAATACTTAAGGATAATACTAAATTGATAATAATATTTATGATACATATATTAATACAAATGATAACAATAATTATAATACTAGTAATATTATCATTAACTAATAATAACAATTACATTTTACAATAATAATAATAATATTAACAACAATAATAATAATAATAATAAAAATAAATAATAATAAATATAATAAAAATGTTTACTACCTTAAGGGCTCAAAAAGATATCAAACTACCCAAGCCGAGACTCGAACCCCCAACCTCTCGTTACCCCAACACACCACTAAACCACCAAGCCAACCGTGTTTTTCTAATTAATACACAAACTAAATTTATTTAACCCATAAACCGTGATATAACATCTTCTTCACCAAGATACTCGATTCAGACTCAAATCACCAAACATCAAAACAACAAATTAAATGCTTTGTAACAAATCAATATCGATCTCAATTGTTTATATTTAATTGAAAACAACAACAAACAAAACAAAAAAAATAAAATTAGAATATATATATATATATATATATATATATATATATATATATATATATATATATATAGGAACAGGTCTCCTGCTGCCGTTGCAGGAAAAATTAAAAAAAACTTTGATATCGAAATAAAGGGCATTTTGAATAATGTTTATAACATGAAAGAGGTTGCAATTCACCATTAGAAACCTTCTGGATCAACAATTAATCCTAAAACATAGAAACGAATTCGAATTTGGCTCAAGAACATTTGTTGACTTTTTTGAATTCAAATTTTGACTCTTCAAATTCGAAGTCGATAAGGCGAATTGATACCTGAGAATTTGAGGAAACAAACACAACATAATTTAGGAAACTTCTGCATTTCTACTTTTTGTCAATTCTTTTTGAATCAATTCAAAGGCTAAATGGGTTTTTTTTTATAAAAATAACGAAGACTGTGGTTGTTTTATTGAATCTTCCAGCTGTGTTCAATTTTTTGTAGATGATACTTGTATTTTGTAATTGAATGATTTACACTGGATTAAAAATCGATCAAATTATTTGAAGAGTTGTTGATGGTGGACAGGAAGTTCATGGGTTAGTAAAAGAAAAAGAGAGGAAGGAGAAAGCAACTAAAAAAAGAAATATACCCGTGATCTTCTTACGCATACAAATCTGTCTCTATATATATTATTTTTATTATTAATAATTATATTATATTACTAATAACAATATTGATATTATTATTCATAATATTAAAATTACTAATAATAATATTGATAATAATATTTGTTAAAATAAAATCAACCATATTAAGACTAATGATAAAAATAATAATGATAAATTTTAAATAAGATTTATAATTTTTTTGTAATAATAATAATAATAATAATAATAATAATAATAATCATAATACTTATAATTTCTTTTTACTAATTATTATAATAATGATATTAATAATGATAATAGTAACTTTAGAAGTTATAATACATTAACCGTATCAAATTTCATATCTAAATATCTTATATAGTAATATTAATGATACAGATATTAATATTAGCATTAGTATTAATATTAATAACAATGAAGTAATAATAATATTAATATACAACTATATTTTTAACTTGTAATTACATTTAATATGTTGTTATTACAATTTATTAACTTTATCACATTTACTAGCTATCTAATGTATTACATTTTTAATATTTAAATATTTTATGTATTTTACAATATACATGTAATATTATAGAAGTCATATATATATTTATTTTACCAATAACTTAATTATTTTAATATATTATTTGTGTATTTTAATTCAAATGATAAAGTATACTTTATTCATTTCTAAAATATTATATACATACTTATATATATATATATATATAATTACACCCAATTGTTCGTGAATCATCGGAAATGGTCGAAGTCAAATGAATGTATGAATATAGTTCAAAAATTTTGAGACTCATCATTACAGACTTTGCTTATCGTGTCGGAAAGATATAAGGATTAAGTTTAAATTTGATCGGAAATTTCCGGGTCGTCACAGTACCTACCCGTTAAAGAAATTTCGTCCTGAAATTTGAGTGAGGTGGTCATGGCTAACAATAAAAATTTTTTCATGACGAATATGAGTTGATAAATTGAGTTTTATCATCACTGAGTAATATGGATAAAAATAATTCGATTTTTCGAAGAGTACGAATGAAGCTATCACAAAAGAGTGAAATGAATAAATAAAGTTTCGTCTTAACTTTTGAGGTTGTCTAGATTGAATTCCGGAATTCAAGGGATTAAAGAAAATCTTCGAAATCTATAAGATTTGATTCTTCGGCGAGTAAGGAAAATTAAGATCTCTAAAATTAAATACGGTGATCTGCCTCGATTACTCTGTCTGATATTTCCATTATAAATTAAGCTTTTTCCGTTCCACTATACTCACCATTCCTATACTTTCTTTCTTTGTTCATACATCTAAAAGATTGTAAAAATGCTTAATCCCGTTCTAATCCTTGATATTTTTCCTAATTATCATTTCTGTCATCCTTCTTTTCAATTTTCCACCAGAAAATCTGTTTACTTCTACTATTACCTTGGGATGATACAATTCTTAATTCTACCATGTCTTTATATTGCTATTCGTATTAATATCCACGGTTTGTAACCTCCGTGTTGTTATTGGGCTTTATATTTTCCCTTATGCTTCGGAGTTCTTTGCCTTTTTATTATCTTCTCGACCGGTAGTAAAACGAGTAACGGTCCAGAATTCGTAAGTATGGAGTTTCGAATGAATTTAATGTCCTAAACAAGAAAGAACGTAATTGCACGATTTGATTTGTCAGTTTTCCCGAGTCACTGAGAATAAAACTATCAAGAACATACTTTCTTGATATGTTCAGAAGTTAAGCAGAATGAAAGAGTTATGTAACATGGCACATGATGATGTTATGATCTATGAATCATCACATCCCATTAGAAACTCAGCATGACTTACTGTAATATAATCACGTTGATCAAGTGTCATTATATTATACTAACTCATGCTTCAGTTCCCAACAATACTTCAGAATTCATTCATAGTTTATACTTAGATTTTACAGAAATTTCCAATATAATATATTACAGGTAGCACGAAGAGGTATATAATTTCGGACGAGAATATTTATGAAAATATCTTCAGAAGTATCGAAGATATTTATGATGATATTTTGGGATTTCTAAGTTCGAAAGTCGATAAGGAAAAATTTTCCGCAAGATTTTAACATGACTTCGGAGCAGGATATTCTCTAAAGATTTCATCGAATCCAGAATTACCTGGATTCTTTGAATATAGAGTTTGGTCCTTGTATTTTTTCTTGGTCTCCTTCATGGTTAGCTCAATCCATTTTCCAGTTCCAACTTTTCTGAGCTTTGCCAACATACTATTCTTTATCATCAAACTTCCGACGGTTAAGGTCATTTACGGTTGTCTACAGTTTCTGCTGCTTCATTCAGCTTTTTCAACATTTAGAGTATTGATTTGTAAACTGAGTGTTTTTCAGAATTTCAGAATGGAAGATCATAATTCTAAGAGATAAATGTTATACATATAACTGTTGATGTAGACATGCTGTGAGTTTTCAAAGTACTGATTGCCGATTCCCGGTAATTGGTATGGCAGTTCTCGTTACAAGATACAGATAAGTATATGATAGAGTTTCAATGAATAAATATAGTGATTTATCAGAGAGATTTAAGCCATGGAACGACGAGGTTACTGATACGTCTGCTGGTAATATGATGGAATATAAAAGGTTCCCCGGTAATAATAAAAGAGCACGCATATATATCAAGGTTATAGTAAGGTTAGTCTGACTGAAAAGTCGAAGTTGACTTGCTGGAGCTGTGACAAATTTGGCTAATTTGGAAAGAGATTGCAAAGTTATTTTTGGTAATAATAGCGCTAAAGGAATTTGCACAACTACGTGTTAAATGTTTACTCAGTTTCCGAGAGTTTACAGATGCAAAACTATATATATCAATCTTTTCTTCCGTAGATGAAGTGCGATTGGTTCATTTTCTCGATTGAGGTGTTTTCAAGAATCATGAAAGGTTTGAACGCAGATTGTAATCGTCAAGATACAAATGAGGTTTAAGATGAAATCAAGTGGCAAACTTGAAGAAATGTTTAGTTTCATATGTTATAATCAGTATTTTAATTCATTTTAATTGTCCAATATTATTAGTCCACAGTCGATAGTCCATAGTTAACAGTCCAATAATTCATATATAGTTTAATATACAATATTCGAATTAATTAATACGTATCGTGACCCGTGTACATGTCTTAGACTCGATCACAACTCAAAGTATATATATTATTTAGAATCAACCTTAACCCTGTATAGCGAACTCGATCATTACATCATATAGAGTGTCTATGGTTATTCCAAATACTATATATAGATGCGTCGATATGATATGTCAAAACCTTGTATACGTGTTCCGATATTTAAAGTGCGTAAAATAAATAACAGAAATTAAATGACGATAAATAAAATTGCGAGAATATAAATTGCGATAATTAAATTGCGATAAATAAAATGTAATCAGTTAGCTAGGAACAGTTAGCGTGGATTCTTAACAAAATTTCTCATAGTTAATTTGTTTGTTTCTAACAAATTTTATTTTGTTAAATGTTTTCTTCATTATGCCACTAGTTGGATTCTGATAGGTCAAAATCCAATTATGAAATTGAATGAAAATGGTTACTCTGTGGTGAACGGATTCATATAGCTGTGGGTGTAAGTAGGATAGTAAATGACTGTTGAATCAGATTCGAAGAATGTACAGTGTAACTTGTTAATGTGAAATCTAAATATTCCTCGGGTATTACCTACCCGTTAAAATATTTTCACCATTAACAATTTGTACCAAAGATTTTTTTTTAATTACAATCTTTATGAAAATATACTTATATATATATTTTCTTCAGATGTAATCATAGATTTAATGAGTTAATATGACATTAAACTCATCTAGTTTACGGTTAGAACTAGAGTATATAATCTCTAAAATATTAGAGTTTACATAATCATCATGTCGAACGAAGATCAATGATGTAGAACGTCATGTAGATCGAACATAACCAATGTAGAACAAGATTATGCTCGAGGTATAGATTGCGATGTTGAGGCGTGTGATGTTAATACTTGTATTTTGGTGGTACTGTTGATGCCGGTGATGTTGCTGAAGCTGGTACGTTTTGCACCATATTCTCTAAATTGATTACTCGAGCGCGAAGTTCGTTGACTTCTTGTATTACTCCAGGATGATTGTCGGTTGGAACGAGCAGATGAATAAGGTTTCGAATTGTAGGTAGAATATAATCGTGACAAGTTACCCTGGAAATGAGGCTGAAAATGGTGTTTCGGATAGGTTCGCCAGTAAGTACTTCAGGTTCTTCACCAATAGGGAAATTTGGTGGGTGGAAAGGATCACCTTCTTCTTGTTTCCAATGATTAAGTAGATCATGAACCCATCAGATGAATTGGGGATGAATGATTGGTTGATTCGTTCTGGTGATGCTGCTTTCAGAGCTTAAGTGAATATCTGTATCGGAATAACTGTCGGAATCTGAGGAATTCGAACTGGTTGAGGGATTCATATTGTACGATCAAATGAAGGATTTTTGATAAGAAATAGATTATAGGATGTAGATTAGTACCCTTTAATACATAATTTACATATGCATATATCATACTAAAATCCCATAAGTTACAGAGGAATTTACGGAAGCTGTCAAGCAAAGGTAACAATAACAGATACGCTAAGATATGAATTTATCTATACACAGTCTATGCAATAGAGGCAGTAAGACGTGTCTAGACTTTAAAGATGAGAAGCAAATAATTTTCGATACTAAATGATAAGCAAAACTTTTGACATGCAGACACGGTCGAAGTCCAGACTCACTAATGTATCTAAACAACTATCAGTTAGACACACTAATGCAAGACCTGGTTCGCTAAGACCACCGCTCTGATACCAACTGAAGCGACCCGTCCTAATCCATCTGGACGAATACATTACATTTGGTTACATCGCGATGTACTTGACCTCTATATGATACATTTTACAAACATTGCATTGGTTTTTTAAAAGACAAACTTGACGGCATGCATACCATTTCATAATATATCCAAACTATAAACGACTTAATAATAATCTTGATAAACTCAATGACTCGAATGCAACGTCTTTTGAAATATGCCAAGATTGACTCCAAGTAATATCTTTAAAATGAGCAAATGCACAGCGGAAGATTTCTTTCATACCTGAGAATAAACAGGCTTTCAAGTGTCAACCAAAAGGTTGGTGAGTTCATAGCTTTATCATAAAACAATAAAATTCATCATTTTGATAGACCACAAGATTTAAATGCTGCAAGGTACAAATGGGCCCGAATCCTATACCCACCTGTAATGTACATGCGATATATTTTAAATACAGTACACCTTTCTCGTGTACGAAATCATCTTTCATAAATCTTAGTAACCGTACACATATCTTGTGCACAAAATAACATACACATAATCTGTGTATAAAATCATTCTCTCGATACATAATATTCACTTTTCATTGCTTTCATAGCTTGGCTTGGTAACCGACCTTAACATATAATGCACATAATAATATCCCCAAAACAGAACATATCGTCTGTATAATAATCATATAAACTTGGAAGTACTAAACACCATGCCCACTAGCCCTTCCGTCTAGTGAACATTCTGGGTGGGGGTGTTAAACCCGGTAGCTACCTTTAGGATTCGCGTCAATTAGGCGTGCACTAATTCTCAAAATTAATGATGTTCCCTAATTCTTAGGTTACCAAGTAATAATAATCAGGGGAAAAATATTCATATCAATTGTGGCAATTGTCACGTCCACATAATTCAATAGTGGCAATTATCACGTCCACATAATTCATTTGAGGAATGTTTTGCTTGTGTCTATCTCATCAAACATTTATAAAAGCATTTCATGTATTCGCAGTTCAAAATGTATTTCAAAAGCATTTAATAAAGCAGTTGTAAAAGTAGCGCATGTATTCTCAGTCCCAAAAATGTAAAGAGTAAAAGGAAATCAAATGAACTCACCTAATGTATTTTGTAGTAAAAATACATATGACTATATTGAACAACTGAACAATGCAGGGTTGGCCTCGGATTCACGAACCTATATCATTTGTTTATATATTAATACATATACTCGTAATCGAATAAATCTATTTATTATTAATAGTGTATTTGTTATATTAATAATTTATAAGTTTCATTATTTATTTATACATTTTCATTTTATATAAATAGAGATATTAATATAATTAAGTTATGTACTTTGAATATATCTTTGTATATAAAAATCTTTATTTTAACACCTATAGTCTTAACAACGTTAGTAAAACTTTTATTTTTATATTCATAAACTATTTTTAATAATAATAATATTGATAGTTTTATTGATAACCTTAGTAAAATTTATAGTAATGATAGTAAATTTTTATAATAATAGTATTAATAATGATAATCATAATATTACTAACGATAATATTAATGATAATACTTATAACAATATTAAGGATAAATATGATATTAATAATTATAAATATATTGATAATACTAATATTAATAAAATGATACAAATTCTAATATTAATGATAATAATAATATATCCTTATTACTTTCATAATAATAATGATGTTAATCATAATCATAATCATAGTGATAATAATAATACTAAAATGATAAGTTTACTACTACTAATAATATTATTAATACTTATAATAATTAATGATGATGATAATAATAATAATAATACTTAAGGATAATACTAAATTGATAATAATATTTATGATACATATATTAATACAAATGATAACAATAATTATAATACTAGTAATATTATCATTAACTAATAATAACAATAACAATAATAATAATAATAATAATAATAATAATAATAATAATAATAATAATAATAATAATAATAAAAATAAATAATTAATACACCACTAAACCACCAAGCCAACCATGTTTTTCTAATTAATACACAAACTAAATTTATTTAACCCATAAACCGTGATATAACATCTTCTTAACCAAGATACTCGATTCAGATTCAAATCACCAAACATCAAAACAACAAATTAAATGCTTTGTAACAAATCAATATCGATCTCAATTGTTTATATTTAATTGAAAACAACAACAAACAAAACAAAAATAAAATAAATTAAATATATATATATATATATATATATATATATATATATATATATATATATATATATATATATATATATATATATATATATATATATATATATATATATATATATATATATATATATATATATATATATATATATATATATATATAGAACAGGTCTCCTGCTGCCGTCGCAGCAAAAATAAAAAAAAATTTGATATCGAAATAAAGGGCATTTTGAATAATGTTTATAACATGAAAGAGGTTGCAATTCACCATTAGAAACCTTCTGGATCAACAATTAATCCTAAAACATAGAAACGAATTCTAAAGTACCTAAATCTTAGTCTAAAGAAAAAGCATTTAAGAGATTTTACGGCAAATCCTAAAAATCTAGAAAAAATAACTATGGCAAAAACTATATTAAAACTAGTTACGAGCGATTACGTACTAAATAATAAAAATATACAATTTATAAAAAGAGACAAAAATTAATAAAATTACTAATTTTTATAAAAATATTAATTTTATATTATATATTTTATAAAAGTATTAGGTTTATAATATAATAAAACTAATTTAAACTAAATAAAACAAATTAAATACTAAAACTAAAATAAACAATAAATTAATTAAACCCTAATTAGGTTAATATTAATAATTATTATTAATTTTAAACCCTAATTCGATGGAACTGATGTACCAGGCCTGTCAAATCACTCCATGCTATCGCATGGAGTGTAGGTTAAAATATCATGCGAACGCATGAGTCTCGGATTCAGCTCATATATTGGGCTGCTACAGTACCAGGCCCGAATGTTTTTACTTTTTTTTTTATTAATTTTTTTCTGTTTTTAGATTATATAAAATATATATATAACTTAAATAAAAATTTAATTTTAAAAACTAAAATAAAAATACTTTTTAACTTTATATATATTTAACAACCTATTAAAAATATATAATTTTTGTTTTTCTTTTTATATTTTTGTGTTTTTAATAATTAAAACGTATTTTTACAAAAGCGTATTTTTACTAAAGTAAACTAAGACTTAATAAAAATCTTTTTTTTATATAGCGTTGCGCTTTCGGCGTTTAACTTTCCCCGGCAGCGGCGCCAAAAATACTTGATGTTATGCGAGGTGTATACAAAATAGTTATATTTTTACTAGGAAAATACTATTAAATACGATACAATTTTACACAAGTTATTTATTTATTTATAGAGTGGATATACCTAAACCTTGCTACAAAACTTATAGGCAGTGTACCTAATCGTACAGTAGTGTAGTTTTAAGTAAGTCCGGTTCATCCACAGGGAACTTGCCAAGTTTAACGCTATATTTTTAACTTATAATTATAAAAATACAAAAATATATATAAGTAGTATTATTATTATAAAAGGGGGTTTTTACCGTTTAATGACCGGTTTGTCGATTTTAAAACTTTAGTCGCAATTAAAACCTAATGTAAAATATTAAAAATAAATACAACTTAATTTAAAGCGTAAAGTAAAAGACAATAATGAAATTGGAATAAATAAAAGTGCGTAAAGTAAATGACAATAAATAAAGTTGCGATAATTAAAAAGTACGATAATTAAAAGTGCAATTAAATATGAAATAAAGGAATTATGCTTATTTAAACTTCCGTAATCATGATGTTTGACGTGATGATTTTAGTTTATTACTATGGGTTAATTGTCCTTTGTCCTGGATTATTCAATATGTCTATACGGTTTTATCCATAATAGTCCATCAGTCATAAATATAAAGTGCGAGAGTCTTCGTCAAATTATCCTTATACCCGAAGTCAAATATTCCAACTAATTGGGGATTCGAATGGTAACAAGGTCTTAATACTTTGTTTAATGAATACACCAGGTTATCGACTGCGTGTAATCCAAGGTTTTATTACTTTGTTAACAATTACACCAATTACCCTTGAATGTAATCCACCCCTGTTTCAACTAGTCCATTAACTATTAATCCAGTTCCGTGTTCGGTAAAATGAACAATTATTGGTATTTATAGATATCCCGCCCACCGTACCCAGTCAAGCTGATGTGCGTAGAGGTGTATACAAAATAGTTATATTTTTACAAGAAAATACTATTAAATATGATACAATTTTACACAAGATATTTATTTATTTATAGAATGGATATACCTAAACCTTGCTACAACACTTATAGGAAGTGTACCTAATCGTACAGTAGTGTAGTTTTTAGTAAGTCCGGTTCGTTCTACAGGGATCTTAACAAGTTTAACGCTATATTTTTAACTTATGATTGTAAAAATACAAAAATATATAAATAATATTATTATTATAAAAGGGGGATTTTACCGTTTAATGACCGGTTTGTCGATTTTAAAACTTTAGTCGCAGTTAAAACCTAATGTAAAATATTAAATATATAAAAGACTTAATTTAAAGCGTAAAGTAAATAACGATAATGAAATTGCGATAAATAACAGTGCGATAAAATTGCGATAATTAAAAAGTACGATAATTAAAAGTGCAATTAAATAAAATGACAATAAATAAAAGTGCGATAATTAAAAGTGCAATTAAATATGAAATAAAATAAGTTATGCTTATTTAAACTTTCGTAATCATGATATTTGACGTGTTGATTTTAGTTTATTCCCATGGATTAATTGTCCTTTGTCCTGGATTATTTGATATGTCCATACGGATTTTTCTATAATAGTCCATCAGTCATAATCATAAAATGCGGAAGTCTTCGTCAAATTATTCTTATTCTCGAAGTCAAATATTCCAACTAATTGGAGATTCGAATTGTAACAAGGTCTTAATACTTTGTTTAATGAATACACCAGGTTATCGACTGCGTGTAGTCCAAGGTTTTACTACTTTGTTAACAATTACACCAATTATCCTTGAATGTAATCCACCCCTGTTTCAACAAGTCTATTAACTATTAATCCAGTTCCGTGTCCGGTAAAATGAACAATTATTGGTATTTATAGATATCCCGCCCACCGTACCCAGTCAAGCGTATGTGGTTATATATAAATACGTCAAATTATAAGTCTATATATTAAATCAACGAGGTATCATTTAGTTAATATAAAGCCCATTAATAGCCCATAGTCTAATTTCCACAAGTGTTGTTCTTTTATCCAAACCCCAATTATGGTCCAAAGCCCAATTACCCAATTTTAATATTTAGCCCAACATCACGATTACCTCGGCATTAAATAAGCATAATAATAACTTAGCTACGAGACATTAATTTAAAAAGGTTGAACATAACTTACAATGATTAAAAATAGCGTAGCGTTACACGGACAGAATTACGACTTACACCCTTACAACATTCGCTAACATACCCTTATTATTAGAATTTAAAATTAAAATTAAAATTAAAATTATAATATATATATATATATATATATATATATATATATATATATATATATATATATATATATATATATATATATATATATATATATATATATATATATATATATATATATATTATACGAGTGAGATAGAGAGATAGATGTATATTTGATCAACCAAAAATGTGAATTTATAGGAGTGTGGCCTGATACCTACTGCCATGCGATCGCATGGAAAATGCGCCTCCAGTCCATGCGATCGCATGGCCTCTTTTTCCAGCTCACATGAGCTTGTTTTCTTTCTTGCTGACGGTATTTAATAATAATATAACATATAAATAATTTATAGAATTATTTAAATATTATATTATATTCGTGTGCATAGTTGACTTGTAATTTTTAGTCCGTTGTGTCGAGCATTGAAAGTTGACTCTGGTCTCGGTTCCGGATTTTCGAACGTCCTTGCGTACAATTTAATATCTTGTATTTTGCATTTTGCGTCGTGTACTCTTGTAATTTTGAGACGTTTCTCATCAATAATTTGAACCACTTTGATTGTACTTTGTACTTTTTAGCTTTTTGGTCGTTTGCGTCTTCAATTCGTCGAATCTGTCTTTTGTCTTCACCTTTTATTATTTAAACGAATATCACTTGTAAATAGAACAATTGCAACTAAAAGCTTGTCTTTCTTGAGGGATAATGCTATGAAATATATGTTCGTTTTTAGCATTATCAAATAATCTCACACTTGAGCGTTGCTTGTCCTCAAGCAATATAGTCTTGAAATAAAAATACTAGAATCACTTCTTTATTCTTCACACTTTGTACATCAGTGAATTCTATACGGCGGTATGAACAATGGTAGTAACGATGTGGTTTACAGTCCCACATGACTATAAAAATCTAGCTTTTACCCTAGATAAGTTTTCCTGAATAACCCTTCACAGGTGATTGCAAAATATTTTTTTGTGGGTTTGGTGGGTTTCAGATTTGAAAATTTTAGCTCAAAACTTGCGATTTTGTGTCACCCACTTGCTAACCTTGTATTGGGAAAGCAACATGTCCAGTATACTTGCTCTGTATATTACCTTTTGATAAACTACCGTCCGGTTGTAAAGGAAAGCGTTGAACAAGCAACTGTTAAGGCAATGTCCCCTGACATGCTTTTAATTATGTTCTATAACGTGTCGGATGCAATTACTATCCTTTGTAGGAGCAATAGTAAAGCTCACCCTATATTTTTTCGGTCTGGCACAAGGTCCTGTCTTTGACCATGCTATGCAACCACCGTTCTTACGGTTGACACCCGATTTGGTTCAGGTGACCTAATGAATTACATGTGAATTCCTAGGATTTTACGTTCAATGGTAATGAACGCATTGAAAATAGGGTTTTCAGAAAACAAATCGGTTTGTAATTTTGATCAAAATATTTTCTCGTTCAAGCTCGAGTTTAGATATCATCGAATTCCATGAGTTTTAATTCTCAATCTTTAAAAGTCAATCTCTAGGATTGAGTAATATCAGTCTTAAAAGCTGATTTTTGATCTTTAAGGAGATTATCCTTTATGGGGGTCTGATTTATTAGTCTTATCAAGCTAATTTGCACGGCGCCCTCCCCATTTTACGAGACAGATCCTCTCATGGTTAGGATAAGTCTGACCACTTGGCGACCCTGTTTGATGCTGAGGTCCGTGGATTTCCAGCTGATTTTCGAGAAAACTTTTCAAGGTTTTTCGTAGACTCTACAACTGGTCTGGACGATAACTTCCTGACCTAAATCAAGAAGCGTGTTTCTTTTTTGGAAGACTTTACTTCCTTTTAATGATGGAATTGATTCATCGTGTAGATCCATCTTTCTTTCAAATATATTACAATTTTTCGGGTAAAACGGTTAATTTTGTCCAAAACAAAAGTATCTTCAATTATTTGTACACAAATATGTGATATATGTTCAAAATAACTTGGTAAATTTTTTCCACACTTGGCTTTTATTTTCATTTTTATTGTCCTCTATTCCATTTTAAATGAATTCTAACATTTTGGTTTGTTTCTCAATTTATGTCCTTTCCGAGGTAACAATAATTTCGGTATTAACACCTAGTTTTATCGTTCATAAATATGTATAAACATGATTTTGAATTCATTTATTTGAAAATTTTTGAAAAATTTTACTAGAATTGGGTAGTCAGTATATAAGACTAGGGCTGTTCTTTATTATCAGAGAGCACTAGATTCTAATACAACTACTGCGTTACTAGTATTTTTAATGTTAACCAAGTGTATAAGTTAAAAATTTTAAAAATCCGAAATAATTTAATCCCTTCCCACACTTAAGATCTTGCAATGCCCTCATTTGCAAGAAATCAGTAACAATTTAAATTATTGAGGGTGATTAGCGTAGAAAAATGATTAAATTTTACCAAAGTTTCCAAACATATTCGCGTTTGTTTGCTGAATGATAAATGGTGCACATCATTTGTTCATTCCGTCTTGTTGTTACATCACATTGTTTTTCGTTTTGTCGTCAAAATCAGTAGCTTTTGCTGAACTTAATGTCAGTTTTTGAAAATGCGCTGTTTTACCCTGTTGTGTATATGAAATAAAATACATACAATACAAATATAAACATGCATGGTAATTTGAAATGGGACTTAAAATCCCACTTTCAAATCAAATATGAAATATTAGTACAAAATAATAAAAATATAAAACAATACATTAATGTATCACAATATCATATGTTTAAACATAAATAAATAAAAATAATAAAAAGATAAAAATCATAGAAATCACCAACAGGAACTATATCAATCTGGATAGGGGTTCCAGTTCATGTCATCGTCCGGGTTCCATGGTTGGTGATAGGTGTACTGGTAGGCCTGGTTAGGGTCGTAGAGAGTATATGGTGGTCTCATCTCGGGCTGGTGTGGAGGATAGTAAGTGGGTCGGGTCGGTACGTAGTGATCCTTAGGTGCCAGCTGGCTCATGATCTGACACTGATGATAGTCCCATCTATCATGCTGTCGTTGCCTGGAATGCTCGTAATCATTTCGGGCTTGCCACTGCTCCATCCGACTAAATCTCTCCCCGTTTGTCATATCTACCTCATCTACACGCTGGTAGACGTTAGTCATAGCCTCCCTAATGACATCCCTAATGTCATCCGTTACCTCCATTTCCTCATCTGAACCTCTCTCTACCTGAGGATGACTACCAACATAGGGTATTGCCTGATTGCATCTGCTTTTTAATACCTTAGCACCCTGATAGACCCTCAATCCTAAAGGCTCAACCTGTTCCCTACATTCCAAAAGTGGACCACCTTGATCCCTATCTACACCCAAATACTCTCCAATGAGAGTAACAAAAATACCTCCTCCTATTATTATCCCTTCCTGTATTCCTTCCACCATCTTAGATAAATAGAAACCAACACAGTAAGGGATATTAACAAAGCCTCTTGGGTCTCGAATACACTTTAGGTAAAATAAATCATGTAAGGTCATTTTCTCCTTGTTGTGACCTCTCTGTGTAATCGAGTTAGCCAAAAATCTATGAATTATATGAAGCTCGGCTTTGTTAATATGTAAGTAGGAGTGTTTTCCTCCCAGCGTAAAAACATTATAATCTGACATATGCCTCCAGACGCCGTTCGTGTCAAAATCCTATCTACCCTTTCACCACGATAAATCAAATTCATACAATCGGGTAGTAGTAATTCACCAGGAGTATATATCTGCAAAGCCCTGGCCATGTCCAGCATGGACATCCTGTACATCCTACGACCAAGTATAAATCTAAGAAAACTTCTATCATCTAATCTATCAACATCTGCATTTAACGCTATAGTACTCATAAGCTCAATACACCATTCCTTATATACAGGTCTACGAATGGTGAATAAATGTTCCCAATCGTGAAAAGAAGAACTACCATACCTTTGGATCAGATGCTCCCTAACTGAGTTAACTAGTTGGACCATTTCAAAAGGCTCCCAATCGATTACCCTCGGCACTTCTACATTTTTCGGTATCAGTTTGAATTTGTTACTTTGATATGTCGGGTAATCTCTCCAGCTTCTATCGAATCTCAGATTAGGATGCAACGTGTGTTCAGGAATCGTTGGGTATTCTACTGGCGGATGCATCAGAAATACTATAAAGGCATCAACAAATTGTGGCGGATCATAATAAGGTACGTGTTGATCAGGTTGATGTTGTTGTTCCTGTTATGGTTCTTGTTCGGGTTTTGGCTCGTATTGCATTTCTGGTTCAGGTTCTGGAGCAGGTTGTCTAGATGATGATGATGCACCATCAGTATTAGTAAATCTCTGCAAAACACATTAAACACAAAATTTGTGCATCCAGATATTCATTAGTGTTAGTAAAATAACAAATTAACACAATTACAATAACATGTTAAATCAAAATTAAACTTATACGCATTTTCACAATTTTTACAATTCTACACTTTTTCAAATAAGCATATATGAAAATGTTTACAAAGTTCATAAGCATTCAACTCAAATATCATGTTAAAACAACCATTACTAGCAATTAAACAAGTTTCAAATGGCATTTACATCAATTTAATCAAGTTCATGAATTTTATACCTAAAAAGTCCACTTTAATTCTCAAAAATTATGTTTAGGATCAAAGTTGGATCATTTAGCTACCTAAACATGTTACACTACTTAATTTAGCAATAATTCATGACAAAAATCGGCCATAACCTGTTTATATCAAAAAGCCCCAAATTGCTCAAGAACACAAACCCTAGATTCCTAAAATTTTTAAAGTTTTTGGTTTCAAATCATGTTAAATAGCATCAATCTAGGTTATACATGCATATAATACTAACAATTTAACTCTAATTATACTAGAAATTAACAAAATCAAATTAGGTAAAATATAGCTCAAGAACACTAAAAATCAAATTTAAAGAGGTTTAGGGGTGAAATTGTTACCCTTCTTGATAAACTTCTTATCAAATTCATGATTAGAGCGGATTGTAGCGAGAAATTTGGTGAAATTTGGGTGAAAAATGGTGATTTTTGGTGATAATATGTGTGTGTTTTCGTATATGTGTGTGTGTAAAATATGGAGACAGAACACAGCTCGCTGGAGCTTTTGATCCTGGCCAGATATTGGCCTCCATGCGATCGCATGGATTTGTAGGCCAAACCCCATGCGATCGCATGGGGGTCTGGTATTATTTTTTTATTATTATTTTTTTTTTATAAAAACCTTATACTAATAAAATATAAATTAATAAAATTTTAAAAATTTGTTTCTTTTTAGGAGTGAGGGTGTTTCGGATCGTTGTCCTAGTCCGTACCTCGACAAAATTTTAAAATTTTTCATTTTAAGCGCAGTTTTAAAAGCAAAGATTTTTGGGTTTTTTTAAATGTTTTTGGCATACTTTAATTCAATAACATTAAAAATAATGATAATAAAAGTTCTCGTCCCTCCCTCGGGTAAAGCAATTTCGGTTCAATGACCTAGTTTTCAACTCACGACGAATTTTAAAAATCATATTTTTAACTTAGTGAAATAAAGTAAATTTTTGTTTTTAAATTCACACCAAACTTAAATTTAAAATGCATAAAATTAAAAATTCATATTATTAAATTTTTAAAAATTCACACCAAATTTATATTATAATTTTGTTTTTATACATACAAACTTATATTAAAAATATAAAATTTTCAAATATTTACAAACTTAAATATATTGATTTAAAAAGTTTACAATAATAATTTAATATTAATATATTAATTTTAAAAACAAAGTAAAAATAAAAATTAAAAATCTTTTTGGTCTTTTATCCCACTTTAATCAATCAAATATTATCAAAAATATACGCCCCCCTTTTCAGTAAAGTAATTTCGGTTCAACGACCTAGTTTTACTCCTGACGAATTTTTGAAATATTTTGGGTTGATTGATTGAAGATATTTATACCATAAGAATAAACGGTAAATTTCGCAGTGATGTAATAAATTTTTGTATGATATCAATAATTTTGGTTACGCATACCTAATTTTATTGAATACCAATTTAATACTTTATAGCGAATGATTCAACATTTATTATCAAAAGGTTAAAAGCAATAAAAATAAAAACTGTACATACTTACCTGTGAGAAAGAATTCTTAGAGACCTGCTTTAGCTGACTCATAGGAGAGTCGTGTGATTTGGTTCTCCATAGCTACGTATGCATAACCTCGAATCTTCAATATCTTTTCTTCTAAACATATGAATGGTCCTTCTCTGCATAGAGTAACAAATTCGGTATTTGAATATGTTTGATTATTTGAACATTTACCTTCGTGTGACCATTTTCCGCATTTGTAACATCTTTCAAGGTGTTGTGCTCTTCTTTTTGTTGCGGATTTTGATTTTCCTTTACCAAAATGTATCTTATGATGATCTTTTCTGAGTTCTTTTCTTACTTCGTCACATCTGCTTCTTATTACTGACACCAGGTCACTCAGAAGTGTGTCATTATTACGTTTAGTAATCAAAGCGTGTAGCATTAGACCATGGTTCAGATCAAAGGAATTCTTCATCTCGTAAAACCTAAAAAAATAAAAATTCAGAATGGGGGGAGAAGACTAGTTCTTTAGGGTCTGCTAGGGAAAGGCCATTCAGATTCCATTCTCGAGAACTACACGAAAACAGAATATCTAACTCTAACAGAAATACATATTACCCTAAAAAGATTCGAACCTCCCCACACTTAGTTAGATGTGGTGTTGAAATTGTGATTAATGTTATTTTCAATTGGATCATCAACAACTTGTATATCTTTGACTTTTGCTTCAATCCATTTGTTGATTTCCTCCATAACTTTCACAAATTCAACTAACATCGCCTTTTCTTTTGGCGATAAATTGGATACTAATCGGTTACATAACTTAAAGTTTCCCTTAATCTTAGCATCGTGAATCCGTTTATAAAGTTTCTTCGTTGAACTGTTAAAAATGGGTTCATCTAATTTCATATCAACAACGGGGTTGTTTGTGATCGGATCATCATTAAGTGTTTCTTCATCTTCCCCACACTTATGTGTTTTTATTGGTTTAACAGTTTTGGTTGGTGGAGATCTAAACTTTCGGTTCACAAAGGTGATCGATTTATCACCATCCCTAAGTGTCATTCTACCTTCTCTTACATCAATGAATGCCTCGGTGGTTGCTAAAAATTGGCGACCTAAAATTAGAGGAATATCAAGGTTTTCCTCCATATTAATAACTATGAAGTTTGCAACAAAGGTCAAACTTCCCACGTTAACAAGTAAATTATTTGCTATTCCAACCGGGTGTTTAATGGTTAGGTCAAATGATTGAACACCTATTTTGGTTGGTTTTAATTTTTCCATACCTAATCTTTTGTATAAGGAAAGAGGCATAATATTTGCACTTGCTCCTAAATCTGCGAGTCCATTATATATAGCACCATCATTAAGCAAGCAAGAAATGATAAATTCGCCCGGGTCTCCTGCTTTAGTAAGTCGAGTTGTTTGTAAACCTTTTTTGGGTGTTCTTTTCTTGGTTCTTTCACTTCTATTTGAATTTCTCGTTCACATTTTTCTTCGTTTCTTGGAATGGGAGGTTTGTATAGAAATTCTTCTTCATCACTCCAATTTGAATCCTCCCCATTTTTCAATTTTGATTTTTCATATGTTGTTGATAACATATTTATGTTTTCATTTTGAAGGTTTTCTTGGGTGGTGAAATTATGATTGACTTCATTGTCAACTTCCATCGGACCATGTATGTAATGTTTAACTCTGTGACCATTAACTTTAAATTCAATCCCATTTGAATTTATTAACTCTATTGTTCCGTATGAAAAAACTCTTTTGACAATAAATGGTCCAGACCATCTTGATTTCAATTTTCCAGGAAATAGCTTGAATCGTGAATTGAAAAGAAGAACTCTGTCTCCTTCTTTGAATTCTTTTGAACTTCTGATTCTTTTATCATGTCATTTCTTCGTTCTTTCTTTATAGATTAACGAATTTTCATATGCTTCATGTCTTAATTCTTCTAATTCGTTTAATTGACTTAACCGTAGACGTCCGGCTTCATGTAAATCAAGATTACATGTCTTCAAAGCCCAAAATACTTTGTGTTCAATTTCTACTGGAAGATGACATGCTTTTTCGTAAACGAGTCTAAAAGGTGTGGTTCCAATTGGAGTTTTATAGGCTGTTCTAAAAGCCCAGAGTGCATCCTCCAATTTCATGGACCATTCCTTCGGATTTGATCCTACGGTTTTCTCTAGAATACGTTTTAATGCTCGGTTGGTGTTTTCAATTTGTCCACTTGTTTGTGGATGATAAGCGGTTGAGATTTTATGAGTTACTCCATATCTTTTGAGAACTTTCTCAAGTTGATTATTACATAAATGAGTACCCCGATCACTTATTAAAGCTTTCGGTGTTCCAAACCTAGCAAAAAGACGTTTTAAATAGTTAACTTCAACTCGTGCATCGTTAGTTGGGAGAGCTTGTGCTTCCGCCCATTTAGATACATAATCAATGGCAACGAGAATGTAGAGATTATTATGAGATTTTGGAAATGGACCCATAAAGTCAATACCCCAAATGTCAAATACTTCACATACTTGAATGACATTTTGTGGTATTTCATCACGTTGACTTATTTTTCTGGCCCTTTAACAAGCATCACAGGATTTGCAAAGAAGGTGTACGTCTTTGAAAATTGTAGGCCAATAGAATCCAGCATCGTAAACTTTTCTTGCTGTGAGTTGAGGCCCATAATGCCCTCCTGTTGGTCCAGTGTGACAATGGTTTAAGATTTTACTAGCATCATCTCCGAATACACATCGGCGTATTATTCCATCGGAACAACTTTTAAACAAATGTGGATCTTCCCAGAAATAGTGTTTTAAATCACTAAAGAATTTCTTTTGTTTTTGGTACGATAATCCTTTTTCAAGGAATCCACATACTAAGTAATTTGCATAGTCTGCAAACCATGGAATTTCATTATAATCTATCTTCAATAGATATTCATTAGGAAAGTTGTCTTGTATGGCCGATTCATTTAGAACTTCTAATTCGGGATTTTTAAGACGAGAAAGATGATCAGCGGCGAGATTTTCTGCTCCCTTTTTATCTCGGATTTCAATATCGAACTCTTGTAAGAGTAAGATCCAACGGATTAATTTTGGTTTAGCATCTTGTTTTGAAAATAGGTATCTAAGAGCAGAATGGTCGGTATAGACCACCGTTTTTGCTAGAACGAGATATGAACGAAATTTGTAAAAAGCAAAGACAATTGCAAGGAGTTTTTTTTTCCAGTAGTTGTATAATTCGTTTGTGCTCCATGTAACGTCTTACTAGCATATTATATAGGTTGAAATCATTTTTCAATCCTTTGTCCTAAAACGGCTCCCATTGTAAAATCACTTGCATCGCACATGAGTTCAAACGGTAGATTCCAATTTGGAGTTATCATAATTGGTGCATTAGTGAGTTTTTCTTTAAGAATATTAAAAGATTTGATGCATTCATCTGAAAAGATGAATGGAGCATCCTTTTCTAGGAGTTTATTCATAGGAGTGGCAATTTTAGAAAAATCTTTTATGAAACGTCGGTAAAAACCGGCATGCCCTAGAAAACTCCTAACTCCTCTAACATTGGTGGGATGTGGAAGTTTAGCAATTACATCTACTTTAGCTCTATCCACTTCAATTCCTTCCTTTGAAATTTTATGTCCAAGAACGATGCCTTCTTTAACCATGAAATGGCATTTCTCCCAATTAAGTACTAGATTTAATTGTTCGCATCTAATAAGCATTCGTTCAAGATTAACTAGACATGATTCAAAAGTATCACCGAAGACTGAAAAGTCATCCATGAAAACTTCCATGCATTCTTCTATCATGTCATGAAAAATCGCCATCATGCATCTTTGAAAGGTTGCAGGGGCGTTGCAAAGTCCAAATGGCATGCGTTTGTAAGTAAAAGTACCATAAGGGCACGTGAATGTGGTTTTCTCTTGATCCTCGGGTGCTATTGGAATTTGAAAATATCCGGAAAAACCATCAAGAAAACAATAGTAACTATTTCCGACTAATCTTTCCAACATTTGATCAATGAAGGGTAAGGGAAAGTGATCTTTTCTGGTGGCGTCATTTAATTTTCTATAATAAATACAAACACGCCATCCTGTTAAAGTCCTAGTAGGAATAAGCTCATTTTTTTCATTTGTGATGGCAGTCATGCCACCCTTCTTAGGTACGCATTGAACTGGGCTCACCCATG
Organism: Rutidosis leptorrhynchoides; assembly: GCF_046630445.1. Classification (NCBI taxonomy): domain Eukaryota; kingdom Viridiplantae; phylum Streptophyta; class Magnoliopsida; order Asterales; family Asteraceae; genus Rutidosis; species Rutidosis leptorrhynchoides. The sequence continues at coordinate 401,093,340 of NC_092338.1, forward strand.
GACTATCAGAGATTGGATAAATTAAACCTGCATCAAGCAGTTTAATAATTTCTTTCTTAACAACATCTTGCATATTAGGATTTAGTCTTCGTTGGCATTGCACATACGTTTTATGACCTTCTTCCATAAGGATTTTATGTGTGCAATACGAAGGACTTATTCCTTTAATATCATGAATCTTCCATGCAATAGCTGGTTTATGAGCTTTTAGCACAGAAATGAGTTGTGATTTTTCATTTTCAGTAAGAGAAGACGATATTATTACAGGTAATTCAGATTCACCATGTAAATAAGCATATTCCAAATGGTTTGGAAGTGGCTTTAACTCTAACGTCGGTGGTTCTTCTATCGATGATTTATATCGATATCTGTCTTCTTCTTTTAGCATTTGAATTTCTTCTATTGTTAGTTTATATCCATTAGCCATAAGTGTAGCTAACATTTCAGTTTCATCAATTGGTTCAGTTCCTTCTCCTAAAGAACATTTCCCTGTTCCTTGTAATTCTGGAAATTCTTCTAACAATTCCGCATGTGAATCTATAGTTTGAATATAATAACATGTATCATCTGCAGATTGCGGTTGTTGCATGGCTCTATCAACAGAAAAGGTAACACTCTCGTCCTCTATACTTAGGGTCAGTTTCTTACCAAACACGTCTATTATTGCTTTGGCCGTGTTTAAGAATGGTCTTTCTAATATGAGAGGAACTCGAGAATCTTCTTCCATATCCAGAATAATAAAATCTACTGGAAATACTAAAGTACCAACTTTAACTAGCATGTTCTCCATTATCCCTCTAGGATATTTTACTGATCGATCAGCTAGTTGTATACTTATTCGTGTTGGTTTCAATTCTCCAAGGTCTAGTTTAGCGTATAGTGAATACGGCATTAAATTTATACTAGCTCCTAAATCTGCCAATGCTTCTATTGAACTAAGACTACCCAGAAAACATGGAATTGTGAAACTTCCTGGATCAGATAATTTTTCTGGTATCTTATTCAACAGCACTGCAGAATAATTAGCATTCATAGTAACAGCCGAGAGTTCTTCCATTTTCTTTCTATTTGTGATTAGATATTTCAAGAATTTAGCATATCTAGGCATTCCTGAAATTACATCAATGAAAGAAAGATTTACATTTATTTGTTTAAACATATCCAAGAATTTGGATTGCTCGGCTTCAAGTCTCTCTTTTCTCATTTTACTCGGGTAAGGAAGTGGTGGTTGGTATGGTTTAACATAAGGTTTAGCTTTAACTGTGTTATCTTCATTAACCTTTTCAACTACCGGTTCTGTTTCCTTATCTTGCTCAGATTGTAGTTCTTGTGGAGTAGGAATAGAGTCATCAGAAATTATAGGCATTTCAGGTGGTTTAAGTGTAATACCACTTCTTGTGGTAATGGCTTTAGCTGTTTCATTCCGGGGGTTAGCATTTGTATCACTAGGTAGACTTCCCGGTTTTTCTTTCACCTATCAACCTTGCTAGATTGCTCACTTCTTGTTCCAAATTTTGAATAGAAGCTTGTTGATTTCTAAATGCTTGAGCATTTTGTTCATTCATTTGTTTCTGAGATGTGAAAAACTGCGTTTGAGATTCAACTAGCTTCAACATCATATCTTCTAAATTTGGCTTTTTATCATCGGTTTGTGGTGGTTTATTTTGAAAAATAGGTCTTTGCTGGTTGTAAGTATTATTGGATACTTGTTGATTGCTGGGACCTTGTTAATTGTTGTATGGAACATTTCGGTTATAGTTCTGATTTTGATTGTAGATTGGTCATGGCGGTTGATAATGCTAAAAACGAACATATATTTCATAGCATTATTCCTCAAGAAAGACAAGCTTTTAGTTGCAATTGTTCTATTTACAAGTGATATTCGTTTAAATAATAAAAGGTGAAGACAAAAGACAGATTCGACGATTTGAAGACGCAAACGACCAAAAAGCTCAAAAGAACAAAAGACAATCAAAAAGGTTCCAATTATTGATAAGAAACGTCTCAAAATCACAAGAGTACAAGATTCAAAACGCAAAGTACAAGATATTAAATTGTACGCGAGGACGTTCGAAAATCCGGAACCGGGACCAGAGTCAATTCTTAACGCTCGACGCAACGGACTAAAAATTACAAGTTAACTATATATATAAATATAATATAATATATAATTAATTATATTAATTATATATATATTATATATATATATTTAAAACCGTCGGCAGCAGGAAACTCCAAGGGTGTAAACTGAAAATACCTCTCCGCGACTCGCGGAGTTTGAAGGGCTTTTTGCCGCGAGTCGCGGAGCCCCAAAAATCAAGTCTGGCTATAAATCAACCCGAATTCTGATCAAAAACATCATCATTTTTTCTTCTCATTCATACGAAGTAATATATATTTATATTTATAATTTATATTTTAATTTTAATTATAATTCTAATAATAAGGGTATGTTAGCGAATGTTGTAAGGGTGTAAGTCGAAATTCTGTCCGTGTAACGCTACGCTATTTTTAATCATTGTAAGTTATGTTCAACCTTTTTATATTAATGTCTCGTAGCTAAGTTATTATTATGCTTATTTAAAACGAAGTAATCATGATGTTGGGCTAATTACTAAAATTGGGTAATTGGGCTTTGTACCATAATTGGGGTTTGGATAAAAGAACGACACTTGTGGAAACTAGGCTATGGGCTATTAATGGGCTTTATATTTGTTTAACTAAATGAAAGTTTGTTAATGTTAATATAAAGATTTACAATTGGGCGTCCCTATAAATTACCATATACACTCGATCGGACACGATGGGCGGGGTATTTATATGTACGAATAATCGTTCATTTAACCGGACACGGGAATGGATTAATAGCCACTAGAATAATTAAAACAGGGGTGAAATTACATTCAAGGGTAATTGGTGTAATTGTTAACAAAGTAGTAAAACCTTGGTTTACACGCAGTCGATAACCTGGTGTATTCATTAAACAAAGTATTAAAACCTTGTTACAATTCGAATCCCCAATTAGTTGGAATATTTATCTTCGGGTATAATAATAATTTGACAAGGACACTTGCAATTTATATTTATGACTGATGGACTGTTATGGACAAAAACCAGACGGACATATTGAATAATCCAGGACAAAGGACAATTAACCCATGGGCATAAAACTAAAATCAACACGTCAAACATCATGATTACGGAAGTTTAAATAAGCATAATTCTTTTATTTCATATTTTATTTCCTTTATTTTATATTTAATTGCACTTCTAATTATCGCACTTTTATTTATTGTTATTTTATTTAATCGTACTTTTAATTATCGCAATTTAATTTTATCGCATTTTTATTATTCGCAATTTCATTATCGTTATTTACTTTACGCTTTAATTTAAAGTCTTGTATTTATTTTATATTTTACATTAGGTTTTAACTGCGACTAAAAGTTTTAAAATCGACAAACCGGTCATTAAACGGTAAAAACCCCCCTTTATAATAATAATATTACTTATATATATATTTGTATTTTTATAAAAGTAAACTAATATAGCGTTGAGCTTTGTTTAAAGATTTCCCTGTGGAACGAACCGGACTTACTAAAAACTACACTACTGTACGATTAGGTACACTGCCTATAAGTGTTGTAGCAAGGTTTAAGTATATCCATTCTATAAATAAATAAATATCTTGTGTAAAATTGTATCGTATTTAATAGTATTTTCTGCTAAAATTTAATAGTATTTTATACCCCTCTGCTTTGACATCAAGTATTTTTGGCGCCGCTGCCGGGGAACATCTTAAAAGCCGGAAGCGCAACGCTAATATAAAAAAAAAAAGATTTTTATCTACTTTTATTAAAAGTCATTTTTGTAAAATTACGTTTTAAAAATTCGAAAAATATAAAAAGAAAAACAAAAATATTAGTATTTTTAGGATTTTGTTAAATATTTAAGTTTTATAAGTTTCTTTATTTTTATTTTAGTTTATAAAAATATAAGTTTTAATTTTAATATCTTTTAATTATTTAAAAAACAGAAAACAAAATAAAAAAAAAAAATAAAGAAAAACGCGTAAAAACAAAAGCTGTCAACTGAATTCCTGAACCCCGCGACTCGCGGGGTTTTCCTCTTTATTTGCCGCGACTCGCGGAGGGCTTCTGACACACGGACAAAACCCTAAAATTGCATTAATTACGGAGTTTTAATTTATTATTATTATTATCTAACTTAATTATTATTATTATTATTATTAATTTTAGTTTTTTACTTTTTACTTTATATTTATGTATTTAGTTTTAATAAGTTTTTATTAAATTGTAAAATTAATAGTTTAGTAAAATAAATAATATAAAAATAATATTTTTATAAAAATTGTACTTTTTACAACTTTTTGTATATTTTCATATTTTGTACCTTTTTAATCGTTGTAGCGTAATATTTATATTTTTAGCTCATATTTAATTTTAAACTTAGTTTTTGCTATAGTTATTTTTACTCCTAGATTTTTAGGCTTTGCCGTAAAATTCCTTAAGTGCTTTTTCTTTAGACTAAGATTTAGGTGCTTTAGAATTTTGCGACGCCTTTTTAAGTTTTAGTTTCTTTTTAAGTTATTTTCATTTGGGATTTAGTTTTTCCTGTAAGCTTTAATATTTTTAGACTTTTTACTATGTATCAATTATCATTTCAATTAGTAATATCAATTTGCGATTATAATTTTAAGTTAGTTGTAGTAATAAGGTTAAATTAGTTAAGTATTTTTAAGTTTTGATAAGTTTCTTTTATTTTTCCGTCACCTTTTATTTTTCAACCATTTTTTCTTTTTCGACCTTTTGCGACGAACTCTTTGTCTTTCTTATTTCTCGCCATTCTAGTTTTTAGGACTTAGATTTTTATTCTACTTCTTATCTAAATTTCTTAAAATTACGAAAATTTATTTTAAGTGGTTAAATTAATAGACATCAAAATTTTCTGGTTCGTAGTAATAGTTGGATTTGTACGTGGACCGGGTTATTGGAGCCAAACAGTCCTCAATTATATTGAGACCAAACGAATCCTGCCCTCTGCTGCATCTTTTGGCTATTCGAAACGTGGGCAAAATCAGAAAAGTCTATTGATTGGATAACTTATTATAATTTTTCTTTCCTTTTTAAAACTAATAGGATATTCAGTGAATGCACCGAGCAAGACGTTCATCACCTTTTATACGTTCACCACCTGTAACTAGATCAAGACATCGTTTAACAAATATAACCGCCGTTGATTTTTCTTTAGAATCGTCATCCAGTCGACCAAGTACTTTAGTTCAAATTTCCGATAATCCAGTTTTTGAAACAAACCTCACAATTGAGAATCCAGAAAATATTCAGGAACGGTTCATAGATCCTGAACCATTAAACTTTCCTCCGGAACCACCAATCATTCAAACAGAGATTGTTGAGGAACAAACTATTAAATCAGAATCATCTAGTGATTCCGATTCAACAAATTCAATTATGGAGAATCTGGAACCTTTAAGTATGGAAGACCGAATGAGAGCTAAACGCACTGGCCAAGGTCACGCAATTACTCATCCAGACATTAATGCGCCAGATTATGAAATCAAAGGACAAATTCTACACATGGTGACTAATCAATGCCAATTTAGTGGTGCGCCGAAGGAAGATCCAAATGAACATCTACGTACCTTTAATAGGATCTGCACACTATTTAAAATCCGAGAAGTGGAGGATGAACAGATATATCTCATGTTATTTCCCTGGACTTTAAAGGGAGAAGCCAAAGATTGGTTGGAATCGTTACCTGAAGGGGCGATCGATACATGGGATGTTTTAGTTGATAAATTTCTTAAACAATTCTTTCCTGCATCTAAAGCAGTAAGACTTCAAGCAGAAATTGTTACGTTCACACAGAAGCCAAATGAAACTCTATATGAGGCGTGGACAAGATATGGAAAGTTGTTAAGAGGATGTCCGCAACATGGTTTAGACACCTGTCAAATAGTACAAATATTCTACCGAGGATGCGACATCACTACAAGAAAAGACATAGATATAGCAGCTGGTGGTTCTATTATGAAGAAAACCGAAACTGATGCTTACAAAATTATTGATATTACTGCTTCCCACTCACATGAGTGGCACCAAGAAAAAGATATCATTAGATCATCTAAAGCAGCTAGAGCCGATTCTAGCCATGACTTAGATTCCATTTCCGCAAAGATAGATGCTTTCGAGAGACGAATGGAAAAGATGACTAAGGATATTCATGCTATACGAATTAGTTGTGAGCAGTGTGGAGGACCACATTTGACAAAAGATTGTCTAAGTATTGAATTAACAATGGAACAAAGAGAGAATATTTCATACATAAACCAAAGGCCTGGAAATAATTATCAGAATAATTATCAACCGCCAAGACCGATTTACAATCAAAACCAGAATTATAACCGAAATATTCCATACAACAACCAACAAGGTCCTAGCAATCAACAAGTATCCAATAATACTTACAATCAGCAAAGACCGAATTTTCAAAACAAACCACCACAACAAACCGATGATAAAAAGCCGAATTTAGAAGATATGATGACGAAGCTAGTTGAAACTCAAACGCAGTTTTTCACATCTCAAAAACAAACTAATGAACAAAATGCTCAAGCATTTAGAAATCAACAAGCTTCTATTCAAAATCTAGAACAAGAAGTAAGTAACCTAGCAAGGTTAATAGGTGAAAGAAAACCGGGAAGTCTACCAAGTGATACAAATGCTAACCCCCGGAATGAAACAGCTAAAGCTATTACCACAAGAAGTGGTACAACACTTAAACCACCTGAAATACCTGTAACTTCTGATGAAACTATTCCTACTCCACAAGAACCACAACCTGATCAAGATAAGGAAAAAGAACCGGTAGTTGAAAAGGTTAATGAAGATAACACAGTTAAGGATAAACCTTATGTTAAACCATACCAACCACCACTTCCTTATCCGAGTAAAATGAAGAAAGAAAAACTTGAAGCCGAGCAATCCAAATTCTTGGATATGTTTAAACAGATAAATGTAAATCTTCCTTTCATTGATGTGATTTCAGGAATGCCAAGATATGCTAAATTCTTGAAAGATCTAATCACGAATAGAAAGAAAATGGAAGAACTCTCGGCTGTTACTATGAATGCTAATTGTTCAGCAGTGCTGTTGAATAAGATACCAGAAAAACTATCTGATCCAGGAAGTTTCACAATTCCATGTTTTCTGGGTAGTCTTAGTTCAATAGAAGCATTGGCTGACTTAGGTGCTAGTATAAATCTAATGCCGTATTCACTATACGCTAAACTAGACCTTGGAGAATTGAAACCAACCAGAATAAGCATACAACTAGCCGATAGATCAATAAAATATCCTAGAGGGATAATGGAGAACATGCTAGTTAAAGTTGGTACTTTAGTATTTCCAGTAGATTTTGTTGTTTTGGACATGGAAGAAGATTCTCAAGTTCCTCTCATATTAGGAAGACCATTCTTAAACACGGCTAAAGCAATGATAGACGTGTTCGGTAAGAAACTGACCCTAAGTATAGAGGATGAGAGTGTTACCTTTTCAGTTGATAGAGCAATGCAACAACCACAATCTGCAGATGATACATGTTATTATATTCAAACTATAGATGCACATGCAGAATTATTAGAAGAATTTCCAGAATTACAAGGAACGGGAGAATGTTCTTTAGGAGAAGGAAATGAACCAATTGATGAAGCTGAAATGTTAGCTACACTAATAGCTAATGGATATGAACCAACAACAGAAGAAATTCAAATGCTAAAAGAAGAAGACAGATATCGATATAAATCATCGATAGAAGAACCTCCAAAATTAGAGTTAAAGCCACTTCCAAACCATTTGGAATACGCTTATTTACATGGTGAATCTGAATTACCTGTAATAATATCGTCTTCTCTTACTGAAAATGAGAAATCACAACTCATTTCTGTGTTGAAAGCTCATAAACCAGCCATTGCATGGAAGATTCATGATATTAAAGGAATAAGTCCTTCGTATTGCACACATAAAATCCTTATGGAAGAAGGTCATAAAACGTATGTGCAACGTCAACGAAGACTAAATCCTAATATGCAAGATGTAGTTAAGAAAGAGATTATTAAACTGCTAGATGCAGGTTTGATATATCCAATTTCTGATAGTCCATGGGTAAGCCCAGTTCAATGCGTACCTAAGAAGGGTGGCATGACTGTTATCACAAATGAGAAAAATGAGCTTATTCCTACTAGGACTGTAACAGGATGGCGTGTATGTATTGATTATAGAAAATTAAATGACGCCACCAGAAAAGATCACTTTCCCTTACCTTTCATAGATCAAATGTTGGAAAGATTAGCCGGAAATAGTTACTATTGTTTTCTAGATGGATTTTCCGGATATTTTCAAATTCCAATAGCACCCGAAGATCAAGAGAAAACCACATTCACGTGCCCTTATGGTACTTTTGCTTACAAACGCATGCCATTTGGACTTTGTAACGCCCCTGCAACCTTTCAAAGGTGTATGATGGCGATTTTTCACGACATGATAGAAGAATGCATGGAAGTATTCATGGATGACTTTTCAGTCTTCGGTGATACATTTAAATCATGTCTAGTAAATCTGGAACGAATGCTAATTAGATGCGAAAAATCAAATCTAGTACTTAATTGGGAGAAATGCCATTTCATGGTTAAAGAAGGCATCGTTCTTGGACATAAAATTTCAAAAGAAGGAATTGAAGTGGATAGAGCTAAAGTAGATGTAATTGCTAAACTTCCACATCCCACAAATGTTAGAGGAGTTAGGAGTTTTCTAGGGCATGCCGGTTTTTACCGACGTTTCATAAAAGATTTTTCTAAAATTGCCACTCCTATGAATAAACTCCTAGAAAAGGATGCGCCATTCATCTTTTCAGATGAATGTATCAAATCTTTTAATATTCTTAAAGAAAAACTCACTAATGCACCGATCATGATAACACCAAATTGGAATCTACCATTTGAACTAATGTGCGATGCAAGTGATTTTGCAATGGGAGCCGTTTTAGGACAAAGGATTGAAAAACGATTTCAACCTATATATTATGCTAGTAAGACGTTACAAGGAGCACAAACGAACTATACAACTACTGAAAAAGAACTCCTTGCTATTGTCTTTGCTTTTGACAAATTTCGATCATATCTAGTTCTAGCAAAAACGGTGGTCTATACCGACCATTCTGCTCTTAGATACCTATTTTCAAAACAAGATGCTAAACCAAGATTAATCCGTTGGATCTTACTCTTACAAGAGTTTGATATTGAAATCCGAGATAAAAAGGGAGCAGAAAATCTCGCCGCTGATCATCTTTCTCGTCTTGAAAATCCCGAATTAGAAGTTCTGAATGAATCGGCCATACAAGACAACTTTCCCGATGAATATCTATTGAAGATAGATTATAAAGAAATCCCATGGTTTGCAGACTATGCAAACTACTTAGTTTGTGGATTCCTTGAAAAAGGATTATCGTACCAAAGACGAAAGAAATTCTTCAGTGATATAAAACACTATTTCTGGGAAGATCCACATCTGTTTAAAAGTTGTCCCGATGGAATAATACGCCGATGCGTATTTGGAGATGAAGCTAGTAAAATTTTAAACCATTGTCACACAGGACCAACAGGAGGGCATTATGGGCCTCAACTAACAGCAAGAAAAGTTTATGAAGCTGGATTCTATTGGCCTACAATTTACAAAGACGCACACCTTCTTTGCAAATCCTGTGATGCATGTCAAAGGGCCGGAAAAATAAGTCAACGTGATGAAATGCCACAAAATGTCATCCAAGTATGTGAAGTATTTGACATTTGGGGTATTGACTTTATGGGTCCATTTCCAAAATCTCATAATAATCTATATATACTCGTAGCCATTGATTATGTATCTAAATGGGCGGAAGCACAAGCTCTCCCAACTAACGATGCACGAGTTGTAGTCAACTTTTTAAAACGTCTTTTTGCAAGGTTTGGAACACCGAAAGCTTTAATAAGTGATCGGGGTACTCATTTTTGTAATAATCAACTTGAGAAAGTTCTTAAAAGATATGGAGTAACTCATAAAATCTCCACCGCATATCATCCACAAACAAGTGGACAAGTTGAAAATACCAACCGAGCTTTAAAACGTATTCTAGAGAAAACCGTAGGATCAAATCCAAAGGAATGGTCCATTAAATTGGAGGATGCACTCTGGGCTTTTAGAACAGCCTACAAAACTCCAATTGGAACCACACCTTTTAGACTTGTTTATGGAAAAGCGTGTCATCTTCCAGTAGAAATTGAACACAAAGCATTTTGGGCTTTGAAGACATGTAATCTTGATTTACATGAAGCCGGACGTCTACGATTAAGTCAACTAAACGAATTAGAAGAATTAAGACATGAAGCATACGAGAATTCGTTAATCTATAAAGAAAGAACGAAGAAATGGCATGATAAAAGAATCAGAAATTCAAAAGAATTTAAAGAAGGAGACAGAGTTCTTCTTTTCAATTCACGATTCAAGCTATTTCCTGGAAAATTGAAATCAAGATGGTCTGGACCATTCATAGTCAAAAGAGTTTTCCCATACGGAACGATAGAATTAATAAATTCAAATGGGATTGAATTTAAAGTTAATGGTCACAGAGTTAAACATTACATACATGGTCCGATGGAAGTCGACAACGAAGTTAATCACAATTTCAATACCACAGCTAACTAAGTATGGGGAGAATCAAGTCTTTAAAGGATAAATATGTATTTCTGTTAGAGTTAGATTGTCTGTTTTCGTGTAGTTCTCGAAAATGGAACACGTATGGTCTTTCCCTAGCAGACCCTAAAGAACTAGTCTTCTCCCCCCATTCTGAATTTTTATTTTTTTTAGGTTTTTACAAAATGAAGACTGCCTGTGAACTAAACCATGGTCTAATGCTACACGCTTTGATCACTAAACGTAATAATGACATACTTCCGAGCGAAATAGTATCAGTAATCAGAGAAAGAATGGACGGAGTTAGAAAAGGATCCAGATGCGAAGATAATAAGTTACAATTTGGTAAAGGAAAATCAAAATCCGCAGCGAAAAGAAGAGCACGACACCTAGAAAAATGTCACAAATGCGGAAAATGGTCACATGGAGGTAAATGTTCAAATAATCAAACCTATTCAAATACCGAATTTGTTACTTTATGCAGAGACGGACCGTTCATATGTTTAGAAGAAAAGACAATGAATGCTCGAGGTTACGCCTATGCAGCCATGGAAAACCAATTAAACCGACTATCTTATGAATATAATAGATCATATAACTAAGAAATCTATTTCACAGGTATGTCTGTACAGTTTTTATTTTTATTTTTATTTTTAACCTTTTGATAATAAACGCTAATTTGTTCGCTAAAAAGTATTAAATTGGCATTAAATAAAATTAGGTTTGGCGACCGAAATTATTGATATCGTTCAAAAATTTATTACATCACTGCGAAATTTAACGTTTATTCTTAAGGTATAAATATCTTTAATCAATCAAACCAAAATATTTCAAAAATTCGTCATGAGTTAAATTAGGTCTTGGAACCGAAATTACTTTACCGAAAAGAGGGGCGCATATTTTTGATAATATTTGACTGATTAAAGTGGGATAAAAAGACAAAAAGATTTTTAATTTTATTTTTACCATGTTTTTAATCTTAATATTTAAATCTTAAATTAATATTGTAAACTTTGTAAAAACAATATATTTAAAATTGTAAATATTTGAATTCTTAAAATAAGTTTGGTGTGAATTTATAATATGAATTTTTAAATTAAGTTTGGTGTGAATTTTTAATTTTTAAAATATGAAATTTTAATTTTATGCATTTTAAATTTTGAGTTTGGTGTGAATTTTTAATATTAATTTTGAATTTTATATTTAAGTTGTGTGAATTTAAAAACAAAAATTTACTTTATCTCATTAAGTTAAGAATATGATTTTTAAAATTCGTCGTAAGTTGAAGACTAGGTCTTTGAACCGAAATTGCTTTACCCGAGGGAGGGACGAGAACTTTTATTATCATTATTTTCAATCTTATTGATTTAAAGTATGCCAAAAACATTAAAAAAACCCAAAAATCTTAGCTTTTAAAACAATCGCTACAAAAAGACAAATTTTAAAATTTTGTCGAGGAACGGACTAGGACATCGATCCGAAACGACCTCGTCCTAAATAACAAGGGAAACAAAATTTTAAAATTAATTTCTTAATTGTTTATAAGTTAAAGATTATTTAAAAAAAAAAAAAAAAAAAAAAAAAAATATATATATAACCTCCGCGACTCGCGGAGTTTGCAGAGCAAAACCTCCGCGACTCGCGGAGGGACCAAAACACAGAAAAAAAAATAAAACAGCTGAATCGATCAGTAAACTCCCACCACCAAAAACACAGAAATTTTCTGCGGAAAAAAACCCGAGAAAACCCACGAAAATCATCCCAAAAACTCGATTTTTCACCGTTAATCTTCAAATTTTTCACTACAATCATGTTGAGAAGGATGATATCTAAGAATTACTCAAGAAAACAGGTACAATTACACCCCAAATCACCTTTAAATCCGAATTTTAGTGTGTTCTTGAGCATATTTTCATAATTTGAATTTTGTTAATTTTTAGTGTAATTAGTGTTAAATTGTTAGTATATTATGCATGTATAACCTAGATTGATGCTTGTTAACATGATTTGAAGCCAAAAACTTCAAAATCTTTAGAATCAAGGGTTTGTGTTCTTGAGCAAATTTGGGGCTTTTTGATATAAACAGGTTATGGCCGATTTTTGTCATGAATTGTTGCTAAATTGAGTAGTATAACATGTCTAGGTAGTTAAATGATCCAAACTTTGAGCCTAAACATGATTTTGAGAATTAAAGTGGACTTTTTCAAGTCCAAAATTCATGAACTTGATTTTTGAAAGATAATGCTATTTGAGACTTGTTTATTTGCTAGTAATGATTATTTTGACATGTTATTTGAGTTGAATGCTTATGAACTTGGCGAAAATTTTCGTATATGCTTATTTGAAAAAGTGTAGATTTGATAAAAATGTGAAAATAAGCTTAAGTTTGATATAAATTGATAATGTCATTGTAATTATTTTGATTAATGATTTTGCTGACACTAATGCATATTTGGATGCACAAAATTTGTGTTTGATGTGTTTTGCAGAATGAAAGGGGTGAATCTTCATCCCAAGCCCGTCATGCTCCTGCTGAGAACTTGGAACAACAGGAGGTAGATAACTACTACAAGCAGGATGTACCTCATCCAGTCATGACCTTTTCAGATATGCACTTGGAACAGTTGCACCCGAACCTGCGATTTGACAGACTTTGGATAGATTATCCAAAATATCAACGGGGTTTGCATACTCTTCATTCCAAGGTTGTTGAGGTACCAAGGGTCATAGAATGGGGACCCTTGGAAGCTGTAGAATTGGCCGGGCCAATTAGGGAATTACTGGTACAGAGGTATGGTAATTCTTCTTTCAATGACTGGATATGTTTATTCACCATACGCAGACCTGTATATAAAGTATGGTGTGAAGAGTTGTTATGTAGTATAGAGTTGAATGATCGGGTAGCTAGTTTAACCGATCGTTCTTTTATTAGATTTTTGTTAGGCGGTTCGATGCGCCACATGTCTTTACTGGACATGGCTCAGGCTTTACGTATATATACGCCTGAGGAATTAGCGTCTGCCGATTGTAGAGGATTGATACTAAACGGTAGGAAAATAGATGAGAATTTTGATACACACGGTGTGTGGAGTCAAATGACAAGCCATCACCGTTTCAAAGGGGGAAACTACTCTTATTTGGATATAGATAGAGCCGAATTAAGAGTAATACATAGGTTTTTAGCTAATTCGATTACACAAAGGGGTAAAAACAAAGAAAAGGTAAATGAACAAGATTTGTTTTACCATATGTGTATTCGAGACCCACACAGCGCTGTAAGTATACCATATTGTGTGGGTTATTATTTATCAGCTATGGTTCGAGGGATGCGTCCACATAGCATAATAGGAGGTGGTATTTTTATTACTTTGATTGGTGAATATCTCGGTGTGGATATAAGTCGGGGGGGATTATTAGTAGAAGAGCCGGAACCCCGCGACACTATAGGTTTAAATGTATACCATGGTGCGAAAGTGTTGAAGCGGCGAAATAACGCCGCAGTACGGTACAATGGTAGACATCCACAGGTAGAGAGAAACCAGGAACAAGGTAATGTAGGAGGGGGGAATGAGATGCAAGAAATGCATAGGTTTATAGCTTCTCAGGAATACGAAAATGCTAGACAGAGAGCATTTGAAGATTGGCAAGTTCATCAGAACCAGATCATAGCGCATTGCCAACATATAGGTAGAAACTATATTCCTACACCGAAACCCGTCTTCCCTCCTTGGTCGATAGAGATGCAGCCACCATATCCTACGTATGACCCTGCCGAAGCATTCTATAGCACTTATGGTTATGCGTGGAACCCCTATTGGTACCAATATCATCCTTAGTTTACTTATTTTTATTTTTATTTTGTAATTTGTAATTATTGATATGTTTAATACTTTTGTTAATATTGTAATCATTTTTATAATTATATAACTTTTATTCTTAGATTTTAATAATTTTTGAATGTGGGGTAATATACCAAACTTCAAAAATATGTATATATGTTTGCAATTTATCTTATGTACATAACAGGGTAAAACAACGCATTTTCAAAGACTGGCATTAAGTTCAGCAAAAGCAAGTAATTTTGACGACAAGATGCAAAATATATGTGAAATAACAACAAGACGGAATGAACAAATGACGTGCACCATTTATCATTCAGCAAACAAACGCCAATATATTTGGAAACTTTGGTAAAAATTTAATCATTTTCACACAAATCACCCTCAATAATTTAAATTGTTACTGATTTCTTGCAAATGAGGGCATTGCAAGATCTTAAGTGTGGGAAGGGATTAAATTCTTTCGGATTTTAAAATTTTTATATTAAACACTTGGTTACCATTAAAATACTAGTAAAGCAGTAGTTGTATTAGAATCTAGTGCTCTCTGATAAAAAAGAACAGCCCTAGTCTTATATACTGACTACCCAATTCTAGTAAAATTTTTCAAAATTTTCAATTAAATGAATTCAAAATCATGTTTATACATATTTATGAACGATAAAACTAGGTTTTAACACCGAAATTATTGTTACCTCGGAAAGGACATAAATTGAGAAACAAACTAAAATGTTAAAATTCATTTAAAATGGAATAGAGGACGATAAAAAGAAAAATAAAAAGCCAAGTGTGGGAAAATTTACCAAGTTATTTTAAACATATGTCACATATATTTGTAACAAATAACTGAAAATACTTTTGCTTTGGACTAAACTAAACTGTTTTACCCGATGAAAGAAAAGAAGAGATGGATCTACACGATGAATCAATTCCATCATTAAAAGGAAGTAAAGTCTTCCGAAAAAGACACGCGCTTCTTGATTTAGGTCATGAAGTTGTCGTTCAGACCAGCTGTAGGTTGACGAAAAATCTAGAAAAGTCATCACTAAAATCAGCAGGAAATCCACGGACCTCAGCATTAAACAGGGTCGCCAAGTGGTCAGATTTATCCTAACCATGAGAAGGATTTATCAAGTACAATGGGGGGGCACCATGCAAATTAGCTGGATAAGACTAATGAATCAGATCCCCAGAAAGGATAATCTCCTTAAAGATTAAAAATCAGCTTTTAAGACTGATATTACTCAATCCTAGAGATTGACCTTAAAGATTGAGAATTCAAACTCATGGAATTCGATGATATCTAAACTCGAGCTTAAACGAGAAAATATTTTTGATCAAAATTATAAACCGATTTGTTTTCTGAAAACCCTATTTTCAATGCGTTCATTACCATTGAACGTAAAATCCTAGGAATTCACTTGGAATTCATTAGGTCACCTGAACTAAATCGGGTGTCAACCGTAAGAACGGTGGTTGCATAGCATGGTCAAAGACAGGACCTTGTGCCAAACCGACAAATTATAAGGGTGAGCTTTACTATTGCTCCTACCAAGGATAGTAATTGCGTCCGACACGTTATAGACCATAATCAAAAGCATGTCACGGGACATTGCCTTAACAGTTGCTTGTTCAACGCTTTCCTTTACAACCGGACGGTAGTTTGCCGAAAGGTAATATACGGAACAAGTAAACTGGACGTGTTGCTTTCCAAATACAAGGTTAGCAAGTGGGTGACACAAAACCGCAAGTTTTGAGCTAAAATTTTCAAATCTGAAACCCACCAAACCCACAAAAATATTTTGCAAACACCGGTAAAGGGTTATTCCGGAAAACTTATCTAGGGTAAAAACTAGATTTAATTTTCAAAAGATCAAATGTTTTCATAAAGATCCAATTTCCTTAATGGATCTAAATTTTTATAGTCATGTGGGACTGTAAACCATATCGTTACTACCATTGTTTATACCGCCGTATAGAAATCACTGATGTACAAAGTGTGAAGAATAAAGAAGTGATTCTAGTATTTCAAGACAATATTGCTTGAGGACAAGCAACGCTCAAGTGTGGGAATATTTGATAATGCTAAAAACGAACATATATTTCATAGCATTATTCCTCAAGAAAGACAAGCTTTTAGTTGCAATTGTTCTATTTACAAGTGATATTCGTTTAAATAATAAAAGGTGAAGACAAAAGACAGATTCGACGATTTGAAGACGCAAACGACCAAAAAGCTCAAAAGAACAAAAGACAATCAAAAAGGTTCCAATTATTGATAAGAAACGTCTCAAAATCACAAGAGTACAAGATTCAAAACGCAAAGTACAAGATATTAAATTGTACGCGAGGACGTTCGAAAATCCGGAACCGGGACCAGAGTCAATTCTTAACGCTCGACGCAACGGACTAAAAATTACAAGTTAACTATATATATAAATATAATATAATATATAATTAATTATATTAATTATATATATATTATATATATATATTTAAAACCGTCGGCAGCAGGAAACTCCAAGGGTGTAAACTGAAAATACCTCTCCGCGACTCGCGGAGTTTGAAGGGCTTTTTGCCGCGAGTCGCGGAGCCCCAAAAATCAAGTCTGGCTATAAATCAACCCGAATTCTGATCAAAAACATCATCATTTTTTCTTCTCATTCATACGAAGTAATATATATTTATATTTATAATTTATATTTTAATTTTAATTATAATTCTAATAATAAGGGTATGTTAGCGAATGTTGTAAGGGTGTAAGTCGAAATTCTGTCCGTGTAACGCTACGCTATTTTTAATCATTGTAAGTTATGTTCAACCTTTTTATATTAATGTCTCGTAGCTAAGTTATTATTATGCTTATTTAAAACGAAGTAATCATGATGTTGGGCTAATTACTAAAATTGGGTAATTGGGCTTTGTACCATAATTGGGGTTTGGATAAAAGAACGACACTTGTGGAAACTAGGCTATGGGCTATTAATGGGCTTTATATTTGTTTAACTAAATGAAAGTTTGTTAATGTTAATATAAAGATTTACAATTGGGCGTCCCTATAAATTACCATATACACTCGATCGGACACGATGGGCGGGGTATTTATATGTACGAATAATCGTTCATTTAACCGGACACGGGAATGGATTAATAGCCACTAGAATAATTAAAACAGGGGTGAAATTACATTCAAGGGTAATTGGTGTAATTGTTAACAAAGTAGTAAAACCTTGGTTTACACGCAGTCGATAACCTGGTGTATTCATTAAACAAAGTATTAAAACCTTGTTACAATTCGAATCCCCAATTAGTTGGAATATTTATCTTCGGGTATAATAATAATTTGACAAGGACACTTGCAATTTATATTTATGACTGATGGACTGTTATGGACAAAAACCAGACGGACATATTGAATAATCCAGGACAAAGGACAATTAACCCATGGGCATAAAACTAAAATCAACACGTCAAACATCATGATTACGGAAGTTTAAATAAGCATAATTCTTTTATTTCATATTTTATTTCCTTTATTTTATATTTAATTGCACTTCTAATTATCGCACTTTTATTTATTGTTATTTTATTTAATCGTACTTTTAATTATCGCAATTTAATTTTATCGCATTTTTATTATTCGCAATTTCATTATCGTTATTTACTTTACGCTTTAATTTAAAGTCTTGTATTTATTTTATATTTTACATTAGGTTTTAACTGCGACTAAAAGTTTTAAAATCGACAAACCGGTCATTAAACGGTAAAAACCCCCCTTTATAATAATAATATTACTTATATATATATTTGTATTTTTATAAAAGTAAACTAATATAGCGTTGAGCTTTGTTTAAAGATTTCCCTGTGGAACGAACCGGACTTACTAAAAACTACACTACTGTACGATTAGGTACACTGCCTATAAGTGTTGTAGCAAGGTTTAAGTATATCCATTCTATAAATAAATAAATATCTTGTGTAAAATTGTATCGTATTTAATAGTATTTTCTGCTAAAATTTAATAGTATTTTATACCCCTCTGCTTTGACATCAGCGGTTGATAATTATTCTGATAATTATTTTCAGGCCTTTGGTTCATGTATGAAACATTCTCTCTTTGTTCCATTGTTAGTTCAATACTGAGACAATCTTTTGTCAAATGTGGTCCTCCACACTGCTCACAACTAATTCTTATTGAGTGGATATCTTTAGTCATCTTTTCCATTCGTCTCTCGACAGCATCTATCTTTGAGGAAATGGAATCTAAGTCATGGCTAGAATCGGCTCTAGCTGCTTTAGATGATCTAATGATATCTTTTTCTTGGTGCCACTCATGTGAGTGAGAAGCAGTGTTATCAATAATTCTGTAAGCGTCAGTTGCGATTTCTTCATAATGGAACCACCAGCTGCTATATCGATGTCTTTTCTTGTAGTGATGTCGCGTCCTTGGTAGAATATTTGTACTATTTGACAAGTGTCTAAACCATGTTGCGGACATCCTCTTAATAACTTTCCAAATCATGTCCATGCTTCATATAAAGTTTCATTTGGCTTTTGCGTGAACGTAACAATTTCTACTTGAAGTCTTACGGCTTTAGATGCCGGAAAGAATTGTTTAAGAAAATTTTCAACTAAAACGTCCCATGTATCAATCGCCCCTTCAGGTAACGATTCTAACCTATCTTTGGCTTCTCCCTTTAAAGTCCAGGGAAATAACATGAGATATATCTGTTCATCCTCAACTTCTCTTATTTTAAATAGAGTATAGATCTTATTAAAGGTACGAAGATGTTCATTTGGATCTTCCTTCGGTGCACCACTAAATTGGCATTGATTAGTTACCATGTGTAGGATTTGTCCTTTGATTTCATAATCTGGCGCATTTATGTCTGGTTGAGTAATTGCGTGACCTTGGCCAGTGCGTTTAGCTCGCATTCGGTCTTCCATACTTAGAGGTTCCAAATTTTCCATGATTGAATTTGTTGAATCTGAATCACTAGAGTATTCTGATTTAATGGGTTGTTCCTCGACAATCTCTGTTTGAATGATTGGTGGTTCCGGAGGAAAGATTAATGGTTCAGGATCTCTGAATTATCCCTGAATATCCTCCGAATTCTCAATTGTGAGGTCGGGTTCAAAAAATGGATTATCGGAAATTTGATTTGGAGTACTTGGTCGACTTGATGACGATTCCAAAGAAAAATCAACGGCGACAATATTGGCTAGATGTCTTGATCTAGTTACAGGTGGTAAACGTATAAAAGGTGGTGAACGTTTTGCTCGGTGCATTCACTGAATATCCTATTAGTTATAAAAGATAAAAAATTATATAAGTTATCAAAATAATAGACTTTTCTGCTTTTGCCCACGTTTCGAATAGCCAATAGATGCAGCAGGGAGCCAGAACCCTTTAAATCGGAAGCTCACAACTCAGCCACTAACAAATCCAACTATTACTACGAAACAGAAAATTTGGATGTCTATCAATTTAACCACTTAAAATAATTTTTCGTTGAAATTTAAAGAAATTTTAGATAAGAAATAGAAAAAAAATTCTAAGTCCTAAAAACTAGAGCGGCGAAAAATAAGAAAGAAAAAGAGCGCGTCGGAAAAACGTCGAAAAATAAAAGGCCGAAAAATAAAAATAAGAAAGTAGCGCGTCGAAACTAAAAAGGAACTAAAAACTAAGAATTAAAAGTTGCGTCTAAAAAATATTAAAGCTTAAAAGAAATACTATATCTAAAACGGTAATAACTTTAAAAAGGTACTAAAATTTATAAAACGGCGTCGCAAAATTCTAAAGCACATAAATCTTAGTCTAAAGAAAAAGTACTTAAGGGATTTTACGGCAAAGCCTAAAAATCTAGAAATAAAAAAAACTACGGCAAAAACTATGACTTAAAACTAAATACGAGCGAAAAATACAAATATTACGCTAAAACAAATAAAAAGATACAAAATATAAAAATAAATTTAAAGTTGTAAAAAGTACAATTTTTATAAAAATATTATTTTTATATTATTTATTTTATAAAACTATTAATTTTATATATTAATAAAACTAAATTAAACTTAAAATACAAATTAATAATAAAAACTAAACTAATTAATTAAAAACTAAACCCTAATTAGGGTTTTAATAATAATAATAATAATAATAATAATATACTCCGTAATTAATGCGAAATTAGGTCAAAGATGGCGTGTCAGAACCTGTCATGCGGTCGCATGAGTATTTGCCTACGGATCCATGCGTTACGCTTTCGGTAGCCCGATTCTTTTAGGTCAAAGTGTAGCCCGATTCTTTTACTTATTTTTTTTTTTTTATTTTTTTTTATTATATAGCGTTACGCTTTCAGCGTTTTAGTGTCCCCGGCAGCGGCGCCAAAAATACTTGATGTGCGTAGAGGTGTATACAAAATAGTTATATTTTTACAAGAAAATACTATTAAATACGATACAATTTTACACAAGATATTTATTTATTTATAGAATGGATATACCTAAACCTTGCTACAACACTTATAGGCAGTGTACCTAATCGTACAGTAGTGTAGTTTTTAGTAAGTCCAGTTCGTTCCACAGGGATCTTAGCCAAGTTTAACGCTATATTTTTAACTTATGATTGTAAAAATACAAAAATATATAAATAATATTATTATTATAAAAGGGAGATTTTGCCGTTTAATGATCGGTTTGTCAATTTTAAAACTTTAGTCGCAGTTAAAACCTAATGTAAAATATTAAATATATAAAAGACTTAATTTAAAGCGTAAAGTAAATAACGATAATGAAATTGCGATAAAGAAAAGTGCGATAAAATTGCGATAATTAAAAAGTACGATAATTAAAAGTGCAATTAAATAAAATGACAATAAATAAAAGTGCGATAATTAAAAGTGCAATTAAATATGAAATAAAATAAATTATGCTTATTTAAACTTCCGTAATCATGATGTTTGACGTGTTGATTTTAGTTTATTCCCATGGGTTAATTGTCCTTTGTCCTGGATTATTTGATATGTCCATACGGATTTGTCCATAATAGTGCATCAGTCATAATCATAAAATGCGGAAGTCTTCGTCAAATTATTCTTATTCCCGAAGTCAAATATTCCAACTAATTGGGGATTCGAATTGTAACAAGGTCTTAATACTTTGTTTAATGAATACACCAGGTTATCGACTGTGTGTAGTCCAAGGTTTTACTACTTTGTTAACAATTACACCAATTACCCTTGAATGTAATCCACCCCTGTTTCAACAAGTCTATTAACTATTAATCCAGTTCCGTGTCCGGTAAAATGAACAATTATTGGTATTTATAGATATCCCGCCCACCGTACCCAGTCAAGCGTATGTGGTTATATATAAATACGTCAAATTATAAGTCTATATATTAAATCAACGAGGTATCGTTTAGTTAATATAAAGCCCATTAATAGCCCATAGTCTAATTTCCACAAGTGTCGTTCTTTTATCCAAACCCCAATTATGGTCCAAAGCCCAATTACCCAATTTTAATATTTAGCCCAACATCACGATTACTTCGGCATTAAATAAGCATAATAATAACTTAGCTACGAGACATTAATTTAAAAAGGTTGAACATAACTTACAATTATTAAAAATAGCGTAGCGTTACACGGACAGAATTTCGACTTACACCCTTACAACATTCGCTAACATACCCTTATTATTAGAATTTAAAATTAAAATTAAAATTAAAATTATAATATATATATATATATATATATATATATATATATATATATATATATATATATATATATATATATATATATATATATATATATATATATATATATATATATATATATATATATATATATATATATATATATATATATACGAGTGAGATAGAGAGATAGATGTATATTTGATCTTATAGGAGTGTGGCCTGATACCTACTGCCATGAGATCGCATGGAAAATGCACCTCCAGGCCATGCGATCGCATGGCCTCTTTTTCCAGCTCACATGAGCTTGTTTTCTTTCTTGCCGACGGTATTTAATAATAATATAATATATAAATAATTTATAGAATTATTTAAATATTATATTATATTCGTGTGCATAGTTGACTTGTAATTTTTAGTCCGTTGCGTCGAGCGTTGAAAGTTGACTCTGGTCCCGGTTCCGGATTTTCGAACGTCCTTGCGTACAATTTAATATCTTGTATTTTGCATTTTGCGTCTTGTATTCTTGTAATTTTGAGACGTTTCTCATCAATAATTTGAACCACTTTGATTGTACTTTGTACTTTTTAGCTTTTTGGTCGTTTGTGTCTTCAATTCGTCGAATCTGTATTTTGTCTTCACCTTTTATTATTTAAACGAATATCACTTGTAAATAGAACAATTGCAACTAAAAGCTTGTCTTTCTTGAGGGATAATGCTATGAAATATATGTTCGTTTTTAGCATTATCACAAGCGTATGTGGTTATATATAAATACGTCAAATTATAAGTCTATATATTAAATTAACGAGGTATCATTTAGTTAATATAAAGCCCATTAATAGCCTATAGTCTAATTTCCACAAGTGTCATTCTTTTATCTAAACCCCAATTATAGTACAAAGCCCAATTACCCTATTTTAATATTTAGCCCAACATCACGATTACTTCGGCTTAAATAAGCATAATAATAACTTAGCTACGAGACATTAATTTAAAAAGGTTGAACATAACTTACAATGATTAAAAATAGCGTAGCGTTACACGGACAGAATTTTGACTTACACCCTCACAACATTCGCTAACATACCCTTATTATTAAAATTAAAATTAAAATTAAAATTAAAATTATAATATATATATATATATATATATATATATATATATATATATATATATATATATATATATATATATATATATATATATATATATATATATATATATATATATATATATATATATATATATATAATACGAGTGAGAGATAAGAAGAGAAAAAGATGTGTTTGTTCGATCACCAAACTGCGAATTTATAGGGGTGTGGCCAGAAAAAGTGACCCATGCGATCGCATGGAAATTTCACTTCCAGGCCATGCGATCGCATGGCCTGCTTTTCCAGCTCACATGATTTTGTTTACTTCTTGCCGACGGTTTAATAAATAAATATAATATATAAGTAATTTTAAGAATTATTTAAATATTATATTATATTTATGTGCATAGTTGACTTGTAATTTTCGCTCCGTTGCGTCGCGCGTTGAGAGTTGACTCTGGTCCCGGTTCTGAATTTTCGAACGTCCTTGCGTACAATTTAATATCTTGTACTTTGCGTTTTGCATCTTGTACTCTTGTAATTTTGAGACGTTTCTCACCAATAATTTGAACCACTTTGATTGTATTTTGTACTTTTGAGCTTTTTGGTCGTTTGCGTCTTCAATTCGTCGAATCTGTCTTTTGTCTTCACCTTTTATTATTTGAACGAATATTACTTGTAAATAGAACAATTGCAACTAAAAGCTTGTCTTTCTTGAGGGATAATGCTATGAAATATATGTTCGTTTTTAGCATTATCAAATATTCCCACACTTGAGCGTTGCTTGTCCTCAAGCAATATAGTCTTGAAATAAAATACATACTAGAATCACTTCTTTATTCTTTACACTTTGTACATCAGTGATTTTTATACGGCGGTATGAACAATGATAGTAACGTTGTGGTTTACAGTCCCATATGACTATGAAAATTTTGATCCTTAACGAAATTGGATCTTTATGAAAACATTTGATCTTTTGAAAATTCAATCTAGTTTTTACCCTAGATAAGTTTTCTGGAATATCCCTTCATCGGTGTTTGCAAAATTGTTTTTGTGGGTTTTGTGGGTTTCAGATTTGAAAATTTTAGCTCAAAACTTATGGTTTTGTGTCACCCACTTGCTAACCTTGTATTGGGAAAGCAACACGTCCAGTATACTTGCTCCATATATTACCTTTCGGTAAACTACCGTCCGGTTGTAAAGGAAAGCGTTGAACAAGCAACTGTTAAGGCAATGTCCCCTGACATGCTTTTAATTATGGTCTATATCGTGTCGGATGCAATTACTATCCTTTGTAGGAGCAATAGTAAAGCTCACCCTATAGTTTTTCGGTTTGGCACAAGGTCCTGTCTTTGACCATGCTATACAACCACCGTTCTTACGGTTGACACCCGATTTGGTTCAGGTGACCTAATGAATTCCAGATGAATTCCTAGGATTTTACGTTCAATGGTAATGAACGCATTAAAAATGGGTTTTCAGAAAATAAATCGGTTTGTAATTTTGATCAAAATATTTTCTCGTTCAAGCTCGAGTTTAGATATCATCGAATTCCATGAGTTTGTAATTCTCAATCTTTAAGGTCAATCTCAAAGATTGAGTAATATCAGGCTCAAAAGCTGATTTTTGATCTTTAAGGAGATTATCCTTTCTGGGGACTGATTCATTAGTCTTATCAAGCTAATTTGCACGGCGCCCTCCCCATTTTACGAGACAGATCCTCTCATGGTTAGGATAAGTCTGACCACTTGGCGACCCTGTTTGATGCTGAGGTCCGTGGATTTCCAGCTGATTTTCGAGAAAACTTTTCAAGGTTTTTCGTAGACTCTACAACTGGTCTGGACGACAACTTCCTGACCTAAATCAAGAAGCGCGTGTCTTTTTCGGAAGACTTTACTTCCTTTTAATGATGGAATTGATTCATCGTGTAGATCCATCTTTCTTTCCAATATATTACAATTTACTTGGTAAAATAGTTAATTTTGTCCATAACAAAAGTATCTTCAGTTATTTGTACAAAAATATGTGATATATGTTTTAAATAACTTGGTAAATTTTTCCCACACTTGACTTTTATTTTCCTTTCTTTGCCTTTTTATTGTCATCTATTCCATTTTAAATGAATTCTAACATTTTGGGTTGTTTCTCAATTTATGTCGTTTCCGAGGTAACAATAATTTCGGTGTTAACACCTAGTTTTATCGTTCATAAATATGTATAAACATGATTTTGAATTCATTTAATTGAAAATTTTGAATAATTTTACTAGAATTGGGTAGTCAGTATATAAGACTAGATCTGTTCTTTATTATCAGAGAGCACTAGATTCTAATACAACTACTGCGTTACTAGTATTTTTAATGGTAACCAAGTGTATAAGTTAAAATTTTAAAAATCCAAAATAATTTAATCCCTTCCCACACTTAAGATCTTGCAATGCCCTCATTTGCAAGAAATCAGTAACAATTTAAATTATTGAGGGTGATTAGCGTAGAAAAATGATTAAATTTTACCAAAGTTTCCAAACATATTCGCGTTTGTTTGCTGAATGATAAATGGTGCACATCATTTGTTCATTCCGTCTTGTTGTTACATCACATTGTTTTTCGTTTTGTCGTCAAAATCAGTAGCTTTTGCTGAACTTAATGCCAGTTTTTGAAAATGCGCTGTTTTACCCTGTTGTGTATATGAAATAAAATACATACAATACAAATATAAACATGCATGGTAATTTGAAATGAAACTTAAAATCCCACTTTCAAATTAAATATGAAATATTAGTACAACATAATAAAAATATTAAACATTACAATAAAGGTAGCATAATATTATATGTTTAAACATGAATAAATAGAAATAAAAATCAAAGAAATCACCAACGGGAACTATATCAATCTGGATAGGGGTTCCAGTTCATTTCGTCGGTCGGGTTCCATGGTTGGTGATAGGTGTACTGGTAGGCCTGGTTAGGGTCGTAGAGAGTATATGGTGGTCTTATCTCGGGCTGGTGTGGAGGATAGTAAGCGGGTCGGGTCGGTACGTAATGATCCTGAGGTGATGGCCGACTTATGATCTGACGCTGATGATAGTCCCATCTATCATGCTGTCGTTGCCTGGAATGCTCATACTCATTCCGGGCTTTCCACTGCTCGTATCGATTATGTCTATCCTGGTTTGTCATTTCTACCTCATATATATGCTGGTAGACGTCAGTCATAGCCTCCCTAATGACATCCCTAATGTCATCCGCTTCCTCCATTTCCTCATCTGAACCTCTCTCTACCTGTGGATGATGACCAACATAGGGTACTGCCTGATTGCGTCTACTCTTCAATACCTTAGCACTCTGATAGACCTTCAATCCTAAAGTATCATCCTGTTCCCTACAAACCAAGAGTGGACCCCCTTGATCCCTATCTACACCCAAATACTCTCCAATGAGAGTAACAAAAATACCTCCTCCTATTATTCCCCCTTCCTGTATTCCTTCCACTATCCTATACAAATAAAAACCAACACAGTAGGGGATATTAACAAAGCCTCTTGGGTCTCGAATACACTTAAGGTATAATAAATCATGTAAGGTCATTTTCTCCTTGTTGTGACCTCTCTGTGTAATCGAGTTAGCCAGAAATCTATGAATTATACGAAGCTCGGCTCTATGAATATGTAAGTAGGTGTGTGTTCCTGCCCGCCCAAAAACATTATAATCAGAGACCTGCTTTAGCCGACTCATAGGAGAGTCGTGTGATTTGGTTCTCCATAGCTACGTAAGCATAACCTCGAATCTTCAATATCTTTTCTTCTAAACATATAAACGGTCCTTTTCTGCATAGAGTAACAAATTCGGTATTTGAATATGTTTGATTATTTGAACATTTACCTTCGTGTGACCATTTTCCGCGTTTGTAACATCTTTCAAAGTGTCATGCTCTTCTTTTTGTTGCAGATTTTGATTTTCCTTTACCAAAATGTATCTTATGATGATCTTTTCTGAGTTCTTTTCTTACTCCGTCCATTTTGCCTCTTATGAATGATACCAGTTCACTCGGGAGTGT
The DNA here is from genome assembly GCF_046630445.1 of Rutidosis leptorrhynchoides. Taxonomy (NCBI): domain Eukaryota; kingdom Viridiplantae; phylum Streptophyta; class Magnoliopsida; order Asterales; family Asteraceae; genus Rutidosis; species Rutidosis leptorrhynchoides. The sequence goes on from NC_092338.1 coordinate 401,120,798, forward strand.
GTCATTATTACGTTTAGTAATTATAGCGTGTAGCATTAGACCATGGTACAGATCAAAGGAATTCTTCATCGCGTAAAACCTAAAAAAAATAAAAATTCAGAATGGGGGGAGAAGACTAGTTCTTTAGGGTCTGCTAGAGAAAGACCATTCGGATTCCATTCTCGGAAACTACACAAAAACAGAATATCTAACTCTAACAAAAATATATATTACCCTAAAAAGATTCGATTCTCCCCACACTTAGTTAGATTTGGTGTCGAAATTGTGATTAACTTCGTTTTCAATTGGACTATCAACAACTTGTATATCTTTGACTTTTACTTCAAGCCAATTGTTGATTTCCTCTATAACTTTCACAAATTTAACTAACATTGCCTTTTCTTTTGGTGATAAATTGGATACTAACCGGTTACATAACTTAAAGTTCCCCTTAATCCTAGCATCGTGAATCCGTTTATAAAGTTTCTTCGTTGAACTGTTAAAAACGGGTTCATCTAATTTCGTATCATCAACGGGGTTCTTTGTTATCGGATCATCATTAAGTGTTTCTTCAACTTCCCCACACTTAGGCGTTTTTATTGGTTCAACAATTTTGGTTGGTGGAGATCTAAACTTTCGGTTCACAAAGGTGATCGATTTGTCACCATCCCTAAGTGTCATTCTACCTTCACTTATATCAATAAACGTTTCGGTGGTTGCTAAAAATGGGCGACCTAAAATTAGAGGAATATCAAGGTCTTATTCCATATTAATAACTATAAAATTTGCAACAAAGGTCAAACTTTCCACTTTAACATGTAAATTGTTTGCCATTCCAACTGGGTGTTTAATGGTTTGATCAATTAATTGAACACCTATTCTGGTTGGTCTTAATTTACCCACACCTAATCTTTTATATAAGGAAAGACGCATAACATTTGCACTTGCTCCTAAATCTGCGTGTCCATTATACATAGCACCATTTGTTAAGCAAGCAAAAAATGATAAATTCACCTGGGTCTCCTACTTTAGTAAGTAGAGTTGGTTTGTTACCCTTTTCCAAGTGATCTTTTCTTGGTTCTTTCACTTCTATTTGAACTTCTTTTTCTTCATTTCTTGGAATGGGAGGTTTGTATAAGAATTCTTCTTCATCACTCCAATTTGAAACTTCCCCGTCTTCTAATTTTGGTTTTTCGTATGTTGTTGATAGCATATTTATGTTTTCATTCTGACGGTTTTCTTGGGTGGTGAAATTATGATTGACTTCATTGTCAACTTCCTACGGACCATGTATGTAATGTTTAAATCTGTGACCATTAACCTTAAATTCAATCCCATTTGAATTTATTAACTCTATTGTTCCGTATGGGAAAACTCTTTTGACTATGAATGGTCCAGACCATCTTGATTTCAATTTTCAAGGAAATAGCTTGAATCGTAAATTGAAAAGAAGAACTCTGTCTCCTTCTTTAAATTCTTTTGAACTTCTGATTCTTTTATCACGCCATTTCTTCGTTCTTTCTTTATAGATTAACGAATTTTCATATGCTTCATGTCTTAATTCTTCTAATTTGTTTAATTGACTTAACCGTAGACGTCCAGCTTCATGTAAATCAAGATTACATGTCTTCAAAGCCCAAAATGCTTTGTGTTCAATTTCTACTGGAAGGTGACATGCTTTTCCATAAATGAGTCTAAAAGGTGTGGTTCCAATTGGAGTTTTGTAGGCTGTTCTAAAAGCCCAGAGTGCATCCTCCAATTTCATGGACCATTCCTTCGGATTTGATCATACGGTTTTCTCTAGAATACGTTTTAATGCTCGGTTGGTATTTTCAACATGTCCACTTGTTTGTGGATGATAAGCAGTAGAGATTTTATGAGTTACTCCATATCTTTTGAGAACTTTCTCAAGTTGATTATTACAAAAATGAGTACCCCGATCACTTATTAAAGCTTTCGGTGTTCCGAACCTTGCAAAAAGATGTTTTAAAAAAATTGACTACAACTCGTGCATCGTTAGTCGGGAGAGCTTGTGCTTCCGCACATTTAGATACATAATCAATGGCAACGACAATGTAAAGATTATTATGAGATTTTGGAAATGGACCCAAAAAGTCAATACCCCAAATGTCAAATACTTCACATACTTGAATGACATTTTGTGGCATTTCATCACGTTGACTTATTTTTCCGGCCCTTTGACAAGCATCACAGGATTTGCAAAGAAGGTGTGCGTCTTTGAAAATTATTGGCTAATAGAATCCAGCATCGTAAACTTTTCTTGCTGTGAGCTGAGGCCCATAATGCCCTTCTGTTGGTCCTGTGTGACAATGATTTAAGATTTGACTAGCTACATCTCCGAATACACATCGGCATATTATTCCATCGGGACAACTTTTAAACAAATGTGGATCTTCCCAGAAATAGTGTTTTATATCACTAAAGAATTTCTTTCGTTTTTGGTACGACAACCCTTTTTCAAGGAATCCACATACTAAGTAGTTTGCATAGTCTGCAAACCATGGAATTTCATTATAATCTATCTTCAATAGATATTCATCAGGAAAGTTGTCTTGTATGGCCGATTCATTTAGAACTTCTAATTCAGGATTTTCAAGACGCGAAAGATGATCGCTGGCGAGATTTTCTGCTCCCTTTTTATCTCGAATTTCAATATCGAACTCTTGTAAGAGTAAGATCCAACGGATTAATCGTGGTTTGGCATCTTGTTTCGAAAATAGGTATCTAAGAGCAGAATGGTCAGTATAGACCACTGTTTTAGCTAGAACGAGATATGAACGAAAATTGTCAAAAGCAAAGACAATAGCAAGGAGTTCTTTTTCAGCAGTTGTGTAATTTGTTTGTGCTCCTTGTAACGTCTTACTAGCATAATAAATAGGTTAAAATCGTTTTTCAATCCTTTGTCCTAAAACGGCTCCCATTGCAAAATCACTTGTATCGCACATGAGTTCAAACGGTAGATTCCAATTTGGAGTTATCATGATCGGCGCATTAGTGAGTTTCTCTTTAAGAATATTAAAAAATTTGATGCATTCATCTGAAAAGATGAATGGAGCATCTTTTTCTAGGAGTTTATTCATAGGAGTGGCAATTTTAGAAAAATCTTTTATGAAACGTCGGTAAAAACCGACATGCCCTAGAAAACTCCTAACTCCTCTAACATTGGTGGGATGTTGACGTTTAGCAATTACATCTACTTTAGCTCTATCCACTTCAATTCCTTCCTTTGAAATTTTATGACCAAGAACGATGCCTTCTTTAACCATGAAATGGCATTTCTCCCAATTAAGAACTAGATTTGATTGTTCGCATCTAATAAGCATTCATTCAAGATTGACTAGACATGTTTCAAAAGTATCACCGAAGACTGAAAAGTCATCCATGAAAACTTCCATGCATTCTTCTATCATGTCGTGAAAAATCGCCATCATGCACCTTTGAAAGGTTGTAGGGGCGTTGCAAAGTCCAAATGGCATGCGTTTATAAGCAATAGTACCATAAGGGCACGTAAACGTGGTTTTCTCTTGGTCCTCGGGTGCTATTGGAATTTGAAAATATCCGGAAAAACTATCAAGAAAACAATAGTAACTATTCCCGGCTAATCTTTCCAACATTTGATCAATGAAAGGTAAGGGAAAGTGATCTTTTCTGGTGGCGTCATTTAATTTTCTATAATCAATACAAACACGCCATCCTATTACAGTCCTAGTAGGAATAAGCTCATTTTTCTCATTTGTGATGACAGTCATGCCACCCTTCTTAGGTACACATTGAACTGGGCTTACCCATGGACTATTAGAAATTGGATAAATTAAACCTGCATCAAGCAGTTTAATAATTTCTTTCTTAACAATATCTTGCATATTAGGATTTAGCCTTCATTGGCGTTGCACATACGTTTTATGACCTTCTTCCATAAGGATTTTATGTGTGCAATACGAAGGACTTATTCCTTTAATATCATGAATCTTCCATGCAATAGCTGGTTTATGAGCTTTTAGCACAGAAATGAGTTGTTATTTTTCATTTTTCGTAAGAGAAGACGATATTATTACAGGTAATTCAGATTCACCATATAAATAAGCATATTCCAAATGGTTTGGAAGTGGCTTTAACTCTAATGTCGGTGGTTCTTCTATCGATGATTTATATCGATATCTGTCTTCTTCTTTTAGCATTTGAATTTCTTCTGTTGTAGGTTCATATCCATTAGCCATAAGTGTAGCTAACATTTCAACTTCATCAATTGGTTTATTTCCTTCTCCTAAAAAACATTCTCCTGTTCCTTGTAATTCTGAAAATTCTTTTAACAATTCTGCATGTGAATCTATAGTTTGAATATAATAACATGTATCATCTGCAGATTGCGGTTATTGCATGGCTCTAACAACAGAGAAGGTAACACTCTCGTCCTCTATACTTAGGGTCAGTTTCTTACCGAACACGTCTATTATTGCTTTGGCCGTGTTTAAGAATGGTCTTCCTAATATGAGAGGAACTCGAGAATCTTCTTCCATGTCCAGAATAACAAAATCTACTGGAAATACTAAAGTACCAACTTTAACTAGCATGTTTTCTATTATCCCTCTAGGATATTTTACTGATCGATCGGCTAGTTGTATGCTTATTCGTGTTGGTTTCAATTCTCCAAAGTCTAGTTTAGCGTATAGTGAATATGACATTAAATTTATACTAGCACCTAAATCTGCCAATGCTTCTATTGAACTAAGACTACCCAGAAAACATGGAATTGTGAAACTTCCTGGATCTGAAAGTTTTTCTGGTATCTTATTCAATAGCACTGCAGAACAATTAGCATTCATTGTTACAGCCGAGAGTTCTTCCATTTTCTTTCTATCTGTGATTAGATCTTTCAAGAATTTAGCATATCTTGGCATTCCTGAAATTACATCAATGAAAGGAAGATTGACATTTATTTGTTTAAACATATCCAAGAATTTGGATTGCTCGGCTTCAAGTCTCTCTTTTCTCATCTTACTTGGGTAAGGAAGTGGCGGTTGGTATGGTTTAACATAAGGTTTAGCGTTAACTGTGTTTTCTTCATTAACCTTCTCAACTACCGGTTCTGTTTCCTTATCTTGCTCAGGTTGTAGTTCTTGTGGAGTAGGAATAGTGTCATCAAAAATTACAGGTATTTCAGGTGGTTTAAGTGTAATACCACTTCTTGTGGTAATGGCTTTAGTTGTTTCATTCCGGGGGTTAGCATTTGTATCACTAGGTAGACTTCCCGGTTTTCTTTCACCTATCAACCTTGCTAGGTTGCTTATTTCTTGTTCTAGATTTTGAATAGAAGCTTGTTGATTTCTAAATGCTTGAGCATTTTGTTCATTGGTTTGTTTCTGAGATGTGAAAAACTGCGTTTGAGATTCAACTAGCTTCGACATCATATCTTCTAAATTTGGCTTTTTATCATCGGTTTGTGGTGGTTTGTTTTGAAAAATAGGTCTTTGCTGATTGTAAGTAATATTGGATAATTGTTGATTGCTAGGACCTTGTTGGTTGTTGTATGGAACATTTCGATTATAATTCTTGTTTTGATTGTAGATCGGTCTTGGCGGTTGATAATTATTCTGATAATTATTTCGAGGCCTTTAGTTCATGTATGAAACATTCTCTCTTTGTTCCATTGTTGGTTCAATACTGAGACAATCTTTTGTCAAATGTGGTCCTCCACACTGCTCACAACTAATTCGTATTGAGTGAATATCCTTAGTCATCTTTTCCATTCGTCTCACGACAGCATCTATCTTTGCGGAAATGGAATCTAAGTCATGGCTAGAATCGGCTCTAGCTACTTTAGATGATCTAACGATATCTTTTTCTTGGTGCCACTCATGTGAGTAGGAAGCAGTGTTATCAATAATTTTGTAAGCGTCAGTTGCGGTTTTCTTCATAATGGATGTAGTGACCCGAACTTTTCCATGTTTATATATATTAATTGAGGTTGATATTTACATGACTAAATATTTCCAACGTGTTAAGCAATCAAACTTGTTAAGACTTGATTAAATGAAATAAGTTTCATATAGACAATTGATCACCCAAGTTAACCGGCGATTCACGAACGTTACAAAATTGTAAAAACTACATGTTGTGGTATATATAGACATATATATATGGTTTACATAAGATTATGATGAGTAAGTATCTCACTAAATATATTAAGAATGTGTGATATACATAAGAAATGAGATTACTAAGTTAAGAAACTCGAAATGATATATATAACGATTATCGTTATGATAACGTCTACTAAATACATATGTATCATATTAAGATATTGATACACTATATTTAACATGATAAAATGATATTTAAATATATCATTAAGTGTGTTAACAATGAACTACATATGTAAAAACAAGACTACTAACTCAAGAATTACGAAACGAGACTTATATGTAACGATTATCGTTGTAACGATATTTTAATGTATATATCATATTAAAAGATATTCATACATCATAATATCATGATAATATAATAATTTAACATCTCATTTGATATAATAAACATTGGGTTAACAACATTAATTGAGATCGTTAACTTAAAGGTTTCAAAACAACACTTACATGTAACGACTAACGAAGACTTAACGACTCCATTAGAATGTATATACATGTTGTGTTTTGATATGTATTCTTACACTTTTGAAAGACTTCAAGACACATATCAAAGTACTTCTACTTAACAAATATGCTTACAATTACATCCTCGTTCAGTTTCATCAATAATTCTACTCGTATGCACCCGTATTCGTACTCGTACAATACACAGCTTTTAGATGTATGTACTATTGGTATATATACTCCAAAGATCAGCTCTTAGCAGCCCATGTGAGTCACCTAACACATGTGGGAACCATCATTTGGCAACTAGCATGAAATATCTCATAAAATTACAAAAATATTAGTAATCATTCATGACTTATTTACATGAAAATAAAATTACATATCCTTTATATCTAATCCATATATCAACGACCAAAAACACCTATAAACACTTTCATTCTTCAATTTTCTTCATCTAATTGATCTCTCTCAAGTTCCATCTTCAAGTTCTAAGTGTTCTTCATTAATTCCATAAGTATAGTTTCATAAAAATCAAGAATACTACCAAGTTTACAAGTTTACTTCCAAGCTTTCTAATCCATTCCAAGTAATCATCTAAAATCAAGGAACCTTTGTTATTTACAGTAGGCTATCTTTATAATTCAAGGTAATATTCATATTCAAACTTTGATTCAATTTCTACAACTATGACAATCTTATTTCGAGTGAAAATCTTACTTGAACTGTTTTCGTGTCATGATTCTGTTTTAAGAACTTTCAAGCCATCCAAGGATCCTTTGATGCTAGATCCATTTTTCTCATTTCCAGTAGTTTTATCTAGAAAACTTGAGGTAGTAATGATGTTCATAACATCATTCGATTCATACATATAAAGCTATCTTATTCGAAGGTTTAAACTTGTAATCACAAGAACATAGTTTAGTTAATTCTAAACTTGTTCACAAACAAAAGTTAATCCTTCTAACTTGACTTTTAAAATCAACTAAACACATGTTCTATATCTATATGATATGCTAACTTAATGATTTAAAACATGGAAACACGATGAACACCATAAAATCGGATATACGCCGTCGTAGTGAAACCGGGGGCTGTTTTGGCTGGGATAATTAAAAATTATGATAAACTTTGATTTAAAAGTTGTTCTTCTGGGAAAATTATTTTTCATATGAACATGAAACTATATCCAAAAATCTTGGTTAAACTCAAAGTGAAAGTATGTTTTTCAAAATGGTCATCAAGATGTCGTTCTTTCGACGGAAATGACTACCTCTTTAGTAATTGACATGTAACTTAAATTTCTGACTATAAACCTATACTTTTTCTGTTTGTATTCTTAAATTAGAGTTCAATATAAAACCATAGCAATTTGATTCACTCAAAACGGATTTAAAATGAAAAAGTTATGGGTAAAACAAGATTGGATATTTTTGATCTTTTTAGCTACGGGAAATGTTTAACAAATCTATACAAATCATATCCTAGCTAACTTATATTGTATTATACATGTATTCTAATATATTATGTAATCTTGGGATACCATAGATACGTATGCAAATGTTTTGACATATCATATCGACCCATGTATATATATTATTTGGAACAACCATAGACACTCTATATGCAGTAATGTTGGAGTTAGCTATACAGGGTTGAGGTTGATTCCAAAAATATATATACTTTGATTTGTGATCTAGCCTGAGACGTGTATACACTGGGTCGTGGATTGATTCAAGATAATATATATCGATTTATTTCTGTACATCTAACTGTGGACAACTAGTTGTAGGTTACTAACGAGGACAGCTAACTTAATACACTCAAATCTTTAAAACATAATAAAAATGGTTGTAATTATATTTTGATCATACTTTGATATATATGTACATATTTGTATAGGTTCGTGAATCGATCCGTGGCCAAGTCTTATTTCCGAGGAAGGAAATATCTGTGAAAGTGAGTTATAGTCCCACTTTTAAAATCTAATATTTTTGGGATGAGAATACATGCAGGTTTTATAAATGATTTAAAAAATAGACACAAGTACGTGAAACTACATTCTATGGTTGAATTATCGAAATCGAATATGCCCCTTTTTATTAAGTTTGGTAATCTAAGAATTAGGGAACAGACACCCTAATTGACGCGAATCCTAAAGATAGATCTATTGGGCCTAACAAACCCCATCCAAAGTACCGGATGCTTTAGTACTTCGAAATTTATATCATATCCGAAGGGTGTCCCGTAATGATGGGGATATTCTTATATATGCATCTTGTTAATGTCGGTTACCAGGTGCTCACCATATGAATGATTTTTATCTCTATGTATGGGATGTGTATTGAAATATGAAAACTTGTGGTCTATTGTTACGATTTGATATATATATAGGTTAAACCTATAACTCACCAACATTTTTGTTGACGTTTAAAGCATGTTTATTCTCAGGTGAATATTAAGAGCTTCCGCTGTTGCATACTAAAATAAGGACAAGATTTGGAGTCCATGTTTGTATGATATTGTGTAAAAACTGCATTCAAGAAACATATGTCGATGTAATATATTTCTATTGTAAACCATTATGTAATGGTCGTGTGTAAACAGTATATTTTAGATTATCATTATTTGATAATTTACGTAATATTTTTAAAACCTTTATTGATAAAATAAAGGTTATGGTTGTTTTAAAAATGAATGCAGTCTTTGAAAAATGTCTCATATAGAGGTCAAAACCTCGCAACGAAATCAATTAATATGGAACGTTTATAATCAATATGATGATTTTGAAGAAAAAGCAAGGTCTCGGTTGTGTATTAATGCAATGAACGAAGGTGATTGCTTATGCGTCTAGACAATTGAAGATTCACGAGCAAAATTATACAACTCACGATTTGGAATTGGGTGCTGTTATTTTTGCATTAAAGACTTGGAGGCATTATTTATATGGGGTCAAAAGTATTATATATACCTACCACAAAAGTCTCCAACATATATTTAATCAGAAGTAACTGAATATGAGACAATGCAGGTGGATTGAACTGTTGAATGACTATGATTTTGAGATTCGATACCACCCGGGGAAGGCGAATGTGGTAGCCGACGCTTTGAGTAGAAAGGACAGAGAACCTATACGGGTAAAAGCAATGAATATAATTATTCGTACTAACCTTACTACTCAAATAAAGGAGGTGCAACATGGGGTTGTAAAAGAAGGAAAGTTGAAGAATGAGATACCCAAAGGATCAGAGAAACATCTTAATATTCGGGAAGACGGAACCCGATATAGGGCTGATAGAATTTGGGTACCAAGGTTTGGAGATGTGAGAGAAATGGTACTTAAAGAAGCACATAAAACCAGATATTCAATACATCCCGGAGCGGGGAAGATGTATAAAGATCTCAAGAAACACTTTTGGTGGCTGGGTATGAAAGCCGATATTGCTAAATATGTAGGAGAATGTTTGACGTGTTCTAAGGTCAAAGCTGAACATCAGAAACCATCAGGTCTACTACAACAACCTAAAATCCCGGAATGGAAATGGGAAAATATTACCATGGATTTCATTACTAAATTGCCAAGGACTGCAAGTGGTTATGATACTATTTGGGTAATAGTTGATCATCTCACCAAGTCAGCACACTTCCTGCCAATGAGAGAAGATGACAAAATGGAGAAGTTGGCGCGATTGTATTTGAAGGAGGTTGTCTCCAGACATGGAATACCATCTCTATTATCTCTGATAGGGATGGTAGATTTGTTTCAAGGTTCTGGCTGACGTTGCAACAAGCATTGGGGACTCGTCTAGACATGAGTACTGCCTATCATCCACAAACTGATAGGCAGAGCGAAAGGACGATACAAACACTTGAACACATGCTACGAGCATGTGTTATTGATTTCGGAAACAGTTGGGATCGACACCTACCGTTAGCAGAATTTTTCTACAACAACAGTTATCATTCTAGTATTGAGATGGCGCCGTTTGAGGCACTTTATGGTAGAAAGTGCAGGTCTCCGATTTGTTGGAATGAAGTGGGGGATAGACAGATTACGAGTCCAGAGATAATACAAGAAACTACCGAGAAAATCATCCAAATTCAACAACGATTGAAAACCGCCCAGAGTCGACAAAAGAGCTACGCGGACAGTAAAAGAAAAGATATAGAGTTTGAAATTGGAGAAATGGTCATGCTTAAGGTTTCACCTTGGAAAGGCGTTGTTCGATTTGGTAAACGGGGGAAACTAAATCCAAGGTACATTGGACCATTCAAGATTATAGATCGTGTCGGACCAGTAGCTTACCAACTGGAGCTACCTCAACAACTCGCGGCTGTACATAACACTTTTCACGTTTCGAATTTGAAGAAATGTTTTGCTAAATAAGATCTCACTATTCCGTTGGACGAAATCCAAATCAATGAAAAACTTCAATTCATTGAAGAACCCGTCGAAATAATGGATCGTGAGGTTAAGAGACTTAAGCAAAACAAGATACCGATTGTTAAGGTTCGATGGAATGCTCGTAGAGGACCCGAGTTCACCTGGGAGCGTGAAGATCAGATGAAGAAGAAATACCCGCATGTATTTCCAGAAGATTCGTCAACACCTTCAACAGCTTAAAATTTCGGGACGAAATTTATTTAACGGGTAGGTACTGTAGTGACCCGAACTTTTCCATGTTTATATATATTAATTGAGATTGATATTTACATGACTAAATGTTTCCAACGTGTTAAGCAATCAAACTTTTTAAGACTTGATTAAATGAAATGAGTTTCATATAGACAATTGATCACCCAAGTTGACCGGCAATTCACGAACGTTACAAAATTGTAAAAACTACATGTTGTGGTATATATAGACATATATATATGGTTGACATAATATTATGATGAGTAAGTATCTCACTAAATATATTAATATACATAAGAAATGAGATTACTAAGCTAAGAAACTCGAAATGATATATATAACGATTATCGTTATGATAACGTCTACTAAATACATATGTATCATATTAAGATATTGATACACTATATTTAACATGATAAAATGATATTTAAATATATCATTAAGTGTGTTAACAATGAACTACATATGTAAAAACAAGACTACTAACTCAAGAATTATGAAACGAGACTTATATGTAACGATTATCGTTGTAACGATATTTTAATGTATATATCATATTAAAAGATATTCATACATCATAATATCATGATAATATAAAAATTTAACATCTTATTTGATATAATAAACATTGGGTTAACAACATTAATTGAGATCGTTAACTTAAAGGTTTCAAAACAACACTTACATGTAACGACTAACGAAGACTTAACGACTCCATTAGAATGTATATACATGTTGTGTTTTGATATGTATTCTTACACTTTTAAAAGACTTCAAGACACATATCAAAGTACTTTTACTTAACAAAAATTCTTACAATTACATCCTCGTTCAGTTTCATCAACAATTCTACTCGTATGCACCCGTATTCGTACTCGTACAATACACAGCTGTTAGATGTATGTACTATTGGTATATACACTCCAATGATCAGCTCTTAGCAGCCAATGTGAGTCACCTAACACATGTGAGAGCCATCATTTGGCAACTAGCATGAAATATCTCATAAAATTACAAAAATATTAGTAATCATTCATGACTTATTTACATGAAAATAAAATTACATATCCTTTATATCTAATCCATATACCAACGACTAAAAATACCTACAAACACTTTCATTCTTCAATTTTCTTCATCTAATTGATCTCTCTCAAGTTCCATCTTCAAGTTCTAAGTGTTCTTCATAAATTCAATAAGTATAGTTTCATAAAAATCAAGAATACTACCTAGTTTGCAAGTTTACTTCCAAGCTTTCTAATCCATTCTAAGTAATCATCTAAGATCAAGGAACCTTTGTTATTTACAGTAGGTTATCTTTCTAATTCAAGGTAATATTCATATTCAATCTTTGATTCAATTTCTACAACTATGAAAATCTTATTTCGAGTGAAAATCTTACTTGAACTGTTTTCGTGTCATGATTCTGCTTCAAGAACTTTCAAGCCATCCAAGGATCCTTTGAAGCTAGATCCATTTTTCTCATTTCCAATAGTTTTATCCAGAAAATTTGAGGTAGTGCTGATGTTCATAACATCATTCGATTCATAAATATAAAGCTATCTTATTCGAAGGTTTAAACTTGTAATCACTAGAACATAGTTTAGTTAATTCTAAACTTGTTCGCAAACAAAAGTTAATCCTTCTAACTTGAATTTTAAAATCAACTAAACACATGTTCTATATCTATATGATATGCTAACTTAATAATTTAAAACCTGGAAACACGATGAACACCATAAAATCGGATATACGCCGTCGTAGTGAAATCGGGGGCTGTTTTGGTTTGGATAATTAAAAACTATGATAAACTTTGATTTAAAAGTTGTTCTTCTGGGAAAATTATTTTTCATATGAACATGAAACTATATCCAAAAATCTTGGTTAAACTCAAAGTGAAAGTATGTTTTTCAAAATGGTCATCAAGATGTCGTTCTTTCAACGGAAATGACTACCTCTTTAGTAATTGACATGTAACTTAAATTTCAAACTATAAACCTATACTTTTTCTGTTTGGATTCTTAAATTAGAGTTCAATATGAAACCATAGCAATTTGATTCACTCAAAACGGATTTAAAATGAAGAAGTTATGGGTAAAACAAGATTGGATATTTTTGATCTTTTTAGCTACGGGAAATGTTTAACAAATCTGTACCAATCATATCCTAGCTAACTTATATTGTATTATACATGTATTCTAATATATTATGTAATCTTGGGATACCATAGCAACGTATACAAATGTTTTGACATATCATATCGACCCATGTATATATATTATTTGGAACAACCATAGACACTCTATATGCAGTAATGTTGGAGTTAGCTATACAGGGTTGAGGTTGATTCCAAAAATATATATACTTTGAGTTGTGATCTAGCCTGAGACGTGTATACACTAGGTCGTGGATTGATTCAAGATAATATATATCGATTTATTTCTGTACATCTAACTGTGGACAACTAGTTGTAGGTTACTAACGAGGACAGCTGACTTAATACACTCAAATCTTTAAAACATAATAAAAATGGTTGTAATTATATTTTAATCATACTTTGATATATATGTACATATTTGTATAGGTTCGTGAATCGATCCGTGGCCAAGTATTATTTCCGAGGAAGGAAATATCTGTGAAAGTGAGTTATAGTCTCACTTTTAAAATCTAATATTTTTGGGATGAGAATACATGCAGGTTTTATAAATGATTTACAAAATAGACACAAGTACGTGAAACTACATTCTATGGTTGAATTATCAAAATCGAATATGCCCCTTTTTATTAAGTCTGGTAATCTAAGAATTAGGGAACAGACACCCTAATTGATGCGAATCCTAAAGATAGATCTATTGGGCCTAACAAACCCCATCCAAAGTACCGGATGCTTTAGTACTTCGAAATTTATATCATATTCGAAGGGTGTCCCGGAATGATGGGGATATTCTTATATATGCATCTTGTTAATGTCGGTTACCAGGTGTTCACCATATGAATGATTTTTATCTCTATGTATTGGATGTGTATTGAAATATGAAAACTTGTGGTCTATTGTTACGATTTGATATATATATATATATATATATATATATATATATATATAGGTTAAACCTATAACTCACCAACATTTTTGTTGACGTTTAAAGCATGTTTATTCTCAGGTGAATATTAAGAGCTTCCGCTGTTGCATACTAAAATAAGGACAAGATTTGGAGTCCATGTTTGTATGATATTGTGTAAAAACTGCATTCAAGAAACATATGTCGAAGTAATATATTTCTATTGTAAACTATTATGTAATGGTCGTGTGTAAACAGTATATTTTAGATTATCATTATTTAATAATCTACGTAACATTTTTAAAACCTTTATTGATAAAATAAAGGTTATGGTTGTTTTAAAAATGAATGCAGTCTTTGAAAAACATCTCATATAGAGGTCAAAACCTCGCAACGAAATCAATTAATATGGAACGTTTATAATCAATATGAACGGGACATTTCAATGGAACCACCAGCTACTATATCGATGTCTTTTCTTGTAGTGATGTCGCATCCTTGGTAGAATATTTGTACTATTTGACAAGTGTCTAAACCATGTTGCGGACATCCTCTCAATAACTTTCCAAATCTTGTCCACGCCTCATATAGAGTTTCATTTGACTTTTGCGTGAACGTAACAATTTCTCCTTGAAGTCTCATGGCTTTAGATGCCGGAAAGAATTGTTTAAGAAAATTTTCAACTAAAACATCCCATGTATCAATCGCCCCTTCAGGTAACGATTCTAACTAATCTTTGGCTTCTCCCTTTAAAGTCCAGGGAAATAACATGAGATATATCTGTTCATCCTCCACTTCTCGGATTTTTAATAAAGTACAGATCCTATTAAAGGTTCGAAGATGTTCATTTGGATCTTCCTTCGGCGCACCACTAAATTGGCATTGATTAGTCACCATGTGTAGGATTTGTCCTTCGATTTCATAATCTGGCGCATTAATGTCAGGTTGAGTAATTGCGTGACCTTGGCCAGTGCATTTAGCTCTCATTCGGTCTTCCATACTTAAAGATTCCAGATTTTCCATTATTGAATTTGTTGAATCTGAATCACTAGAGGATTCTGATTTAATGGGTTGTTCCTCGACAATCTCCGTTTGAATGATTGGTGGTTTCGGAGGAAAGATTAATGGTTCAGGATCTCTAAATTGTCCCTGAATATCCTCCGGATTCTCAATTGTGAGGTCGGGTTCAAAAAATGGATTATCAGAAATTTGAATTGGAGTACTTGGTCGACTATATGACGATTCTAAAGAAAAATCAACGGCGATAATATTGGTAGATGTCTTGATCGAGTTACAGGTGGTGAACGTACGAAAGGTGGTGAACGTTTTGCTCTGTGCATTCACTGAATATCCTATTAGTTATAAAAATAAAAATTATATAAGTTATCAAATTAATAGACTTTTCTGATTTTTCCCACGTTTCGAATAGCCAAAAGATGCAGCAGGTAGCCAGGACCCTTTAAATCAGAAGCCCACAACTCGCCACTAACAAATGCAACTATTACTACGAACCAGAAAATTTTGGATGTCTATCAATTTAACCACTTAAAATAATTTTTCGTTGAAATTTAAAGAAATTTTAGAGAAGAAAAAGAAAATTCTATATCCTAAAAACTAGAGCGGCGAGAAATAAGAAAGAAAAAAAGCGCGTCGGAAAACGTCGAAAAATAAAAGGTCGAAAAATAATAAAAAGAACGTAGCAGTCAAAACTTAAAAGTCTAAAAACTAAAAATTAAAACTTACGTCTAAAGGTATTAAAGCTTAAAAGAAATTCTATATCCAAAACGGCAATAAATTAAAAAGTACTAAAATTTATAAAACGGCGTCGCAAAATTCTAAAGCACCTAAATCTTAGTCTAAAGAAAAAACACTTAAGGGATTTTACGACAAATCCTAAAAATCTAGAAAAAATAACTATGGCAAAAACTATATTAAAACTAGTTACGAGCGATTACGTACTAAATAATAAAAATATACAATTAATAAAAAGAGACAAAAATTGATAAAATTACTAATTTTTATAAAAATATTAATTTTATATTATATATTTTATAAAAGTATTAGGTTTATAATCTAATAAAACTAATTTAAACTAAATAAAACAAATTAAATACTAAAACTAAAATAAACTATAAATTAATTAAACCCTAATTAGGTTAATATTAATAATTATTATTAATTTTAAACCCTAATTCGATGGAACTGATGTACCAGGCCTGTCAAATCACTCCATGCGATCGCATGGAGTGTAGGTTAAAATATCATGCGATTGCCTGAGTCTCGGATTCAGCTCAGATATTGGGCTGCTACAGTACCAGGCCCGAATGTTTTTACTTTTTTTTTATTTATTTTTTTCTGTTTTTAGATTATATGAAATATATATATAACTTAAATAAAAATTTAATTTTAAAAACTAAAATAAAAATACTTTTTAACTTTATATATATTTAACAACCTATTAAAAATATATAATTTTTGTTTTTCTTTTTATATTTTTGTATTTTTAATAATTAAAACGTATTTTTACAAAAGCGTATTTTTACAAAAGTAAACTAAGACTTAATAAAAATCTTTTTTTTATATAGCATTGCGCTTTCGGCGTTTAACTTTCCCCGGCAGCGGCGCCAAAAATACTTAATGTTATGCGAGGTGTATACAAAATAGTTATATTTTTACTAGGAAAATACTATTAAATACGATACAATTTTACACAAGTTATTTATTTATTTATAGAGTGGATATACCTAAACCTTGCTACAACACTTATAGGAAGTGTAACTAATCGTACAGTAGTGTAGTTTTTAGTAAGTCTGGTTCGTCCACAGGGAACTTGCCAAGTTTAACGCTATATTTTTAACTTATAATTGTAAAAATACAAAAATATATATAAGTAGTATTATTAGTATAAAAGGGGGTTTTTACCGTTTAATGACCGGTTTGTCGATTTTAAAATTTAGTCGCAGCTAAAACCTAATGTAAAATATTAAAAATAAATACAACTTAATTTAAAGCGTAAAGTAAAAGACAATAATGAAATTTCGATAAATAAAAGTGCGTAAAGTAAATGACAATAAATAAAGTTGCGATAATTAAAAAGTACGATAATTAAAAGTGCAATTAAATATGAAATAAAGGAATTATGCTTATTTAAACTTCCGTAATCATGATGTTTGACGTGATGATTTTAGTTTATTACCATGGGTTAATTATCCTTTTTCCTGGATTATTCAATATGTCCATACGGTTTTGTCCATAATAGTCCATCAGTCATAAATATAAAGTGCGAGAGTCTTCGTCAAATTATCCTTATACCCGAAGTCAAATATTCCAACTAATTGGGGATTCGAATGGTAACAAGGTCTTAATACTTTGTTTAATGAATACACCAGGTTATCGACTACGTGTAATCCAAGGTTTTATTACTTTGTTAACAATTACACCAATTACCCTTGAATGTAATCCACCCCTGTTTCAACTAGTCCATTAACTATTAATCCAGATCCGTGTTCGGTAAAATGAACAATTATTGGTATTTATAGATATCCCGCCCACCGTACCCAGTCAAGCGTATGTGGTTATATATAAATACGTCAAATTATAAGTCTATATATTAAATTAACGAGGTATCATTTAGTTAATATAAAGCCCATTAATAGCCCATAGTCTAATTTCCACAAGTGTCGTCCTTTTATCCAAACCCCAATTATGGTACAAAGCCCAATTACCCAATTTTAATAATTAGCCCAACATCACGATTACTTCGGCTTAAATAAACATAATAATAACATAGCTACGAGACATTAATTTAAAAAGGTTGAACATAACTTACAATGATTAAAAATAGCGTAGCGTTACACGGACATAATTTCGACTTACACCCTTACAACATTCGCTAACATACCCTTATTATTAAAATTAAAATTAAAATTAAAATTAAAATTAAAATTAAAATTATAATATATATATATATATATATATATATATATATATATATATATATATATATATATATATATATATATATATATATATATATATATATATATATATATATATATATAATACGAGTGAGAGATAAGAAGAGAAAAATATTTGTTTGTTCGATCACCAAACTGCAAATTTATAGGGGTGTGGCCAGAAAAAGTGACCCATGCGATCGCATGGAAATTTCACTTCCAGGCCATGCGATCGCATGGCCTGCTTTTCCAGCTCACATGATTTTGTTTACTTCTTGCCGACGGTTTAATAAATAAATAAATATAATATATAAATAATTTTAAGAATTATTTAAATATTATATTATATTTATGTGCATAGTTGACTTGTAATTTTCGCTCTGTTGCGTTGCGCGTTGAGAGTTGACTCTGGTCCCAGTTCCGAATTTTCGAACGTCCTTGCGTACAATTTAATATCTTGTACTTTGCGTTTTGCGTCTTGTACTCTTGTAATTTTGAGACGTTTCTCACCAATAATTTGAACCACTTTGATTGTATTTTGTACTTTTGAGCTTTTTGGTCGTTTGCGTCTTCAATTCAATCTGTCTTTTGTCTTCACCTTTTATTATTTGAACGAATATTACTTGTAAATAGAACAATTGCAACTAAAAGCTTGTCTTTCTTGAGAGATAATGCTATGAAATATATGTTCATTTTTAGCATTATCAGGTGGACAGGAAGTTCACGGGTTAGAAAAAGAAAATGAGAGGAAGGAGAAAGAAACCAAAAAAAAGAAATATACCTGTGATCTTCTTACGCATACAAATCTGTCTCTATATATATATATTATTTTTATTATTAATAATTATATTATATTAATAATAACAATATTGATATTATTATTCATAATAATAAAATTACTAATAATAATATTGATAATAATATTTGTTAAAATAAAATCAACCATATTAAGAATAAGATAAAAATAATAATGATAAATTTTAAATAAGATTTATAATTTTTTTGTAATAATAATAATAATCATAATACTTATAAATTTTTTTTACTAATTATTATAATAATGATATTAATAATGATAATAGTAACTTTAGCAGTTATAATACATTAACCGTATCAAATTTCATATCTAAATATCTTATATAGTAATATTAATGATACAGATATTAATATTAGCATTAGTATTAATATTAATAACAATGAAGTAATAATAATATTAATATACAACTATATTTTTAACTTGTAATTACATTTAATATGTTATTATTACAATTTATTAACTTTATCACATTTACTAGCTATCTAAAGTATTAGATTTTTAATATTTAAATATTTTATGTATTTTACAATATACTTGTAATATTATAGAAGTCATATATATATTTATTTTACCAACAACTTAATTATTTTAATATATTATTTGTGTATTTTAATTCAAATGATAAAGTATACTTTATTCATTTCTAAAATATTATATACATACTTATATATATATAAATAATTATACCGAATTGTTCGTGAATCATCGGGATTGGTCAAAGTCAAATGAATGTACGAATATAGTTCAAAAATTTTGAGACTCATCATTACAGACTTTGCTTATCGTGTCGGAAAGATATAAGGATTAAGTTTAAATTTGATCGGAAATTTCTAGGTCGTCACAGATTTCATCCCGAAGCTACCAAAAATAATAGGCAGTTATGACACTATCTGGGTTATCGTTGACCGCCTCACCAAATCTGTTCACCTTCTAGCCATGAAAGAAACTGATACGATAGACAAACCTGCACAACGATACATAAAGGAAATTGTATCCCGTCACTTCAGCGATTCAAATTCTATATTAAGGACTACCCAAGAATTTTATTTGATACTCATTCTTACGCGACTCTGAATCCTAACTTATTCTGAGAGATTTCTTATTTGATGATAATCACACCATCACCCTTCTTACTTCAATATTAGTCATACCAGTTCGAAATTTCCAAAATCAATGGGTAGTTAATTCCCATCCTCATACTCTCTCATTCGTATCTCACTTATAAGTAACAACTTTACACTTAAGCATTTTTGGTTGAAGGACTTATGCCCTACTAATAGTCATCAACCACATTTAAATTCAACAGTTTTCACTACCTCGTGACATTGATGCTCAAATGTCACCCAAAATTTTCAAAAATCTTTTACTCAATCTTTTTCCAAGTTGTAACCTTCGAAATATGAAAACTTTGTTTGCCAAAAATTTTACACACACTATTTTACGGTGCGATCCTCTCAAAGTTTTATAAATATACTATATTTGCCATTCGTGCAAACTTTTGAAATCATATATGCTATATAAAATAAAGTAAATAACTACTTATTTTTGACTAGTACATATGAAATTTTACTTTCACTTTCACAAATTCAATCTTTATTCAAAAGATATTTTACTTTGAATGGAACATGTTGTACATAACCCTAGTTTACTAAGAATTTCGTTTCTTTTCTTACATTGTCACCTAAAACAATTTCTATAAAATTTTTGTGCTTATTCGTATCCAAGTCATCGTGAAGACTTTACAACCGTCGAAATCAAGAGATTCAGGTGTGTGTGTCTGTGTATGTTATGAAGGCACTTACTACCACATCACGCAGAGCCTTCGGGCATGCACTAACACTTAAACCATTCAAATTTTTTTCGTTACCCCAGGGATCTTATTTGCCACACCTGTCAGAGCAATGATCTTTCTTACATAATTCTAAGTCCTGACTTATTCCAAGGGATTCTCATCTAGCGATATTAACATCATCAGTACCCCGACTTTAATATTGGCCATAACCTGTTTGGCATTTTGAAAAGTCAAGAAGTGATTAACTTCTCGTCCTCATGCTATATCCTTCATACCTCACTTTTTAGCAATGACTTCACACGTGAACATTTTTGGTCCAAAGACTTATGTCCTTATAATTATCAAAACTACATTTAATTCATTAGTTTTTATTACCTAGTGACATGTCACCCAAGGATTCAAAGACTTTTCAATCGATATTTTTCAACTCGTAACCTTTAAAATACGAAAAACTATGTTTATCAAAATTTTTACACGTTGATTTTTACCCGTTGTTTATTTGTGCTGTCCTCACGAGATTTACGGACAAATGAAAGTAATAAAGTTTTTCTGTCACTTATGTGATTTGTAAAATCATATATGTATGTATATAATTAAGTTAATAAACTTACCTTTATTTATTTGGAGTTAGTACATACTAAGTTATACCTTCAAATTATTTAAAAGTCGCTCCTTTATCGAGTTATTTAACTTAAGTCAAATAGTTTTGTGCAAAATGGTACACGTTGTACATACTTCTAAATTCACTAGGAACTTGGTTCTGTTTATATTTTCATATCAAACGTTTAAAGGTTTTTCAAAACTTCCTTGGTTGATTTTATTAAAGGTTTTCGTATTAGATTACACCATGTACGGATCACACTTCTTCTCGCCCTCCGTTAGGGATAAAGCTTACTATTAAGATCCTTGTTAAAAACTCTTGAGCCACTTTGGATGGCAGATTTAAAAAATTTGTTAGGAAGTCCTTACGCTCATAAAATGTTCCTCTTAAGGTTAGACATGGCAAAAACGCGGGCCGATAAATCAGTTTTCTGAGGTACGCTAAGTGGTCACCCTATTATAGGAAAGGCACTAGTTGAGTTTCTACTCACAATGTTTTACAACTAAATCGCAACACCCTCGTAAACGTCATCTCTATGAATCAGTAGGTTGAGGTACAAGGAATCGTTTTTAAGATTCTTTTCACTTAGAGTAAACCGTTCTTTATGACCAAGGGTTCACATATCCTCTCATCCGTGCATCCCCATAAGTATAAGGATAAATTCGGATCAATCCACTCGAAGAGTTCACTCTGGTTCAAGGATCACACCTTTCGTGCGATTTTCTTTCGGAAATGTAATATTAAATACTTTAAGAATCTATGAATCTTGTTATCCTCTTGGAAGTGTAACACCCCGTTTTTCCGTGCGTGTCTAAAGGTACGTACTTTATCAATAGTACGCTTATAACCTGCTCGTTATGTGATTAGCTGAACTAAAGTGTTGGTTAGGTGTAAGTGCATATATGTATATGTGTGTGTGTATATATATATATATATATATATATATATATATATATATATATATATATACATGCAAATGAGTGCGTGTACGCGTATATGAATGTGTCGTGTTTGGCGTCGAGTCGTGTGAGACTTAAGGTTGAGGTATAGACGTGCATAGGAAGGGTGAAAGTTGTTGTGTTTGTGTTTGAACCCTTGATTCATGTTTAATTGTCGAAGTGACCAGACCTAGGCTAACGTCGCGCCACGACAAACGGGTCCGCGCCGCGACAAACAAAGCGAAACCAGATCAGAACTTGAGTTAAGAAGAGTGGTTTTTCCTTCTTTATGTCGCGCCGCGACAAAGGAGACGCGCCGCGACACATCTGCAATTCTGACTCCGAATTCTGCTTAATTTATATAGGGTTTAGGGGAAAATTGGTCTTTTCGCGTGTAGATCTGGATGGAGCCTTTAATATCAACCACTTATTCTTCTTTTCTCATTTCTTTTCCTTTTTCTTTCTTAATTTTCTCTCAAATCCTAAAACCCACTTAGTTTAAATTTAAGATTTGTAGGTGAAGTTTTGTGAGTCAATCCTAGAAGCGAGAATTAAAGTTGTTCATCGTATCTCTAGCTACACGTTCATAGTCTTGGTAAGTTCTAACTCTAAGTCTCGAATTTTAACTAGTTTAAACTATGGTTTGGTTCACAAGAACTAGTGTGACCCATTTGAGGGTTAAATGGGTGGGTTTTGGGTTGGATTGTTGAAAGGAAACTCTAAATAGCTATTATCTAGGGTTTGGTCTTGTGATTTGAGGTTGTAAGTGCTAAATGATGTTGTTAGTCATTAATGCACTTTTAAAATGATGAAAGAGTTGTTATTGTGTAAGTTTGACTTGATTTGTGAGTCAAAGAGTCAAAAGAGCACTAGTTGACCTAATCGGGCGAAATGGTTATGAAATACACCAAGTTTATGTTAGTTGATGTAAATAGACCCTAATCACTAGCCTTAAATGATCTATGACCAGGCGTGGCCATTAATGGGCGGTTTTGGGGTAGTTGAGTTATTTAATGCAATCGGGTCATTAAATGCTCAAGGGTTAGTGGTTGGCATTTAATTTAACTAGATTATATGTTAATAAATGCATAATGTAATAGGTACGTTACATTGAAGGATTGCAAGCTCGGTTAGCTTTCACAAGAGACTTGAGGTGAGTGGAATGATTATACATGTGTGTATATAATGTATTTACTTGTACGAGGTTCGATGTGGGTTTAAGTTCGGGCGTTCGATACCACATCGAGTCATTATATGATATGTGTTTAAAGTTCGGGCGTTCGATACCATGTCATATATGTGTGTGGGCGTGAAGTGTGGGTTTAAAGTTCGGGCGTTCGATACCACATTACACGTGACGGGTGGGTTTAAAGTTCGGGCGTTCGATACCACTCAGGGGTTAGTGATATAATTCGTTGTACACTGACGGTCGTTGGAAACACCGATGGGAAATTTAAAGTACCATTCCCTTGTACGCTTGGTTAACCATGGTTATGTGTTTTAGTGTAGCATATTATATTGTTCGAGTTATATATGTGATAATGCTAAAAACGAACATATATTTCATAGCATTATTCCTCAAGAAAGACAAGCTTTTAGTTGCAATTGTTCTATTTAAAAGTAATATTCGTTTAAATAATAAAAGGTGAAGACAAAAGACAGATTCGACGAATTGAAGACGCAAACGACCAAAAAGCTCAAAAGTACAAAAGACAATCAAAGAGGTTCCAATTATTGATAAGAAACGTCTCGAAATTACAAGAGTACAAGATTCAAAACGCAAAGTACAAAATATAAAATTGTACGCAAGGACGTTCGAAAATCCGGAACCGGGACCAGAGTCAACTCTCAACGCTCGACGCAACGGACTAAAAATTACAAGTTAACTATGTATATAAATATAATATAATATATAATTAATTATATTAATTATATATATATATTATATTTATAAATAAAAACCGTCGGCAGAGAAAGACTCCAAAGTTGTGAGCTGTAATTTCAATCTCCGCGACTCGCGGAGTTTGAAGGCAAAAATGCCGCGAGTCGCGGAGCCCCAAATTCAGAAACCCCCTATAAAGCTCGCGCATTCTGATCGTAAAATATCATCTTTTTCTTCTTCTCTTATAATACTACGTAAAAATTTATATTTTAATTTTAATTTTAATTTTAATTATAATTCTAATAATAAGGGTATGTTAGCGAATGTTGTAAGGGTGTAAGTCGAAATTCTGTCCGTGTAACGCTACGCTATTTTTAATCATTGTAAGTTATGTTCAACCTTTTTATATTAATGTCTCGTAGCTAAGTTATTATTATGCTTATTTAATCCGAAGTAATCATGATGTTGGGCTAATTACTAAAATTGGGTAATTGAGCTTTGTACCATAATTGGGGTTTGGACAAAAGAACGACACTTGTGAAAATTAGACTATGGGCTATTAATGGGTTTTATATTAACTAAACAATACCTTGTTAATTTAATATACAAACTTATAATTTGACGTATTTATATATAACCACATACGCTTGACTGGGTACGGTGGGCGGGATATCTATAAATACCAATAATTATTCATTTTACCGGATACGGAACTGGATTAATAGTTAATAAACTTGTTGAAACAGGGGTGAATTACATTCAAGGGTAATTGGTGTAATTGTTAACAAAGTAGTAAAACCTTAGTTTACACGCAGTCGATAACCTGGTGTATTCATTAAACAAAGTATTAAAACCTTGTTACAATTCGAATCCCCAATTAGTTGGAATATTTGACTTCGGGAATAAGAATAATTTGACGAAGGCTTTCGCTCTTTATATTTATGACTGATGGACTATTATCGACAAATCCGTATGGACATATTAAATAATCCAGGACAAAGGACAATTAACCCATGGGCATAAAACTAAAATCAACACGTCAAACATCATGATTACGGAAGTTTAAATAAGCATAATTCTTTTATTTCATATTTAATTTCCTTTATTTTATATTTAATTGCACTTCTAATTATCGCACTTTTATTTATTGTTATTTAATCGCACTTTTAATTATCGTACTTTTTAATTAACGCAATTTTATTTTATCGCACTTTTATTGCAATTTCATTATCGTTATTTATTTTACGCTTTAAATTAAGTCTTTTATTTATTTAGTATTTTACATTAGGTTTTAACTGCGACTAAAGTTTTAAAATCGACAAACTGGTCATTAAACGGTAAAAATTCCCCTTTATAATAATAATATTACTTATATATATATATATATATATATATATATATATATATATATATATATATATATATATATATATATATATATATATATATATATATATATATATATATATATATATATATTAGTATTTTTATAAAAGTAAACTAATATAGCGTTAAGCTTTGTTTAAAAAGATTCCCTGTGGAACGAACCGGACTTACTAAAAACTACACTGCTGTACGATTAGGTACACTGCCTATAAGTGTTGTAGCAAGGTTTAAGTATATCCGTTCTCTAAATAAATAAATATCTTGGGTAAAATTGTATCGTATTTAATAGTATTTCCTGCTAAAATTAATAACTATTTTATATACCCCTCGCGAAACATCAAGAAATTTTGGCGCCGCTGCCGGGGAGTCTCTTAAAAGCCGGAAGCGCAACGCTAATATAAAAAAAAAAAAATTTATGTATTTTTAAGATTTTGTTAAATATTGAAGTTTTATAAAGTTTCTTTATTTTTATTTTATAAAAACATAAGTTTTATTTAAGTATTTTGTTTTTATTTAAAAACATAAAAAAATATATATAAAAATCTAGTTTTAAGCATTTTATTTATTAAAATTATAAAGTAGTTCTATTTTATTTAAGTTTTTAAAATATAAGTTTTTATACACATATTTTTTTTAACAGAAAAATTAAAAACAGAAAAAAAAAAAAAATAAATAAAGAAAAACGCGTCGAATTTAAATAACCTGTCAGCTGAATTTCTGAACCCCGCGACTCGCGGGGTTTGCAGCTTTGAGAACCGCGACTCGCGGAGCTGCTCTGACACGCTGACAGAACCCTAATTTCACATTAATTACGGATTATATTATAATTATTAATATAAAACCCTAATTAGGTTTTAATTAATTAATAATTTTAGTTTTTATTATTATTTTGTTTAATTAGTTTAATTAAAATATTAAATTAGTAGTTTAATTAAATAAATAATATAAAAATAATATTTTTATAAAAATTGTACTTTTTACAACTTTTTGTATATTTTTATATTTTGTCCCTTTTTAATCGTTGTAGCGTAATATTTGTATTTTTCGCTCATATTTAGTTTTAAACTTAGTTTTTTTTGCCATAGTTATTTTTACTCCTAGATTTTTAGTCTTTGTCGTAGAATTCCTTAAGTGTTTTTTTCTTAGATTAAGATTTAGGTACTTTAGAATTTTGCGACGCCTTTTTAAGTTTTAGTTTCTTTTTAAGTTATTTCCATTTGGGATTTAGTTTTTCCTGTAAGCTTTAATATTTTTAGACACCTTTTACTATGTATCAATTATCATTCCAATTAGTAATCTCAATTTGCGATTATAATTTTAAGTTAGTTGTAGTAATAAGGTTAGGTTAGTCAAGTATTTTTAAGTTTTATAAGTTTCTTTAATTTTTCCGTCACCTTTTATTTTTCAACCATTTTTCTTTTTCGACATTTTTCCGACGAACTCTTTTTCTTTCTTATTTCTCGCTTTTCTAGTTTTAGGACATAGATTTTTATTCTACTTCTTATCTAAATTTCTTAAAATTACGAAAATTTATTTTAAGGGGTTAAATTGATAGACATCAAAATTTTCTGGTTCGTAGTAATAGTTGGATTTGTACGTGGACCGGGTTATTGGAGCCAAACAGTCCTCAATTATATTGAGACCAAACGAATCCTGCCCCTCTGCTGCATCTTTTGGCTATTCGAAACGTGGGCAAAATCAGAAAAGTCTATTGATTGGATAACTTATTATAATTTTTCTTTCCTTTTAAAAACTAATAGGATATTCAGTGAATGCACCGAGCAAGACGTTCACCACCTTTTGTACGTTCACCACCTGTAACTAGATCAAGACATTTAGCAAATATTACTGCCGTTGATTTTTCTTTAGAATCGTCATCCAGTCGACAAAGTACTTCAGTTCAAATTTCCGATAATCCATTTTTTGAATCCGACCTCACAATTGAGAATCCGGAGAATATTCAGGAACGGTTCGTAGATCCTGAACCACTAAACTTTCCTCCGGAGCCACCAATCATTCAAACAGAGATTGTTGAGGAACGAACCATTAAATCAGAATCATCTAGTGATACCGATTCAACAAATTCAATTATGAAGAATCTGGAACCTTGAAGTATGGAAGACCGAATGAGAGCTAAACGCACTGGCCAAGGTCACGCAATTACTCATCCAGACATTAATGCGCCAGATTATGAAATCAAAGGACAAATTCTACACATGGTGACTAATCAATGCCAATTTAGTGGTGCGCCGAAGGAAGATCCAAATGAACATCTACGTACCTTTAATAGGATCTGCACACTATTTAAAATCCGAGAAGTGGAGGATGAACAGATATATCTCATGTTATTTCCCTGGACTTTAAAGGGAGAAGCCAAAGATTGGTTGGAATCGTTACCTGAAGGGGCGATCGATACATGGGATGTTTTAGTTGACAAATTTCTTAAACAATTCTTTCCTGCATCTAAAGCCGTAAGACTTCAAGCAGAAATTGTTACGTTTACACAGAAACCAAATGAAACTCTATATGAGGCATGGACAAGATATGGAAAGTTGTTAAGAGGATGTCCGCAACATGGTTTAGACACCTGTCAAATAGTACAAATATTCTACCAAGGATGCGACATCACTACAAGAAAAGACATAGATATAGCAGCTGGTGGTTCTATTATGAAGAAAACCGAAACTGATGCTTACAAAATTATTGATAACACTGCTTCCCACTCACATGAGTGGCACCAAGAAAAAGACATCGTTAGATCATCTAAAGCAGCTAGAGCCGATTCTAGCCATGAATTAGATTCCATTTCCGCAAAGATAGATGCTGTGGAGAGACGAATGGAAAAGATGACTAAAGATATTCACTCAATACGAATTAGTTGTGAGCAGTGTGGAGGACCACATTTGACAAAAGATTGTCTCAGTATTGAATTAACAATGGAACAAAGAGAGAATATTTCATACATAAACCAAAGGCCTGGAAATAATTATCAGAATAATTATCAACCGCCAAGACCGATTTACAATCAAAACCAGAATTATAACCGAAATATTCCATACAACAACCAACAAGGTCCTAGCAATCAACAAGTATCCAATAATAATTACAATCAGCAAAGACAGAATTTTCAAAACAAACCACCACAACAAACCGATGATAAAAAGCCGAATTTAGAAGATATGATGACGAAGCTAGTTGAAACTCAAACGCAGTTTTTCACATCTCAAAAACAAACCAATGAACAAAATGCTCAAGCATTTAGAAATCAACAAGCTTCTATTCAAAATCTGGAACAAGAAGTAAGTAACCTAGCAAGGTTAATAGGTGAAAGAAAACCGGGAAGTCTACCTAGTGATACAAATGCTAACCCCCGGAATGAAACAGCTAAAGCTATTACCACAAGAAGTGGTACAACACTTAAACCACCGGAAATACCTGTAACTTCTGATGAAACTATTCCTACTCCACAAGAACCACAACCTGATCAAGATAAGGAAAAAGAACCGGTAGTTGAAAAGGTTAATGAAGATAACACAGCTAAGGATAAACCTTATGTTAAACCATACCAACCACCACTTCCTTACCCGAGTAAAATGAAGAAAGAGAAACTTAAAGCCGAGCAATCCAAATTCTTGGATATGTTTAAACAGATAAATGTAAATCTTCCTTTCATTGATGTGATTTCAGGAATGCCTAGATATGCTAAATTCTTGAAAGATCTAATCTCAAATAGAAAGAAAATGGAAGAACTCTCGGCTGTTACTATGAATGCTAATTGTTCAGCAGTGCTGTTGAATAAGATACCAGAAAAACTATCTGATCCAAGAAGTTTCACAATTCCATGTTTTCTGGGTAGTCTTAGTTCAATAGAAGCATTGGCAGACTTAGGTGATAGTATAAATCTAATGCCGTATTCACTATACGCTAAACTAGACCTTGGAGAATTGAAACCAACCAGAATAAGCATACAACTAGCCGATAGATCAATAAAATATCCTAGAGGGATAATGGAGAACATGCTAGTTAAAGTTGGTACTTTAGTATTTCCAGTAGATTTTGTTGTTCTGGACATGGAAGAAGATTCTCAAGTTCCTCTCATATTAGGAAGACCATTCTTAAACACGGCTAAAGCAATGATAGACGTGTTCGGTAAGAAATTGACCCTAAGTATAGAGGATGAGAGTGTTACCTTTTCAGTTGATAGAGCAATGCAACAACCACAATCTGCAGATGATACATGTTATTATATTCAAACTATAGATGCACATGCAGAATTATTAGAAGAATTTCCAGAATTACAAGGAACAGGAGAATGTTCT
Organism: Rutidosis leptorrhynchoides; assembly: GCF_046630445.1. NCBI lineage: Eukaryota > Viridiplantae > Streptophyta > Magnoliopsida > Asterales > Asteraceae > Rutidosis > Rutidosis leptorrhynchoides. Next base: position 401,150,774 of record NC_092338.1, read on the forward strand.
TTAGGAGAAGGTAATGAACCAATTGATGAAGCTGAAATGTTAGCCACACTTATAGCTAATGGATATGAACCAACAACAGAAGAAATTCAAATGCTAAAAGAAGAAGACAGATATCGATATAAATCATCGATAGAAGAACCTCCGAAATTAGAGTTAAAACCACTTCCAAACCATTTGGAATACGCTTATTTACATGGTGAATCTTAATTACCTGTAATAATATCGTCTTCTCTTACTGAAAATGAGAAATCACAACTCATTTCTGTGTTGAAAGCTCATAAACCAGCCATTGCATGGAAGATTCATGATATTAAAGGAATAAGTCCTTCATATTGCACAAATAAAATCCTTATGGAAGAAGGTCATAAAAAGTATGTGCAACGCCAACGAAGACTAAATCCTAATATGCAAGATGTAGTTAAGAAAGAGATTATTAAACTGCTAGATGCAGGTTTAATTTATTCAATCTCTGATAGTCCATGGGTAAGCCCAGTTCAATGCGTGCCTAAGAAGGGTGGCATGACTGTCATTACAAATGAGAAAAATGAGCTTATTCCTACTAGGACTGTAACAGGATGGCGTGTGTGTATTGATTATAGAAAATTAAATGACGCCACCAGAAAAGATCACTTTCCCTTACCTTTCATAGATCAAATGCTGGAAAGATTAGCCGGAAATAGTTACTATTGTTTTCTAGATGGATTTTCCGGATATTTTCAAATTCCAATAGCACCCGAGGACCAAGAGAAAACCACATTCACGTGCCCTTATGGTACTTTTGCTTACAAACGCATGCCATTTGGACTTTGCAACGCCCCTGCAACCTTTCAAAGGTGTATGATGGCGATTTTTCACGACATGATAGAAGAATGCATGGAAGTATTCATGGATGACTTTTCAGTCTTCGGTGATACATTTAAATCATGTCTAGTTAATCTGGAACGAATGCTAATTAGATGCGAAAAATCAAATCTAGTACTTAATTGGGAGAAATGCCATTTCATGGTTAAAGAAGGCATCGTTCTTGGACATAAAATTTCAAAAGAAGGAATTGAAGTGGATAGAGCTAAAGTAGATGTAATTGCTAAACTTCCATATCCCACCAATGTTAGAGGAATTAGGAGTTTTCTAGGGCATGCCGGTTTTTACCGACGTTTCATAAAAGATTTTTCTAAAATTGCCACTCCTATGAATAAACTCCTAGAAAAGGATGCTCCATTCATCTTTTCAGATGAGTGTATCAAATCTTTTAATATTCTTAAAGAAAAACTCACTAATGCGCCGATCATGATAACACCAAATTGGAATCTACCATTTGAACTAATGTGCGATGCAAGTGATTTTGCAATGGGAGCCGTTTTAGGACAAAGGATTGAAAAACGATTTCAACCTATATATTATGCTAGTAAGACGTTACAAGGAGCACAAACGAACTATACAACTACTAAAAAAGAACTCCTTGCTATTGTCTTTGCTTTTGACAAATTTCGATCATATCTCGTTCTAGCAAAAACGGTGGTCTATACCGACCATTCTGCTCTTAGATACCTATTTTCAAAACAAGATGCTAAACCAAGATTAATCCGTTGGATCTTACTCTTACAAGAGTTTGATCTTGAAATCCGAGATAAAAGAGGAGCAGAAAATCTCGCCGCTGATCATCTTTCTCGTCTTGAAAATCCTGAGTTAGAAGTTCTAAATGAATCGGCCATACAAGACAACTTTCCTGATGAATATCTATTGAAGATAGATTATAATGAAATCCCATGGTTTGCAGACTATGCAAACTACTTAGTTTGTGGATTCCTTGAAAAAGGATTATCGTACCAAAGACGAAAGAAATTCTTCAGTGATATAAAACACTATTTTTGGGAAGATCCACATCTGTTTAAAAGTTGTCCCGATGGAATAATACGCCGATGTGTATTTGGAGATGAAGCTAGTAAAATTTTAAACCATTGTCACACAGGACCAACTGGAGGGCATTATGGGCCTCAACTAACAGCAAGAAAAGTTTATGATGCTGGATTCTATTGGCCTACAATTTACAAAGACGCACACCTTCTTTGCAAATCCTGTGATGCTTGTCAAAGAGCCGGAAAAATAAGTCAACGTGATGAAATGCCACAAAATGTCATCCAAGTATGTGAAGTATTTGACATTTGGGGTATTGACTTTATGGGTCCATTTCCAAAATCTCATAATAATCTATATATACTCGTAGCCATTGATTATGTATCTAAATGGGCGGAAGCACAAGCTCTCCCAACTAACGATGCACGAGTTGTAGTTAACTTTTTAAAATGTCTTTTTGCAAGGTTTGGAACACCGAAAGCTTTAATAAGTGATCGGGGTACTCATTTCTGTAATAATCAACTTGAAAAAGTTCTTAAAAGATATGGAGTAACTCATAAAATCTCCACCACATATCATCCACAAACAAGTGGACAAGTTGAAAATACCAACCGAGCTTTAAAACGTATTCTAGAGAAAACCGTAGGATCAAATCCGAAGGAATGGTCCATTAAATTGGAGGATGCACTCTGGGCTTTTAGAACAGCCTACAAAACTCCAATTGGAACCACACCTTTTAGACTTGTTTATGGAAAAGCATGTCATCTTCCAGTAGAAATTGAACACAAAGCATTTTGGGCTTTGAAGACATGTAATCTTGATTTACATGAAGCCGGACGTCTACGATTAAGTCAACTAAACGAATTAGAAGAATTAAGACATGAAGCATACGATAATTCGTTAATCTATAAAGAAAGAACGAAGAAATGGCATGATAAAAGAATCAGAAGTTCAAAAGAATTTAAAGAAGGAGATAGAGTCCTTCTTTTCAATTCACGATTCAAGCTATTTCCTGGAAAATTGAAATCAAGATGGTCTGGACCATTCATAGTCAAAAGAGTTTTCCCATATGGAACGATAGAATTGATAAATTCAAATGGGATTGAATTTAAAGTTAATGGTCACAGAGTTAAACATTACATACATGGTCCGATGGAAGTTGACAATGAAGTTAATCATAATTTCACCACCCAAGAAAACCTTCAAAATATAAATATGTTATCAACAACATATGAAAAATCAAAACTGGAATATAGGGAGGATTCAAATTTGAGTGATGAAGAAGAATTCCTATACAAACCTCCCATTCCAAGAAACGAAGAAAAATGTGAACAAGAAATTCAAATAGAAATGAAAGAACCAAGGAAAGAACACCCGAAAAAGGTTTACAAACCAACTCGACTTACTAAAGCAGGAGACCCTGGTGAATTTATCATTTCTTGCTTACTTAATGATGGTGCTGTATATAATGGACTCGCAGATTTAGGAGCAAGTGCAAATATTATGCCTCTTTCCTTATACAAAAGATTAGGCATGGGTAAATTAAAACCAACCAAAATAGGTGTTCAATCATTTGACCAAACCATTAAACACCTGGTTGGAATAGCAGATAATTTACTTGTTAACGTGGGAAGTTTGACCTTTGTTGCAAACTTCATAGTGATTAATATGGAGGAAAACCTTGATATTCCTCTAATTCTAGGTCGCCCATTTTTAGCAACCACCGAGGCATTCATTGATGTAAGAGAAGGTAGAATAACACTTAGGAATGGTGATACATCGATCACCTTTGTGAACCGAAAAGTTAGATCTCCACAAACCAAAACTGTTAGACCAGTAAAAATGCATAAGTGTGGGGAAGATGAAGAAACACTTAATGATGATCCAATCACAAAGAATGCCGTTGATGATACAAAATTAGATGAATCCATTTTTAACAGTTCAACGAAGAAACTTTATAAACGGATTCACGATGCTAAGATTAAAGGAAACTTTAAGTTATATAACCGATTAATATCCAATTTATCGTCAAAAGAAAAGGCAATGTTAGTTGAATTTGTGAAAGTTACGGAGGAAATCAACAAATGGATTGAAGTAAAAGTCAAAGATATACAAGTTGTTAATGATTTAATTGAAAATAATGTTAATCACAATTTCGATACCACAGCCAACTAAGTGTGGGGAGAATCAAGGGGTTTATGTATTTCTGTTAGAGTTAGATTGTCTGTTTTCGTGTAGTTCTCGAAAATGGAACCCGAATGGTCTTTCCCTAGCAGACCCTAAAGAACTAGTCTTCTCCCCCCATTCTGAATTTTTATTTTTTTAGGTTTTTTACAAAATGAAGACTGCCTGTGAATTAAACCATGGTCTAATGCTACACGCTTTGATCACTAAACGTAATAATGACATACTACCGAGTGAACTAGTATCAGTAATCAGAGAAAGAATGGACGGAGTTAGAAAAGAATCCAGATGCGAAGATAATAAGTTACAATTTGGTAAAGGAAAATCAAAATCCGCAGCGAAAAGAAGAGCACGACACCTAGAACGATGTCACAAATGCGGAAAATGGTCACATGGAGGTAAATGTTCAAATAATCAAACCTATTCAAATACTGAATTTGTTACTTTATGCAGAGACGGACCGTTCATATGTTTAGAAGAAAAGACACTGAATGCTCGAGGTTACGCCTATGTAGCCATGGAAAACCAATTAAACCGACTATCTTATGAATGGGATAGATCATATAACTAAGAAATCTATTTCACAGGTATGTCTGTATAGTTTTTATTTTTATTTTTATTTTTAACCTTTTGATAATAAACGCTAATTTGTTCGCTAAAAAGTATTAAATTGGTATTGAATAAAATTAGGTTTGGCGACCGAAATTATTGATATCATTCAAAAATTTATTACATCACTGCGAAATTTAACGTTTATTCTTAAGGTATAAATATCTTTAAACAATCAACCCAAAATATTTCAAAAATTCGTCATGAGTTAAATTAGGTCTTGGAACCGAAATTACTTTACCGAAAAGAGGGGCGCATATTTTTGATAATATTTGATTGATTAAAGTGGGATAAAAAGCCAAAAAGATTTTTAATTTTATTTTTACCATGTTTTTAAAATTAATATTTAAATCTTAAATTAATATTGTAAACTTTGCAAAAACAATATATTTAAAATTGTAAATATTTGAAAAATTAATATAAGTTTGGTATGAATTTATAAATTTTTAAATTAAGTTTGGTGTGAATTTTTAATTTTTAAAATATAAATTTTTAATTTTATGCATTTCAAATTTTAAGTTTGGTGTGAATTTTTAATATTAATTTTGAATTTTATATTTAAGTTGTGTGAATTTAAAAACAAAAATTTACCTTATCTCATTAAGTTAAAAATATGATTTTTAAAATTCGTCGTAAGTTGAAGACTAGGTCTTTGAACCGAAATTGCTTTACCCGAGGGAGGGACGAGAACTTTTATTATCATTATTTTTAATCTTATTGAATTAAAGTATGCCAAAAACATTAAAAAAAAAAAAAAACTCAAAAATCTTAGCTTTTAAAACAATCGCTACAAAAAGACAAATTTTAAAATTTTGTCGAGGGACGGACTAGGACATCGATCTGAAACGACCTCGTCCTAAATAACAAGGGAAACAAAATTTTAAAATTAAGTACTTAATTGTTTTATAAGTTAATGATTATATAAAAAAAAAAAAAATAGCAAACTCCGCGACTCGCGGAGTTTGAAGAGTAATTCACCGCGAGTCGCGGAGGGGTCGGATTACAGAAAAAAATAAGAGCTGAAACAGCTCAGTCCACACAAAACCCACAGAAGAAAAAAATACTGCGAAAACCCACGAAAAAACCCCCAAAATCACAATTTTTAACCGTTAATCACCAAATCTTTTACTAAAATCATGTTGAGAAGGATGCTATCTAGGAATTACTCAAGAAAAACGGTAAATTTCTACACCTAAACACCATTTAATCCGAAATTTGGTGTTCTTGAGCAATTTTTTTCCCAATTTGATTTTGATGCTTTTTAGTATAATTATGATTAAATTGTTTATGTATTATGCTTGTATAACCTAGATTGATGCTGTTTAACATGATTAGAAGCCTTAAACTTCAAATTTAGAGTAATCTAGGGTTTGTGTTCTTGAGCAAATTTGGGGCTTTTTGATATAAACAGGTTATGGCCGATTTTTGTCATGAATTATTGTTAAATTAAGTAGTGTAACATGTTTAGGTAGTTAAATGATCCAAACTTTGAGCCTAAACATGATTTTGAGAATTAAAGTGGACTTTTTCAAGTCTAAAATTCATGAACTTGATTTTTGAAAGATAATGCCATTTGAAACTTGTTTAATTGCTAGTGATGATTATTTTGATATGTTATTTGAGTTGAATGCTTATGAACTTGGCGAGCGTTTTCGTATATGCTTATTTGAAAAAGTGTAGATTTGATAAAAATGTGAAAATGAGCTTAAGTTTGATATAAATAGATCATGTCATTGTAATTATTTTGATTGATGATTTTGCTGACACTAATGCATATTTGGATGCACAAAAATTGTGTTTGATGTGTTTTGCAGACTGAAAGGGGTGAATCTTCATCCCAAGCCCGTAATGCTCCTGCTGAGAATGCGAAACAACAGGAGGTGGATAACTACCACAAGCAGGATATACCTCATCCAGTCATGACCTTTTCCGATATGCACTTGGAAGAGTTGCACCCGAACCTGAGATTTGACAGACTTTGGATAGATTATCCAAAATATCAAAGGGGTTTGCATACACTTCATTCTAAGGTTGTTGAGGTACCGAGGGTCATAGAATGGGGACCCTTAGAAGCTGTAGAATTGGCCGGGCCAATTAGGGAATTACTTGTACAGAGGTATGGTAATTCTACTTTTAATGACTGGGTACATTTATTCACCATGCGTAGACCTGTATATAAAGTATGGTGTGAAGAATTGTTGTGTAGTATAGAGTTGAATGATAGGGTAGCTAGTTTAACCGATCGTTCTTTTATTAGATTTTTGTTAGGCGGTTCGATGCGCCACATGTCTTTACTGGACATGGCTCAGGCTTTACGTATATATACGCCTGAGGAGTTAGCATCTGCCGATTGTAGAGGGTTGATACTAAACGGTAGAAAGATAGATGAAAATTTTGATACACACGGTGTGTGGAGTCAAATGACAAGCCATCACCGTTTCAAAGGGGGAAATTACTCTTATTTGGATATAGATAGAGCCGAATTAAGAGTGATTCATAGGTTTTTAGCTAATTCGATTACACAAAGGGGTAAAAACAAGGAAAAGGTAAATGAACAGGATTTGTTTTACCATATGTGTATTCGAGACCCACAAAGCGCTGTAAGTATACCGTATTGTGTGGGTTATTATTTATCAGCTATGGTTCGGGGGATGCGACCGCATAGCATAATAGGAGGTGGTATTTTTATTACTTTGATTGGTGAATATCTCGGTGTGGATATAAGTCGGGGGGGATTATTAGTAGAAGAACCGGAACCCCGCGATACTATAGGTTTAAATGTATACCATGGTGCGAAAGTTTTGAAGAGGCGAAATAACGCCGCAGTACAATACCATGGTAGACATCCACAGGTGGAGAGAAACCAACAGCAAGGTAATGTAGGAGGGGGGAATGAGATGCAAGAAATGCAAAGGTTTATAGCTTCTCAGGAATACGAAAATGCTAGACAGAGAGCATTTGAAGATTGGCAAGTTCATCAGAACCAAATCATAGCTCATTGCCAACATATAGGTAGAAACTATATTCCTACACCGAAACCCATCTTCCCTCCCTGGTCTATAGAGATGCAGCCACCATATCCTACGTATAACCCTGCCGAAGCATTCTATAGCACCTATGGTTATGCCTGGAACCCCTATTGGTATCAATATCATCCCTAGTCTACTTATTATTTTTTTTTGTAATTTGTAATTATTGATACGTTTAATACTTTTGTTAATATTGTAATCATTTTTATAATTATCTAACTTTTATTCTTAGATTTTAATAATTTTTGAATGTGGGGTAATATACCAAACTTCAAAAATATGTATATATGTTATCAGTTTATCTTATGTACACAACAGGGTAAAACAACGCATTTTCAAAGACTGGCATTAAGTTCAGCAAAAGCAACTAATTTTGACGACAAGATGCAAAATATATGTGAAATAACAACAAGACGGAATGAACAAATGATGTGCACCATTTATCATTCAGCAAACAAACGCCAATATATTTGGAAACTTTGGTAAAAATTTAATCATTTTCACACAAATCACCCTCAATAATTTAAATTATTACTAATTTCTTACAAATGAGGGCATTGCAAGATCTTAAGTGTGGGAAGGGGTTAAATTCTTTCGGATTTTAAAATTTTTATCTTAAACACTTGGTTACCATTAAAAATACTGGTAAAGCAGTAGTTGTATTAGAATCTAGTGCTCTCTGATAATAAAGAACAGCCCTAGTCTTATATACTGACTACACAAATCTAGTAAAATTTTTCAAAATTTTCAATTAAATGAACTCAAAATCATGTTTATACATATTTATGAACGATAAAACTAGGTTTTAACACCAAAATTATTGTTACCTCGGAAAGGACATAAATTGAGAAACAAACTAAAATGTTAAAATTCATTTAAAATGGAATAGAGGACGATAAAAAGGAAAATAAAAGCCAAGTGTGGGAAAATTTACCAAGTTATCTTAAACATATGTCACATATATCTGTAACAAATAACTAAAAATACTTTTGCTTTGGACTAAACTAAACTGTTTTACCCGATGAAAGAAAAGAAAAGATGGATCTACACGATGAATCAATTCTATCATTAAAAGGAAGTAAAGTCTTCCGAAAAAGACACGCGCTTCTTGATTTAGGTCATGAAGTTGTCATCCAGACCAGCTGTAGGTTGACGAAAAATCTAGAAAAGTCATCACTAAAATCAGCAGGAAATCCACGGACCTCAGCATTAAACAGGGTCGCCAAGTGGTCAGATTTATCCTAACCATGAGAAGGATTTATCTTGTACAATGGGGGGGGCACCATGCAAATTAGCTGGATAAGACTAATGAATCAGATCCCCAGAAAGGATAATCTCCTTAAAAGATCAAAAATCAGCTTTTAAGCCTGATATTACTCAATCCTTGAGATTGACCTTAAAGATTGAGAATTACAAACTCATGGAATTCAATGATATCTAAACTCGAGCTTGAACGAGAAAATATTTTGATCAAAATTACAAACCGATTTGTTTTCTGAAAACCCTATTTTCAATGCGTTCATTACCATTGAACGTAAAATCCTAGGAATTCACCTGGAATTCATTAGGTCACCTGAACTAAATCGGGTGTCAACCGTAAGAACGGTGGTTGCATAGTGGTCAAAGACAGGACCTTGTGCCATACCAAAAAATCATAAGGGTGAGCTTTACTATTGCTCCTACCAAGGATAGTAATTGCGTCCGACACATTATAGACCATAATTAAAAGCATGTCAGGGGACATTGCCTTAACAGTTGCTTGTTCAACGCTTTCCTTTACAACCGGACGGTAGTTTACCGAAAGGTAATATACGGGACAAGTGAACTGGACGTGTTGCTTTCCAAATACAAGGTTAGCAAGTGGGTGACACAAAACCATAAGTTTTGAGCTAAAATTTTCAAATCTGAAACCCACCAAACCCACAAAAATATTTTGCAAACACCGGTAAAGGGTTATTCCGGAAAACTTATCTAGGGTAAAAACTAGATTTAATTTTCAAAAGATCAAATGTTTTCATAAAGATCCAATTTCCTTAATGGATCTAAATTTTTATAGTCATGTGGGACTGTAAACCATATCGTTACTACCATTGTTTATACCGTCGTATAGAAAATCACTGATGTACAAAGTGTGAAGAATAAAGAAGTGATTCTAGTATTTCAAGACGATATTGCTTGAGGACAAGCAACGCTCAAGTGTGAGAATATTTGATAATGCTAAAAATGAACATATATTTCATAGCATTATTCCTCAAGAAAGACAAGCTTTTAGTTGCAATTGTTCTATTTAAAAGTAATATTCGTTTAAATAATAAAAGGTGAAGACAAAAGACAGATTCGACGAATTGAAGACGCAAACAACCAAAAAGCTCAAAAGTACAAAAGACAATCAAAGAGGTTCCAATTATTGATAAGAAACGTCTCGAAATTACAAGAGTACAAGATTCAAAACGCAAAGTACAAAATATAAAATTGTACGCAAGGACGTTCGAAAATCCGGAACCGGGACCAGAGTCAACTCTCAACGCTCGACGCAACGGACTAAAAATTACAAGTTAACTATGTATATAAATATAATATAATATATAATTAATTATATTAATTATATATATATTATATTTATAAATAAAAACCGTCGGCAGAGAAAGACTCCAAAGTTGTGAGCTGTAATTTCAATCTCCGCGACTCGCGGAGTTTGAAGGCAAAAATGCCGCGAGTCGCGGAGCCCCAAATTCAGAAACCCCCTATAAAGTTCGCGCATTCTGATCGTAAAATATCATCTTTTTCTTCTTCTCTTATAATACTACGTAAAAATTTATATTTTAATTTTAATTTTAATTTTAATTATAATTCTAATAATAAGGGTATGTTAGCGAATGTTGTAAGAGTGTAAGTCGAAATTCTGTCCGTGTAACGCTACGCTATTTTTAATCATTGTAAGTTATGTTCAACCTTTTTATATTAATGTCTTGTAGCTAAGTTATTATTATGCTTATTTAATCCGAAGTAATCATGATGTTGGGCTAATTACTAAAATTGGGTAATTGGGCTTTGTACCATAATTGGGGTTTGGACAAAAGAACGACACTTGTGGAAATTAGACTATGGGCTATTAATGGGTTTTATATTAACTAAACTATACCTTGTTAATTTAATATACAAACTTATAATTTGACGTATTTATATATAACCACATACGCTTGACTGGGTACGGTGGGCGGGATATCTATAAATACCAATAATTATTCATTTTACCGGATACGGAACTGGATTAATAGTTAATAAACTTGTTGAAACAGGGGTGAATTACATTCAAGGGTAATTGGTGTAATTGTTAACAAAGTAGTAAAACCTTGGTTTACACGCAGTCGATAACCTGGTGTATTCATTAAACAAAGTATTAAAACCTTATTACAATTCGAATCCCCAATTAGTTGGAATATTTGACTTCGGGAATAAGAATAATTTGACGAAGGCTTTCGCTCTTAATATTTATGACTGATGGACTATTATGGACAAATCCGTATGGACATATTAAATAATCCAGGACAAAGGACAATTAACCCATGGGCATAAAACTAAAATCAACACGTCAAACATCATGATTACGGAAGTTTAAATAAGCATAATTCTTTTATTTCATATTTAATTTCCTTTATTTTATATTTAATTGCACTTCTAATTATCGCACTTTTATTTATTGTTATTTAATCGCACTTTTAATTATCGTACTTTTTAATTATCGCAATTTTATTTTATCGCACTTTTATTGCAATTTCATTATCGTTATTTATTTTACGCTTTAAATTAAGTCTTTTATTTATTTAATATTTTACATTAGGTTTTAACTGCGACTAAAGTTTTAAAATCGACAAACCGGTCATTAAACGGTAAAAATCCCCCTTTATAATAATAATATTACTTATATATATATATTTGTATTTTTATAAAAGTAAACTAATATAGCGTTAAGCTTTGTTTAAAAAGATTCCCTGTGGAACGAACCGGACTTACTAAAAACTACACTACTGTACGATTAGGTACACTGCCTATAAGTGTTGTAGCAAGGTTTAAGTATATCCGTTCTCTAAATAAATAAATATCTTGTGTAAAATTGTATCGTATTTAATAGTATTTCCTGCTAAAATTAATAACTATTTTATATACCCCTAGCGAAACATCAATATGCTTTCGTTGTGCTAGCTTGTGGTCTTGGAGATTTAGCGTTATGCCTTGTGTTGGTATGCCTTTTAAATTGCTAGCAGGTATGAGGTAATTGTGTATGTGATTGCATGTAAGTAGATTATATATGTATGTGTATAATTATTGCATTCACTAAGCGTTAGCTTACCCTCTCATTGTTTATCTTTTTAGATGCAGGCGCTGTTAAGGGCAAGGGGGTTATCGGACATTAGGCGTCCCGTGATGATGCTTTATCGGAGTTTCGATGTTGGCCTAACGTTTTGGGTAGTTTAGTCCCAAACCATGCTCGAAGTGTCGTTTGGATTGTAAACTATCAATAGTAATGGGTCAAACTTGTACTAAACTTTATTCGTGGCCCTTGTGCCTTTTGTAAACAACTAATTGTCGTGCGTTTTAAATGGAACTCGTGAAATGGGTTACACAATTATTTGGCGTGTAATTGTGTTGTGTAAAAAAAAAATTTATCGTATGGATTATGGGTTGGGTTGTTACAACTGGTATCAGAGCATGGTCTGAGGGATTTAGGTGACTTGAGATAGGCGCCTAGACTTAGACTTTTGTGTTGTGGAATTATATGCGAGACTTGTAGGACTACGGGTCAGTGCGGGCTTTGATTAGTTCTTTAATGCATAGGTGGACTAACTATGCTATGATATGATATTACTAATCATGTGTTATTGTTTTGAACATCGAGCGAGATGGTTGTGATACGTTTGAGCATGGCACGGCATGTGAGCATAATAGTGAGTCGCGACCACTATTACGGTTGCAAGTCAAGTCAAGCAAGGATGTGCGACAAGTATCGAGCTAGATGTGATATGTGTGCGGTCATATGCATAGGTATATATGTGTATTAAATTAATGGCGATGTCTAATCCATTTTTAATCTTTAGAATGAAGACGAGAAACGAAACGAATACGAATGGCAATGGTGGTCCCTCTCATGTGGAGGAAGATTAGATGACTACCAAGATTGAGACCGCTTTAGAAAACTATGTATCGGTTTTCTCACGGAGGGTTAAACAAATATTCGAAGAGTCGGTTTTGGAACAAATTGTCAATATGATTCAAGAACGGATGACTAATGCCGTTAAAGAAGAAGTTGAAAGGAGGTTTCCTAGACCTCAAAATGTGGGCGAGTTGGAGTTTAGCTATAAGAACTTCTTAACAACTAAGCCTCCTCACTTTCACGGGGATCCTGACCCCATGAAGAGTGCGGCTTGGATCTCCAATGTTGAAGGTTGTTTTCGCACGACCGAGTGCCTACCCGAGAAGAAGACTAGACTTGCTACTAGTTTGTTGAGGGGCCATGCTAAAGATTGGCTCGATGGTAAAATTGATATGGTGGGTGATGCGGCCTTTTTGGGGTTGTCTCGGGCGGAGTTCAAGAAGGAGTTTTTCCTTGAATATCGTACACCAGCGGATCTTTTCAAATTGTGCAACGAGTTAAGGAACATGCGTCAAGGGTCTTTGGACATAAACACTCTTAAAACCAACTTTCTCGCTAAGGCGCGTTTTTGCCCCGAGTATGTGGGGAATGATCAATTGTTAATGGAAGACTTTCATGCGACCCTTAGAGATGATTTGAAGGGTAAAATTAGTATTGGTCATGTTGAGACCTTTGCTAAGCTTTTGGCGGTGGCGAAGGGGTTTGAAGCGCAAGCTCCGAGTCCGGTTAGTTATGCGCCGAGTAAACGAAAGTTTGAAGCTTCTAATTTTTCGAACAAGAAGAGTAGGGGAGTATCCGAAAGTGTCGGTAGCATGAAGAGGGGTGTTTCTAGCGGTCACATGGTCACATGTTTCAATTGTGGGCAAAAGGGTCACTACTCCCGTGATTGCCCAAAACCGTCTACTAATACAATCACGTGTTTTAATTGTCAAAAAGAAGGGCACCGAAAGTCGGAGTGCCCCGAACTCCGAAATGATCATGTTAAAAGAATGGAGAAAGCGGCAGGGTCGGCTAGGGGACGTAATTATTTGATGACTAATGATGAAGCCAAGCAATCCAATGAAGTTGTTTCAGGTACTTTCATGGTTAACTCTAATCCGGCAAGGATTCTATTTGATAGCGGTGCAAATTTATCGTTTGTGTCTCCAAAATTTGTGCCTAAACTTAATAAACCGTTAGCTAAGTTAAGTCGTCCGGTAGAATTCGAAATAGCAGATGGCAAGACGGCGCTAGTGGTCGATGTGTGTAAGAATTGTAATGTTGTGTTTGGTTCCGAGAACTATAATATTGATCTCATTCCGATGACGTTGGGTGATTTTGATATCGTGGTTGGTATGGATTGGCTCGATCATAATAGAGCCGATATTGCGTGCCATGAAAAATCTATTCGTGTGAAGACCCCAAGTGGGGGAGAGTTAATTATTCATGGTGATAAACGAAGGAGACCGGTGCCGATATGCACTTTTGCATGGGCACGTCGACTCGTTGTTACCGGTGGAATGGTTTTCCTTGCTCATGTTGTTGATACTCGTGATGAGCCACCACCCATTCATGAAATTCCGGTGGTAAGTGAGTTTGAAGATGTTTTTCCGGATGAGTTACCGGGTGTTCCGGCAGAAAGACAAGTCGAATTTCGCATTGAGTTGGTCCCGGGAGCTACTCCCATTGCTAAAACTCCGTACCGTTTAGCACCGACGGAAATGCAAGAATTGTTGAATCAAATTCAAGAGTTACTTGAGAAGGGTTTTATTCGACCGAGTGCTTCGCCATGGGGTGCTCCGGTTTTATTCGTGAAAAAGAAGGATGGAAGTATGAGGATGTGTATCGACTATCGGGAGTTGAACAAGGTGACGATCAAGAATCGTTATCCATTGCCTAGGATAGACGATTTATTCGACCAACTTCAAGGCGCTACGTACTTCTCTAAAATTGACCTACGGTCCGGCTATCATCAAATGCGGGTCCGTGAGGAAGATATCGAGAAAACAGCCTTTCGAACGCGTTACGGGCATTTTGAATTTGTGGTTATGCCTTTTGGTCTTACGAATGCACCGGCGGCATTCATGGATCTTATGAACCGAGTGTGCCAACCTATGTTGGACAAGTCGGTAATTGTGTTCATTGACGATATTTTTGTCTATTCTAAGAGCCTGGCGGAACATGAACACCACTTGCGCGAAGTATTGAAGACGTTGAGAAAAGAGAAGTTGTATGCTAAATTCTCAAAATGTGAATCTTGGCTAAGGGAGGTCCAATTCCTTGGCCATATTGTGAACAAGGTTGGTATTCAAGTAGATCCGGGGAAGATAGAGACGGTGAAGGATTGGGGACGACCGACTACGCCTACGGAAATCCGAAGTTTTCTCGGATTGACCGGTTACTATCGTCGGTTTATCCAAGACTTTTCTAAAATTGCTTCTCCATTGACGAAATTGACGAGGAAGAACGCGAGTTTTAATTGGGAAAACGAGCAAGAAATCGCTTTTCAATTATTGAAAGAGAAATTGTGTAAAGCTCCGGTCTTAGTATTGCCGGAAGGTGTAGATGATATGACGGTCTATTGTGATGCTTCTTTGAATGGGCTCGGGTGTGTTCTAATGCAACGAGGTAAATTCATCGCTTATGCCTCTCGCCAATTAAAGGAACATGAAAAGAGATACCCGACTCATGATCTCGAATTAGCGGCGGTGGTCCATGCTTTGAAAATTTGGCGCCATTTCTTGTATGGTGTCAAGTGTACGATTTATTCGGATCACAAGAGTTTGAAACATCTTTTTGATCAACGGGATTTGAATTTTCGTCAATGTAGATGGATGGATTTGGTGAAAGACTATGATTGTGAGATACTTTATCATCTGGGCAAAGCGAATGTGGTCGCGGATGCGTTAAGCCGAAAGAGTCACCACCCGGCGTTACGATTGGGATTGTTACGTATGACTATTACTAATGATTTTCTTGAGAAACTTGGTGTGATTCAAATAGAGGCTTACGTTCACAACAAGCATACGGAACGAATTGTGGGGCAATCGGAATTCATTACGATGGGTTCGCGTGGTTTATTGTCTTTTCAAGAAAGAGTGTGGGTGCCTAAGATGGGTGATTTCCGAAAGGTGCTTCTTGATGAGGCACACAAGTCTAAGTATTCCATATATCCGGGGGCGACAAAGATGTACCATGATTTGAAGAAATATTATTGGTGGCCGGGCATGAAACACGACGTTGTTAAGTATGTTGAGCAATGCGTCACGTGTTTGCAAGTTAAAGTCGAACACCAAAAGCCGTATGGTAAGTTGCAACCGCTAGAAATTCCGATGTGGAAGTGGGAGCATATTACCATGGATTTTATTACCAAGTTGCCGAAAATGGCGAGAACCCAATTTGACACTATTTGGGTGATTGTCGATAGATTGACGAAGAGTGCGTTGTTTCTTCCTATTAAAGAAGCAATATCGTCGGAGGCACTCGCGAAGATGTTCATTAAAGAGGTGATATCGAGACATGGCATTCACGCGTCTATTGTTTCGGATCGGGACACGCGTTTTACTTCTCGATTTTGGAAGAAGTTTCATGAAGACATGGGTATGAGGGTAAATATGAGTACGGCGTACCATCCTCAAACGGACGGTCAAACCGAACGTACGAATCAAACATTAGAGGATATGTTACGTGCATGTATCATTGACTTCGGTGGTAGTTAGGATGAACATTTACGTTTGGTGGAATTCTCGTACAATAATAGTTTTCACTCTAGTATTGGAATGCCACCGTATGAGATGTTGTATGGTAGAAGGTGTCGAACCCCGATTTGTTGGGGTGATGTGGGTCAAAGGGAAGTCGGGAGCTCCGACTTGGTATTGGAGACAAATGATAAAATCGTTATGATTCGGGAACATTTGAAAAAGGCGCAAGATAGGCAAAAGTCTTATGCCGATAGGCGTAGACATTTGATCGAATTTGAAGAAGGCGATATGGTGATGCTTAAGGTTTCGCCATGGAAGGGTATTATTCGGTTTTGAAAACAGGGAAAGTTAGCTCCTCGGTTTATTGGGCCGTTTAAGGTTTTAGCTCATGTTGGTGAAGTCGCGTATCGTTTGGAATTACCCGAAGAACTTGCGGGGATCCATAACACATTTCATGTTTCCCACCTCCGTAAGTGTCTTGCGGATGATTCTTCATGGATGCCTTTAGACGAAATTGAGCTAAACAACAAGTTAGAATACGTTGAAGAGCCGATTGCTATACTCGATGAGAAGATTAAAATGTTGCGTAACAAAGAGGTGAGGACCTTTATGGTCCAATGGAGTCGTAGTAAAGGTTCTGAGTTTACTTGGGAGTTCGAAGAATTTGTGTTGGTTTATCTTCCCTCGTGTCATGCGGCTTGGATCGCGAGGACGCGCTCCGATTTAAGTGGGGGAGAGTTGTAACACCCCGTTTTCCCGTGCATGTCTAAAGGTACGTACTTTATCAATAGTACGCTTATAACCTACTCGTTATGTGATTAGCTGAACTAAAGTGTTGGTTAGGTGTAAGTGCATATATGTATATGTGTGTGTATATATATATATATATATATATATATATATATATATATATATATATATATATATATATATATATATATATATAGGTATATTCAAATGCGTACGTGTACGCGTATATGAATGTGTCGTGTTTGGCGTCGAGTCGTGTGAGACTTAAGGTTGAGGTATAGACGTGCATAGGAAGGGTGAAAGTTGTTGTGTTTGTGTTTGAACCCTTGATTCATGTTTAATTGTCGAAGTGACCAGACCTAGGCTAACACCGCGCCGCGACAAACGGGTCCGCGCCGCGACAAACAAAGCGAAACCAGATCAGAACTTGAGTTAAGAAGGGTGGTTTTTCCTTCTTTATGTCGCGCCGCGACAAAGGAGCCGCGCCGCGACACATCTGCAATTCTGACTCCGAATTCTGCTTAATTTATATAGGGTTTAGGGGTAAATTGGTCTTTTCGCATGTAGATCTGGATGGAGCCTTTAATATCAACCACTTATTCTTCTTTTCTCATTTCTTTTCCTTTTTCTTTCTTAATTTTCTCTCAAATCCTAAAACCCACTTAGTTTAAATTTAAGATTTGAAGGTGAAGTTTTGTGAATCAATCCTAGAAGCGAGAATTAAAGTTGTTCATTGTATCTTTAGCTACACGTTCATAGTCTTGGTAAGTTCTAACTCTAAGTCTCGAGTTTTAACTAGTTTAAACTACGGTTTGGTTCACAAGAACTAGTGTGACCCATTTGAGGGTTAAATGGGTGGGTTTTGGGTTGGATTGTTGAAAGGAAACTCTAAATAGCTATTATCTAGGGTTTGGTCTTGTGATTTGAGGTTGTAAGTGCTAAATGATGTTGTTAGTCATTAATGCACTTTTAAAATGATGAAAGAGTTGTTATTGTGTAAGTTTGACTTGATTTGTGAGTCAAAGAATCAAAAGAGCACCAGTTGACCTAATCGGGAAAAATGGTTATGAAATACACCAAGTTTATGTTAGTTGATGTAAATAGACCCTAATCACTAGCCTTAAATGATCTATGACGAGGCGTGGCCATTAATGGGCGGTTTTGGGGTAGTTGAGTCATTTAATGCAATCGGGTCATTAAATGCTCAAGGGTTAGTGGTTGGCATTTAATTTAACTAGATTGTATGTTAATAAATGCATAATGTATTAGGTACGTTACATTGAAGGGTTTCAAGCTCGGTTAGCTTTCACAAGAGACTTAAGGTGAGTGGAATGATTATACATGTGTGTATATAATGTATTTACTTGTACGAGGTTCGATGTGGGTTTAAGTTTGGGCGTTCGATACCACATCGAGTCATTATATGATATGGGTTTAAAGTTCGGGCGTTCGATACCATGTCATATATGTGTGTGGGCGTGAAGTGTGGGTTTAAAGTTCGGGCGTTCGATACCACATTACACGTGACGGGTGGGTTTAAAGTTCGGGCGTTCGATACCACTCAGGGGTTAGTGATATAATTCGTTATACACTGACGGTTGTTGGGAACACCGAGGAGAAATTCGAAGTACCATTCCCTTATACGCTTGGTTAACCATGGTTATGTGTTTTAGTGTAGCATATTATATTGTTCGAGTTATATATGCTTTCGTTGTGCTAGCTTGTGGTCTTGGAGATTTAGCGTTATGCCTTGCGTTGGTATGCCTTTTAAATTGCTAGCGGGTATGAGGTAATTGTGTATGTGATTGCATGTAAGTAGATTATATATGTATGTGTATAATTATTGCATTCACTAAGCGTTAGCTTACCCTCTCGTTGTTTATCTTTTTAGATGCAGGCGCTGTTAAGGGCAAAGGGATTATCGGACATTAGGCGTCCCGTGATGATGCTTTGTCGGAGTTTCGATGTTGGCCTAACGTTTTGGGTAGTTTAGTCCCAAACCATGCTCGAAGTGTCGTTTGGATTGTAAACTATCAATAGTAATGGGTCAAACTTGTACTAAATTTTATTCGTGGCCCTCGTGCCTTTTGTAAACAACTAATTGTCGTGCGTTTTAAATGGAACTCGTGAAATGGGTTACACAATTATTTGGCGTGTAATTGTGTTGTGTAAAAAAAATTTTATCGTATGGATTACGGGTTGGGTTGTTACAGGAAGGGACTGCTTAAAACGTCTATAACGCAGATACATATTCCTTCCTTCGTTGGTTGGTTGCAACTATATGTTGTTCTAGTTAATGATAACCATAACTTCAACATGTAACTGAATGGATAAAGTTACATTATGGAACTGTGCTTTCTTTCCATCCAAGGATAAGTTCACATGCTTTATATTGTGATCGCCATGTTTTCCATTCTATCTGTCAGCTTGGTACTACAACATAAGAGCTCAATGTTTTAGATGAGTTTGGTAACCTTCATGATGTATTCCATGCATCCAGCTAACTGAAGATGCCTGTAGGGCTAAAAACATCGTCTTTCCTTCTGTAGGTATATATTCGAATGACATATTCGTGTTAGAAAGAAACGAAATAAACTTGTTGATCTCTTAGGACAAGAGACTTAATTAATGACATATACCTATCCTTACTTTTATACGCCCAAGTACCTTTCGAGGTAAATAACTCACTTCTGAGCCCACGAGTCTCACGGAACCTTGATATGCTACTTCTTATTTAAATACAGTACCATTTTTAGTCACTCCTCAAATTTCGGGACGAAATTTCCATTAACAGTGTAGTGACCCGAACTTTTCCATGTTTATATATATTAATTGAGATTGATATTTACATGATTAAATGTTTCCAACATGTTAAGCAATCAAACTTGTTAAGACTTGATTAATTGAAATATGTTTCATATAGACAATTGACCACCCAAGTTGACCGGTGATTCACGAACGTTAAAACTTGTAAAAACTATACGATGACATATATATGGTTATATATATAGTTAACATATTTTTATTATAAGTATGTATCTCATTAGGTATTTTAACAATGAGTTATATACATAAAAATGAGACTATTAATTTAAGAAACTCGAAAACGATATATATAACGATTATCGTTATAATAACGTCTTACTAGGTACATATGAATCATATTAAGATATTGATACACTTGGTTAATTATGTTAAATGATAAGTAAATATATTATTAAGGGTATTAACAATGAAATACATATGTAAAAATAAGACTACTAACTTAATGATTTCGAAACGAGACATATATGTAACGATTATCGTTGTAACGACATTTAACTGTATATACATCATACTGAGATATATTATATATTATAATATCATGATAATATAACAATTTAATATCTCATTTGTTATAATAAACAATGGGTTAACAACATTCAACAAGATCGTTAACCTAAAGGTTTCAAAACAACATTTACATGTAACGACTAACGATGACTTAACGACTCAGTTAAAATGTATATACAGGTAGTGTTTTAATATGTATTCATACACTTTTGAAAGACTTCAAGACACTTATTAAAATACTTCTACTTAACAAAAATGCTTACAATTACATCCTCGTTCAGTTTCATCAACAATTCTACTCGTATGCACCCGTATTCGTACTCGTACAATACACAGCTTTTAGATGTATGTACTATTGGTATATACACTCCAATGATCAGCTCTTAGCAGCCCATGTGAGTCACCTAACACATGTGGGAACCATCATTTGGCAACTAGCATGAAATATCTCATAAAATTACAAAAATATGAGTAATCATTCATGACTTATTTACATGAAAACAAAATTACATATCCTTTATATCTAATCCATACACCAACGACCAAAAACACCTACAAACACTTTCATTCTTCAATTTTCTTCATCTAATTGATCTCTCTCAAGTTCTATCTTCAAGTTCTAAGTGTTCTTCATAAATTCCAAAAGTTCTAGTTTCATAAAATCAAGAATACTTTCAAGTTTGCTAGCTCACTTCCAATCTTGTAAGGTGATCATCCAACCTCAAGAAATCTTTGTTTCTTACAGTAGGTTATCATTCTAATACAAGGTAATAATCATATTCAAACTTTGGTTCAATTTCTATAACTATAACAATCTTATTTCAAGTGATGATCTTACTTGAACTTGTTTTCGTGTCATGATTCTGCTTCAAGAACTTCGAGCCATCCAAGGATCCATTGAAGCTAGATCCACTTTTCTCTTTTCCAGTAGGTTTATCCAAGGAACTTAAGGTAGTAATGATGTTCATAACATCATTCGATTCATACATATAAAGCTATCTTATTCGAAGGTTTAAACTTGTAATCACTAGAACATAGTTTAGTTAATTCTAAACTTGTTCGCAAATAAAAGTTAATCCTTCTAACTTGACTTTTAAAATCAACTAAACACATGTTCTATATCTATATGATATGCTAACTTAATGATTTAAAACCTGGAAACACGAAAAACACCGTAAAACCGGATTTACGCCGTCGTAGTAACACCGCGGGCTGTTTTGGGTTAGTTAATAAAAACTATGATAAACTTTGATTTAAAAGTTGTTATTCTGAGAAAATGATTTTTATTATGAACATGAAACTATATCCAAAAATTATGGTTAAACTCAAAGTGGAAGTATGTTTTCTAAAATGGTCATCTAGACGTCGTTCTTTCGACTGAAATGACTACCTTTACAAAAATGACTTGTAACTTATTTTTCCGACTATAAACCTATACTTTTTCTGTTTAGATTCATAAAATAGAGTTCAATATGAAACCATAGCAATTTGATTCACTCAAAACGGATTTAAAATGAAGAAGTTATAGGTAAAACAAGATTGGATAATTCTTCTCATTTTAGCTACGTGAAAATTGGTAACAAATCTATTCCAACCATAACTTAATCAACTTGTTTTGTATATTATGTAATCTTGAGATACCATAGACACGTATACAATGTTTCGACCTATCATGTCGACACA
Source organism: Rutidosis leptorrhynchoides (assembly GCF_046630445.1). Taxonomy (NCBI): domain Eukaryota; kingdom Viridiplantae; phylum Streptophyta; class Magnoliopsida; order Asterales; family Asteraceae; genus Rutidosis; species Rutidosis leptorrhynchoides. The sequence goes on from NC_092338.1 coordinate 401,173,048, forward strand.
TCTATATATATTTCGGAACAACCATAGACACTCTATATGTGAATGTTGGAGTTAGCTATACAGGGTTGAGGTTGATTCCAAAATATATATAGTTTGAGTTGTGATCAATACTGAGATACGTATACACTGGGTCGTGGATTGATTCAAGATAATATTTATCGATTTATTTCTGTACATCTAACTGTGGACAACTAGTTGTAGGTTACTAACGAGGACAGCTGACTTAATAAACTAAAAACATCAAAATATATTAAAAGTCTTGTAAATATATTTTGAACATACTTTGATATATATGTATATATTGTTATAGGTTCGTGAATCAACCAGTGGCCAAGTCTTACTTCCCGACGAAGTAAAAATCTGTGAAAGTGAGTTATAGTCCCACTTTTAAAATCTAATATTTTTGGGATGAGAATACATGCAGGTTTTATAAATGATTTACAAAATAGACACAAGTACGTGAAACTACATTCTATGGTTGAATTATCGAAATCGAATATGCCCCTTTTTATTAAGTCTGATAATCTAAGAATTAGGGAACAGACACCCTAATTGACGCGAATCCTAAAGATAGATCTATTGGGCCTAACAAACCCCATCCAAAGTACCGGATGCTTTAGTACTTCGAAATTTATATCATATCCGAAGGGTGTCCCGGAATGATGGGGATATTCTTATATATGCATCTTGTTAATGTCGATTACCAGGTGTTCACCATATGAATGATTTTTATCTCTATGTATGGGATGTGTATTGAAATATGAAATCTTGTGGTCTATTATTATGATTTGATATATATATAGGTTAAACCTATAACTCACCAACATTTTTGTTGACGTTTAAAGCATGTTTATTCTCAGGTGAATATTAAGAGCTTCCGCTGTTGCATACTAAAATAAGGACAAGATTTGGAGTCCATGTTTGTATGATATTGTGTAAAAACTGCATTCAAGAAACTGATTTCGATGTAACATATTTGTATTGTAAACCATTATGTAATGGTCGTGTGTAAACAGGATATTTTAGATTATCATTATTTGATAATCTACGTAAAGCTTTTTAAACCTTTATTTATGAAATAAAGGTTATGGTTTGTTTTAAAAATGAATGCAGTCTTTGAAAAACGTCTCATATAGAGGTCAAAACCTCGCAACGAAATCAATTAATATGGAACGTTTTTAATCAATAAGAACGGGACATTTCAGTTAGTATCCGAGCGTTGGTCTTAGAGAACCAGAATTTTGCATTAGTGTGTCTTATCGAGTTTGTTAGGATGCATTAGTGAGTCTGGACTTCGACCGTGTTTACTTGAAAAATGATTGCTTAACAAATTTTGTTGGAAACTATATATTTTTAACATGTGAATATTATGTGATATATTAATCTCTTAACGCGTTTGATATTATGTGATAGATGTCTACCTCTAGAACAAGTCCCATTGACTCACCTAATAATAATGAAGAGTCAAATGTAAATTGGAATGATTCGTGGACTGATTCACAAGTTCCCGAAGAGGAACCGGAAGAAGAGTCGGAACCGGAAGAAGAATCGGAACCGGATGAAGAAATAGAACCGGTGGGGGAAATAATAAAACGGTTAAGTAAAAGAAAATCCTCCACCAACCGACCAAGGTTAATTATGGTCAATGGTGTTTCCGCCAAGGAAGCAAAATATTGGGAGGATTACCAATTCTCCGATGAATCGGATTCCGACGAGAATTCCGATGATGTTATAGAAATTACCCCAACTGAATTTAAAAAGGCAAAAGAAAATAATAAGGGAAAGGGCATAAAAATAGAGAAATCTAATTCCAACCCCGATGAACTTTATATGTATCGTCAACCCCCGAAGTCCTTAAGTTGTAACAATGACCCGGGAACCTCTAAACCACCAGGTTTTTCTAAACCAATGTGGATCACGACGGCTCGTATTAGGGGAACATCATATATCCCTAGAAACTTGGCAAAACGAACCAAAACCGAAGAAGAAGAAACGAGCGAGTCGGAATAAGATAGTTGTATTCGTGTGGTGTAATATATGTAATATAGTGTTCGTATGCTTTATGATATATGTAAAAATTGCTTGTATTAATAAGTATTTTTTTATGAATCTAACTCTTGTCTATTTTACAGTTTAAAAACACAAAATGGATAGACAACCCAATATTTTAAGAGACCTACCCGGAGACATGATTGATGAAATCTTGTCTAGAGTCGGCCAGAATTCCTCGGCACAACTATTTAAGGCGAGATCAGTTTGTAAGACATTCGAAGAACGTTCCAAGAATGTCTTGGTTTATAAGAGACTTTCGTTTGAAAGATGGGGGATATCACATTGGGAAACCCATAAGTTACGATGTGTTTACTTTGACGCATATATTGCGGGGAACCCAAATGCTATTTTACGCAACGGGTTAAGAAATTATTTTGACTCAATATATCCGAATATTGGACTTCGTGATTTAGAAAAAGCGGCTAACATGCAACATAAAGAAGCATGTTATGCTTACGGATTAGTAATGTTCGCTTCTCACCAAAGTGAGAACAAGAACATCGGGCTACAACTATTAAACAAAACGTTTCCACAAGTGACGGAGTCGGTAATTGGGGTAAGAAATGAGGTTTTTAGATTATTACGGGACTGTTGGACATTACGTAACCCTCGTCCCTTTGACGACGCTACAACACGCTGTCTTATCAACGGCCATAACGGTTATGTTGCACAAGACCAAGGATGGGAAGTAGTCCTAGTAAAACCAGAATGCATGACTTGTTTCTGGACGTATGAATTACGTGTCTTTATTGCCTTTGCTGAACGACTTGTGTACTAGCTAGAATTATCTTCACAACTATCTTGTATCAAAGTTATTGTGTGCTATATTTCATGCTTTATGTAAAATAAGCGGTATTGTAAGTTTGTAAAATATTGTATAAAAGTTTGAACGCGAAATATTATTATAATCAGTTTTTCATATAGAATTGTAGTAGTTGAATTGTATATTAGCTACTAAGTATGAACTTAACGGGTAGGTACTACCCGAATTTAAACTTATAAAACGCTAATATGAAGAAAAAGCTTTTATAAATGAGTTCATATTATGCTACGAAATACTATTAACTACTCTTAATATTCTGTATGATTAACTTGTTCCATTTAACTATTTTGAAGGAAATGGCACCGACTACTCGACACACCGTGAATATGAATGAAGAGGAATTCCGTACTTTTCTAGCTTCAAACATAGCCGCAGTACAGGCTGCGCTACATACCAACAATAACCTTGGATCTAGCAGTACAGGAAATCGTGTAGGATGCACCTACAAAGAATTCACTGCCTGCAAACCTTTGGAATTTGATGGAACCGAAGGACCGATCGGATTGAAACGGTGGACCGAGAAGGTTGAATCGGTGTTTGCCATAAGTAAGTGTACTGAAGAGGACAAAGTGAAGTACGCTACGCATACCTTCACAGGTTCTGCGTTAACATGGTGGAATACCTATCTAGAGCAAGTGGGACAAGATGATGCGTACGCACTACCGTGGTCAGCATTCAAGCACTTGATGAACGAGAAGTACCGTCCCAGAACCGAGGTCAATAAGCTCAAGACAGAACTTAGAGGGTTACGAACCCAAGGATTTGATATTACCACGTACGAAAGACGATTCACAGAATTGTGCCTATTGTGTCCGGGAACATTCGAAGATGAGGAAGAGAAGATCGACGCGTTTGTGAAAGGATTACCGGAAAGAATCCAAGAAGATATAAGTTCACACGAGCCCGCCTCCATACAACAGGCATGTAGAATGGCTCACAAACTAGTGAACCAGATTGAAGAAAGAATTAAAGAACAGACTGCTGAAGAGGCCAATGTGAAGCAAGTCAAAAGAAAGTGGGAGGAAAACGGTGATAAGAATCACCAATACAACAACAACAGCAATTACAACAATAATCGCAACAATTATCCCAACAATCGCAACATCAATCGCAACTACAACAAACGGCCCAACAACAACAACAACAACAACAGCAACTACAACAATCATCCCAACAACAATAATAACCGCAACAACAACAACAATCAGAAGCAGCTATGCCAAAGGTGTGAAAAGAATCACTCGGGGTTCTGCACCAAATTTTGCAACAAGTGTAAAAGAAATGGTCATAGCGCGGCGAAGTGTGAGGTCTACGGACCAGGGGTTAATAGAACGAAAGGAACAAATGGTGTCGGAACGAGTAATGGTGGAGCAAGTAGTGTCGGAGCAAGTTATGCCAATGTAGTTTGTTATAAATGTGGAAAACCAGGCCACATTATTAGAAATTGCCCGAACCAGGAGAACACGAATGGACAAGGCCGTGGAAGAGTTTTCAATATTAATGCGGTAGAGGCACAGGAAGACCCGGAGCTTGTTACGGGTACGTTTCTTATTGACAATAAATCTGCTTACGTTTTATTTGATTCGGGTGCGGATAGAAGCTATATGAGTAGAGATTTTTGTGCTAAATTAAGTTGTCCATTGACGCCTTTGGATAGTAAATTTTTACTTGAATTAGCAAATGGTAAATTAATTTCAGCAGATAATATATGTCGGAATCGAGAAATTAAACTGGTTAGCGAAACATTTAAGATTGATTTGATACCAGTAGAGTTAGGGAGTTTTGATGTGATAATTGGTATGGACTGGTTGAAAGAAGTGAAAGCGGAGATCGTTTGTTACAAAAATGCAATTCGCATTATACGAGAAAAAGGAAAACCCTTAATGGTGTACGGAGAAAAGGGCAACACGAAGCTACATCTTATTAGTAATTTGAAGGCACAAAAACTAATAAGAAAAGGTTGCTATGCTGTTCTAGCACACGTCGAGAAAGTACAAACTGAAGAAAAGAGCATCAATGATGCTCCCATTGCAAAAGAATTTCCCGATGTATTTCCGAAAGAATTACCGGGATTACCCCCACATCGATCCGTTGAATTTCAAATAGATCTTGTACCAGGAGCTGCACCAATAGCTCGTGCTCCTTACAGACTCGCACCCAGCGAGATGAAAGAACTGCAAAGCCAATTACAAGAACTTTTAGAGCGTGGTTTCATTCGACCAAGCACATCACCGTGGGGAGCTCCTGTTTTGTTTGTCAAGAAGAAAGATGGTACATTCAGGTTGTGTATCGACTACCGAGAGTTGAACAAACTTACCATCAAGAACCGCTACCCACTACCGAGAATCGACGACTTATTTGATCAACTACAAGGCTCGTCTGTTTATTCAAAGATTGACTTACGTTCCGGGTATCATCAAATGCGGGTGAAAGAAGATGATATTCCAAAGACTGCTTTCAGAACACGTTACGGTCATTACGAGTTTATGGTCATGCCGTTTGGTTTAACTAATGCACCAGCTGTGTTCATGGACCTTATGAACCGAGTGTGTGGACCATACCTTGACAAGTTTGTCATTGTTTTCATTGATGACATACTTATTTACTCAAAGAATGACCAAGAACACGGTGAACATTTGAGAAAGGTGTTAGAAGTATTGAGGAAGGAAGAATTGTACGCTAAGTTTTCAAAGTGTGCATTTTGGTTGGAAGAAGTTCAATTCCTCGGTCACATAGTGAACAAAGAAGGTATTAAGGTGGATCCGGCAAAGATAGAAACTGTTGAAAAGTGGGAAACCCCGAAAACTCCGAAACACATACGCCAGTTTTTAGGACTAGCTGGTTACTACAGAAGGTTCATCCAAGACTTTTCCAGAATAGCAAAACCCTTGACTGCATTAACGCATAAAGGGAAGAAATTTGAATGGAAGGATGAACAAGAGAAAGCGTTTCAGTTATTGAAGAAAAAGCTAACTACGGCACCTATATTGTCATTGCCTGAAGGGAATGATGATTTTGTGATTTATTGTGATGCATCAAAGCAAGGTCTCGGTTGTGTATTAATGCAACGAACGAAGGTGATTGCTTATGCGTCTAGACAATTGAAGATTCACGAACAAAATTATACGACGCATGATTTGGAATTAGGCGCGGTTGTTTTTGCATTAAAGACTTGGAGGCACTACTTATATGGGGTCAAAAGTATTATATATACCGACCACAAAAGTCTTCAACACATATTTAATCAGAAACAACTGAATATGAGGCAGCGTAGGTGGATTGAATTATTGAATGATTACGACTTTGAGATTCGTTACCACCCGGGGAAGGCAAATGTGGTAGCCGATGCCTTGAGCAGGAAGGACAGAGAACCCATTCGAGTAAAATCTATGAATATAATGATTCATAATAACCTTACTACTCAAATAAAGGAGGCGCAACAAGGAGTTTTAAAAGAGGGAAATTTAAAGGATGAAATACCCAAAGGATCGGAGAAGCATCTTAATATTCGGGAAGACGGAACCCGGTATAGGGCTGAAAGGATTTGGGTACCAAAATTTGGAGATATGAGAGAAATGGTACTTAGAGAAGCTCATAAAACCAGATACTCAATACATCCTGGAACGGGGAAGATGTACAAGGATCTCAAGAAACATTTTTGGTGGCCGGGTATGAAAGCCGATGTTGCTAAATACGTAGGAGAATGTTTGACGTGTTCTAAGGTCAAAGCTGAGCATCAGAAACCATCAGGTCTACTTCAACAACCCGAAATCCCGGAATGGAAATGGGAAAACATTACCATGGATTTCATCACTAAATTGCCAAGGACTGCAAGTGGTTTTGATACTATTTGGGTAATAGTTGATCGTCTCACCAAATCAGCACACTTCCTACCAATAAGAGAAGATGACAAGATGGAGAAGTTAGCACGACTGTATTTGAAGGAAGTCGTCTCCAGACATGGAATACCAATCTCTATTATCTCTGATAGGGATGGCAGATTTATTTCAAGATTCTGGCAGACATTACAGCAAGCATTAGGAACTCGTCTAGACATGAGTACTGCCTATCATCCACAAACTGATGGGCAGAGCGAAAGGACGATACAAACGCTTGAAGACATGCTACGAGCATGTGTTATTGATTTCGGAAACAGTTGGGATCGACATCTACCGTTAGCAGAATTTTCCTACAACAACAGCTACCATTCAAGCATTGAGATGGCGCCGTTTGAAGCACTTTATGGTAGAAAGTGCAGGTCTCCGATTTGTTGGAGTGAAGTGGGGGATAGACAGATTACGGGTCCGGAGATTATACAAGAAACTACCGAGAAGATCATCCAAATTCAACAACGGTTGAAAACCGCCCAAAGTCGACAAAAGAGCTACGCTGACATTAAAAGAAAAGATATAGAATTTGAAATTGGAGAGATGGTCATGCTTAAAGTTGCACCTTGGAAAGGCGTTGTTCGATTTGGTAAACGAGGGAAATTAAATCCAAGGTATATTGGACCATTCAAGATTATTGATCGTGTCGGACCAGTAGCTTACAGACTTGAGTTACCTCAACAACTCGTGGCTGTACATAACACTTTCCACGTCTCGAATTTAAAGAAATGTTTTGCTAAAGAAGATCTCACTATTCCGTTAGATGAAATCCAAATCAACGAAAAACTTCAATTCATCGAAGAACCCGTCGAAATAATGGATCGTGAGGTTAAAAGACTTAAGCAAAACAAGATACCAATTGTTAAGGTTCGATGGAATGCTCGTAGAGGACCCGAGTTCACCTGGGAGCGTGAAGATCAGATGAAGAAGAAATACCCGCATCTATTTCCAGAAGATTCGTCAACACCTTCAACAGCTTAAAATTTCGGGACGAAATTTATTTAACGGGTAGGTACTGTAGTGACCCGAACTTTTCCATGTTTATATATATTAATTGAGATTGATATTTACATGATTAAATGTTTCCAACATGTTAAGCAATCAAACTTGTTAAGACTTGATTAATTGAAATATGTTTCATATAGACAATTGACCACCCAAGTTGACCGGTGATTCACGAACGTTAAAACTTGTAAAAACTATACGATGACATATATATGGTTATATATATAGTTAACATATTTTTATTATAAGTATGTATCTCATTAGGTATTTTAACAATGAGTTATATACATAAAAATGAGACTATTAATTTAAGAAACTCGAAAACGATATATATAACGATTATCGTTATAATAACGTCTTACTAGGTACATATGAATCATATTAAGATATTGATACACTTGGTTAATTATGTTAAATGATAAGTAAATATATTATTAAGTGTATTAACAATGAAATACATATGTAAAAATAAGACTACTAACTTAATGATTTCGAAACGAGACATATATGTAACGATTATCGTTGTAACGACATTTAACTGTATATACATCATACTGAGATATATTATATATCATAATATCATGATAATATAACAATTTAATATCTCATTTGTTATAATAAACAATGGGTTAACAACATTCAACAAGATCGTTAACCTAAAGGTTTCAAAACAACATTTACATGTAACGACTAACGATGACTTAACGACTCAGTTAAAATGTATATACAGGTAGTGTTTTAATATGTATTCATACACTTTTGAAAGACTTCAAGACACTTATCAAAATACTTCTACTTAACAAAAATGCTTACAATTACATCCTCGTTCAGTTTCATCAACAATTCTACTCGTATGCACCCGTATTCGTACTCGTACAATACACAGCTTTTAGATGTATGTACTATTGGTATATACACTCCAATGATCAGCTCTTAGCAGCCCATGTGAGTCACCTAACACATGTGGGAACCATCATTTGGCAACTAGCATGAAATATCTCATAAAATTACAAAAATATGAGTAATCATTCATGACTTATTTACATGAAAACAAAATTACATATCCTTTATATCTAATCCATACACCAACGACCAAAAACACCTACAAACACTTTCATTCTTCAATTTTCTTCATCTAATTGATCTCTCTCAAGTTCTATCTTCAAGTTCTAAGTGTTCTTCATAAATTCCAAAAGTTCTAGTTTCATAAAATCAAGAATACTTTCAAGTTTGCTAGCTCACTTCCAATCTTGTAAGGTGATCATCCAACCTCAAGAAATCTTTGTTTCTTACAGTAGGTTATCATTCTAATACAAGGTAATAATCATATTCAAACTTTGGTTCAATTTCTATAACTATAACAATCTTATTTCAAGTGATGATCTTACTTGAACTTGTTTTCGTGTCATGATTCTGCTTCAAGAACTTCGAGCCATCCAAGGATCCATTGAAGCTAGATCCACTTTTCTCTTTTCAAGTAGGTTTATCCAAGGAACTTAAGGTAGTAATGATGTTCATAACATCATTCGATTCATACATATAAAGCTATCTTATTCGAAGGTTTAAACTTGTAATCACTAGAACATAGTTTAGTTAATTCTAAACTTGTTCGCAAATAAAAGTTAATCCTTCTAACTTGACTTTTAAAATCAACTAAACACATGTTCTATATCTATATGATATGCTAACTTAATGATTTAAAACCTGGAAACACGAAAAACACCGTAAAACCGGATTTACGCCGTCGTAGTAACACCGCGGGCTGTTTTGGGTTAGTTAATAAAAACTATGATAAACTTTGATTTAGAAGTTGTTATTCTGAGAAAATGATTTTTATTATGAACATGAAACTATATCCAAAAATTATGGTTAAACTCAAAGTGGAAGTATGTTTTCTAAAATGGTCATCTAGACGTCGTTCTTTCGACTGAAATGACTACCTTTACAAAAATGACTTGTAACTTATTTTTCCGACTATAAACCTATACTTTTTCTGTTTAGATTCATAAAATAGAGTTCAATATGAAACCATAGCAATTTGATTCACTCAATACGGATTTAAAATGAAGAAGTTATGGGTAAAACAAGATTGGATAATTCTTCTCATTTTAGCTACGTGAAAATTGGTAACAAATCTATTCCAACCATAACTTAATCAACTTGTTTTGTATATTATGTAATCTTGAGATACCATAGACACGTATACAATGTTTCGACCTATCATGTCGACACATCTATATATATTTCGGAACAACCATAGACACTCTATATGTGAATGTTGGAGTTAGCTATACAGGGTTGAGGTTGATTCCAAAATATATATAGTTTGAGTTGTGATCAATACTGAGATACGTATACACTGGGTCGTGGATTGATTCAAGATAATATTTATCGATTTATTTCTGTACATCTAACTGTGGACAACTAGTTGTAGGTTACTAACGAGGACAGCTGACTTAATAAACTTAAAACATCAAAATATATTAAAAGTCTTGTAAATATATTTTGAACATACTTTGATATATATGTATATATTGTTATAGGTTCGTGAATCAACCAGTGGCCAAGTCTTACTTCCCGACGAAGTAAAAATCTGTGAAAGTGAGTTATAGTCCCACTTTTAAAATCTAATATTTTTGGGATGAGAATACATGCAGGTTTTATAAATGATTTACAAAATAGACACAAGTACGTGAAACTACATTCTATGGTTGAATTATCGAAATCGAATATGCCCCTTTTTATTAAGTCTGATAATCTAAGAATTAGGGAACAGACACCCTAATTGACGCGAATCCTAAAGATAGATCTATTGGGCCTAACAAACCCCATCCAAAGTACTGGATGCTTTAGTACTTCGAAATTTATATCATATCCGAAGGGTGTCCCGGAATGATGGGGATATTCTTATATATGCATCTTGTTAATGTCGATTACCAGGTGTTCACCATATGAATGATTTTTATCTCTATGTATGGGATGTGTATTGAAATATGAAATCTTGTGGTCTATTATTATGATTTGATATATATAGGTTAAACCTATAACTCACCAACATTTTTGTTGACGTTTAAAGCATGTTTATTCTCAGGTGAATATTAAGAGCTTCCGCTGTTGCATACTAAAATAAGGACAAGATTTGGAGTCCATGTTTGTATGATATTGTGTAAAAACTGCATTCAAGAAACTGATTTCGATGTAACATATTTGTATTTTAAACCATTATGTAATGGTCGTGTGTAAACAGGATATTTTAGATTATCATTATTTGATAATCTACGTAAAGCTTTTTAAACCTTTATTTATGAAATAAAGGTTATGGTTTGTTTTAAAAATGAATGCAGTCTTTGAAAAACGTCTCATATAGAGGTCAAAACCTCGCAACGAAATCAATTAATATGGAACGTTTTTAATCAATAAGAACGGGACATTTCAAACAGGTGGGTAATGTAACGACCCGACTTTTTCGACTTGCTTTTGTGCCTTGTGTTTTTGAGAAACTGCGTATTTGTGCATACTGTGCTATTTTATAATCTGGAATCTTAATACACGTGGATTACTTTCGTTTATATGTTAAAACGCGCCTTTGAGTACGTAGGTTACATAACTTGATCACCGGAAGCCTTTATGACCGTTAGTGTCACTTGACGTTTCGAACAAACTGCGTACCGCGTTTAACTTTTGTCGTATTCGGAATATTATGACTACGAAATATCAATTGTTATTTTATAATAACAATTACTTGGGTTTTTGGATGCTTAATTACGCTTAGTAATTTACTTATGTGTACTAGTTAGTCTTGTTGGACTTTCTACCTTGTTGGATTTTAGCCCACCCTACACTAGTTAGTGGACTATTTAATTAGCCCAATTATAAGTAACTAGTGACCCATTAATAAGTAAGACAAATGCCCATTTATTAGAGGGAACATGCTAGCACTTTTGTCAAGTATTATCCTTAATGTTGCATGAGATCCTAACATAAGCACCAACTTTAGACAACCATTAACCAAAAAGCAAAAGTTGTCCCCCTTGTCCCCCTTGAAAATCATGGCCATACCACCCCTCCCCTCACCTCATTCACCTATAAATACAAGCCTCATTCCACCCATTTTACACTTGCTCTCATTTACATTTCACACACACTTACTCTCTTATTTCCTCTCTAGTCTTTCTCACTCTAAAACTTGTAAGTTTTTGAATTTCTTCTTCTTCTGCTCTTATCATTTTCGAATTCATCATCATCATCTAGGGATCTAGCTTTTTAGCTTTGATCTTGATTACATCTTGTAGATTCAAACATGGATTTGAATCCTTCAAGAACATGGAAGATTCAAGCTTTCTAGCTTTGAATCTTCACCTACTTTGTAGCTCTATATCTTTTAACTTTAATCTTGTTATTTTGTTATAAAGATTCAAACTTGTGTTTGTAATCTTCATGTAACTTAAAGATCCAAGCTTTACGCTTCAAGATCTTCAAGAACAACCAAGATGCAAGCTTTCTAGCTTGAATCTTCATATCTTTTGATGGATCTAAGTTTTCTAACTTATGATCTCATTATTTTGTTATAAAGATCAAAACTTGTGTTTATGATCTTCATGCAACTTATAGATCCAAGCTTTATGCTTCAAGATCTTCAAGAACACCAAAGGTTCAAGCTTTCTAGCTTTGTGATCTTGTAACTTGTGTGAAAAGGATCCAAGCTCTCTAGCTTAGGGTTCCATCACTTCATTTGACTTAGATTATGTTCATACTTGTTTGATTGAGGTAAACTTTGTAGCTTTAGTTGAAAATGTAACTTGTAATTTGTTAAGACTAAGGATATGATGTAACCTTGGTTCATCATCCATTAATAACTAGTGACCCATTAATAAGTAAGACAAGTGCTCATTTATTAGAGGGAACATACTAGCATTTTTGTCAAGTATTATCCTTAATGTTGCATGGGATCCTAACATAAGCACCAACTTTAGACAACCATTAACCAAAAAGCAAAAATATATCCCCCTTGTCCCCTCCCCATACCCACGGCCAACTCACCCCCAACCTCAACTCACCACCTATAAATACAAGCCTTATTCCATCCATTTTACACTTGCTCTCATTTTCATTTTACACACACTTACTCTCTAATTCTTTCTCTAGTCTTTCTCTCTCTAAAAAGTGTAAGTATTTGATTTTTCTTCCTCTTCTTCTCTTTTCTTTCACGAATTCATCATCATCATCATGGGTCTAGCTTTTTAGCTTTTGATCTTGATTACATCTTGTAGATTCAAACCTGGATTTGAATCCTTCAAGAACATGGAAGATTCAAGCTTTCTAGCTTTGAATCTTCACCTATTTTGTAGATCTAAATCTTTTAGCTTTAATCTTTTTATTTTGTTATAAAGATTCAAACTTGTGTTTGTAATCTTCATGTAACTTAAAGATCCAAGCTTTATGCTTCAAGATCTTCAAGAACAACCAAGATTCAAGCTTTCTAGCTTTGAATCTTCATATCTTTTGTTGGATCTAAGTTTTCTAACTTATGATCTCATTACTTTGTTATAAAGATCAAAACTTGTGTTTATGGTCTTCATGTAACTTAAAGATCTAAGCTTTATGCTTCAAGATCTTCAAGAACACCAAAGATTCAAGCTTTCAAGCTCTGTAATCTTATAACTTGTGTGAAAAGGATCCAAGCTCTCTAGCTTAGGGTTCAAACACTTAATTTGATTAAGATTGTGTTCATATTTGTTTGATTGAAGTAAAGTTTGTAGCTTTAGTGGCAAATAGAATTTGTATTTGTGTTAAGACTAAGGATATGATGTAACCTTGGTTCATCATCCATCTAAGACTCTTAAATGAGTTGTGTTCTTACTTGGTCTTAACATATTGTGTGTTGATGGTAGAATCTTATCAAGGTGATACAAACCCATCAACGAGTTGTACACTTGAAGCTACAAGCATCAAGGATGAGAACCGTGATGAGCATCAAGCACTAAGAACCCCACCGGATCACCTTGCCTACTGTTTTCGGGGTCTGATCAGACCACCTGGGCTACTGAAAAGTTAATTTTCAGTTAGACCGGTTCGAGTAGATGATTTTCCGTTTAGACCTCGTCTTAATCCGAGTTACGGTTTAGGATTTATGGCCTTTCGAAAGTCACTACACCCTATTAACGTTGTGCTGAAATTTCTGACCTACTCGAACTTAAACCATCGCCACGGTCAAACGAAGATGAGTTTGGTTCTGGAAATTGGTCAGCTACTAGAGGACTCCCATACGGAGCCATGTCCACTGATTACGCGTCTTTTCGATTTACGTAGAGGCCGTAGCAGCTAATCAAAGTCAGCCTATTGTTTCGACCTCTATACTTGTTAAACTTACTTAGATTTTACGATGATGAATGATGATGATGATGACACTTAAACTTATTTTATGCACTATTAGAACTTATGAGGACAATCTACTGACCTAGTAACCTTTGACTTAGGTTGACGACCGTTCGAACCTACTTACTACTTGCACACTTTCGTGACGACTTTTACTACTTATTCAATGTGAGTTATAACATCCCTTTTTACTTTAACTATTTTGGGACTGAGAATACATGCGCTTTTTACATTTTATATGCTAGGCATGAGTACTTAAACTTTATATATATGTGGGTTATACAACAGCATAAACTTTCCTCTTAGCTCGGTAATGTTTAGTCATTGGTTTTTGAACCGGTGAACGCGAATCTTAGATATGGATCCATAGGGTTTGACATCCCCACTCGGGCTAGTCGCGCTAGCATTTAACGGGTGTTTAATACTTCGTAAACTTACGCACTCGCCAAGTGTACTTTTAGGGGGTGATATTACGTTAAGTTAGTTACCAAGTGCCCACGGTTAAGCATATACTTTATCATACTGATTTGAAATACTGATTTAAAATGGTGGTTGAAGCACTGAAATCTCGTGGCCTACATTACATTACTGATTACAGACAAACTATAGCTCACCAACATTCGTGTTGACTTTTTAAGTATGTATTTCTCAGGTGCTTAGACGTTGTTGCTTCCGCTATTAGACTTGCTGCCTTGGTGTTATAAACTTGCTGTTATAGACTTGCTGTTACGGACCTGCTGTGTTATATTTCCGCTGCATTACTTAGAGATGTCTCAATATGGAACTTTTATTTTTCATTCGTAACTTACGTTATTTTCAAACAATGACTTTGTAATGACCTTTGGGTCACATACTTATGTTTATGCTTCTATTCATAGGAAGCACGTTATCTTTTGTAAAATGTTATCTTATCATGAATGCAAAACTGGTTTTCAAACATCATATAGTGTTTGACCTTGTAATGATCCTGTTGTTGATGATCCGTACACGATGGTTTTGTACTGGGCGTCACAAAATCACTTAGAGAACATACATAACTCATATACAAACGTTTACTAACATCAATTTGACAAAAACAACACTTTTAGATCAAGATTTGATCAAAAACCATTTGATATGAAACTTTGATAAAACCCAAATTAAACACAGATTAAAGCACGAATTTGACAAGTAAAATACCTTGTAATGATCACGAAATCACTGATAACAAATACCCCAAATCGATTTAACACAAAAACGAGAATCAAGAACTAGGGTTTTGGATTAGGGATGCATTTGTGTATGTGTATGTGTATTTGTTTGTGTACCGAGGTTTCCAAAAATGGAAATAACATAAAAAAACAAGTATACAAGCTGGTGGAGGGTTTCTTCAAAGTGAGAAGACATCTTCCGTGCCTCACACGGTTATTTACCAGTTATCTGAAATACGAAACACCTCATTAAGTGGTCTAAACGAGGTCCAATTTAAATAAACAAACCTGTTTCGTGACCCTTGTCACGAACTGGTCTCAACTATATAATTACATAATTATAAACACGTAATTATTAAAATCAATAATAGTAACACACACAAGGTAAAATGGTCATTTCCTGCTAGGCCCAGTTTGAGGGTGTTACAAATGACGTTGGATCATGCTAAAATCACCAACAATTCCCCCCTCCCCCCCCCCCTTTAGTATGATCCTTGATTACTAAAATTCCAACAAACAGAAAACTAATGCATAAGTGTAAATGTCACATGGATTGAACTTACACATAGTATATTACACGTGCAAGAATTCGAAAATTAGGGTGCTCTAATAGTTTGAACCCATCAATTCATTTGAAAACCTGCCGATAATATACACACCCTTTCATACTTTCTGACAATTACCCTGACACGTTAAAAGCCATGTGTCCCAATCCTCTCATGAACACATCAAAAGCTAAGTCCCAAGCTTTCTTGAGGCGGCTTAACCTCATGTTCACATAGGTAGTTTTCCTTTAATCTTGCTCCCGCGATGTATTTTTTCAAGAAAACTATTAAGAAGTATCAAACTTCAACCATCTTTATCTCACGGGTCCGAACACATACTTTGGGATCATATATTAAATGTGTTCCAATCTTCAGATAGTAGGCTTTCCTCATTGAATTCAGCTCTTAGCGTTGTACTAGAAGGGAATTGGATATCCCACTATGGAAGATCTAAATGGACTTCAATCCCACAACATTAGCCATCTTTTGCCGGCTTCTGGCTAATGCTTTTAATCTAGTGATTTGGTCAAACTTTTGTTGTAACTCAACAAAATCCACATACATCATTTCATTCGTGATAAACCTCACGAAACATAATTTGTCTAAAGCATAAGAGTCTAGACTTTCACTTGTTCGAATACATGCCTTAGTCACATCACATCACATCCCATAACTAGGGATCACCATGAACTTTCATCTCATTCACTATGACTTCAATCAATTTCCCTTTTACAATCTTTTTAACCAAGAATTTACCAGATTCTTATTTTACCATAAGAAACTCGCGAGTACTTAAACCAATTGATTGATTAGTCCTTGCACATGTCCACTTTTCACAAGTCATCAATGTAAACATATAATTTATACACACTTGATAATGTATATCATTATCCTTGTGTATACAATTATTAACATTACATTAGACAGTGAGATTATTATTATAAACATACCTTAGTCAAGCCACTTCTAGAACCAAGAAGTAATGACAACAAGTTTATAATATCCATAATCTCAACATCAACCTTTTTGATCCAAGATACCTCATCTATACCAAGTGTTAAATCCAACAACTTGTAGATGTATAATCCTCTTGATCACTAGTAAACTTAAAATAATTTAATATGCCTTAAGGATTCACATTGTGAATGAAAACCATAGTCCATGGTTGACTTTTACAAGTATGTTAGTACTAAAGCCCCATCACAATAAATTTCACTAGACCATGCTTGCTCTTTCTAACACCATGCTATATTGGTCACTTGATGTAATATCATACATCATACCACCAATTTCCAAAGCATATCGGTACTCAAAAAACAATTAAGCAATATCCAATCCTCATTCCATATTAAAACATATTAGTTTCACTAACTTGTGCCAATTTGATGAATCATCAAATGAGTAATGGACGTACCTCACCAATGAATAAATATTTCATGGACATTTTATTTAGTAACAAAACCAGTCACTTTAAAATAATACAATATTATCTTGTGACTTATCCAACGGATTATAAACACCCGTGAAGTAGCCTAACAAATGTTACCAACAATTCATTGTTTTACCAACAATCATAATATTCACAACCATAGGGGGTTGTTTATGCCAATATTTAAAGAATATATAAACAACCATGGGGGTTTCCATGTCAATTTCCAAAGAATATATTAATACATGCTTTTATTGACATCACATATCCATGCATAATTGTATCAACACATTCACTTCAAATATGAAATAAATTAAAGAAAGAACAGTTAACTAGTTTCTATGTGTCAACATGCATACATATTATAAATCATGTATTTAACCATGTATGAGATCATTCTAATATACATGTAATCATGATCACAACTCTTCATATTGTTTCATTTACGTGTTTATGCCATTATTTAACCAATTATAACTTAACCATCATGAATAAATATGCTTATCTTCAACAGATTCTACTATGTGGCCACCAACTTATTCCATATTATTAATAAAATAATGTTCATTCCAACATCAAATTCCATGTCAAACATTTGATCAATATACAAGTGTATCCCATGCATTCATTCATATACAGAATTTCATTATCAAATGTGATGGCCAACATATCCCATTAATTGTACGGTTTTAAACTAATCAAACTAGATTGGATTAACAATTAACTCATGCATGTGTAAAGATAGTACCATGACTTTAATGTATGAAATAAATCATACAAATTATGTCATCTATTCATGCCAACATAAGTTCATGATCAAATTAATTCATATGATGAATCTTTGAATTAAATCATCATTATTTCATGCAAATCATTCATCATGCATTTCTATTTATCAAAATCATGACAAAAGATTAATCAAGATGAATAGAAATTGTGTACTTGTCATGATGACTCAACCAATGTATAGATCCATCACTTGAATCTTCAACTCATCAACTTGATGATTAAAATCCCTTACGCACATCCAAATTGAAGCCCATAAGTCCATGAAAATTCTGACATCAACACAATTCAAATCCTTCAAACTTTACACCAAATTGGAAGTCACTTCTTTCACCGTTTCTCTGGACATAGAATCACAAATATTCGATTAGAATGTTATTTATCGGGGGTGTTAATAACGCTTTCGTGCCTGAAATGGTAATGAATCTGGATTGATTTTTGAATCGTGTGAACACTTTTCTAATCAAATATTTTGACTCACTTAGCCACGGGTTGTACGAAGTTTCGATTGGGATAAGACAAAGATGAATTGATGTCTTGGCTAAAAGAAATCAGCTTCACAATTGCAGAAAATATAGTTCTATTTGTTTGTGTTGAAAGTGTGCTAAAAGGTTGAAAAAAATCTGGAACCTTTTTCAAATACACAAAGGGTGTATTTATAATGGGTCAAAAGGTTTGATGAAAAGTCACAACCTTTGATTCATACCCACTAGTGACTTGAAAGTTAATATTCATGTATTTAGACTTAAAATGGTCTAAAAACACAGAAAAATTGCAATTAAATACCCTGGAACAACCCCAAAACATTTGGGGTTCAAATGTGCCTTTTGGGTTAAAAAGACACCTTTTCAGCGAATTCAGTGTTAAGCCGCACCGCGGGTCCAGGAGCCGCACTGCGGGATAACATAGCACCAGACTTATAAATAAGCCAAAACTCTCGACCTCAAAATCACTCTTTAAGCCGTGCCACGGCTTAAAGCTACTGCACACTAAAATTAAGTGTAAAGCTTATTTTCAAGCGTGTTTAGCCTTTCAAGTCGCGTTTCGCATATCTAATGTTCCAAACATTATTTCCAAGCTTACTAACATAATCTCAAACCATTTTACACTTTACGAACGTGTACTCCACACTCCCCAAATCCATGTAGCGTTTCAATGGTTCTAGCACTTTCAACTTAGTAATTCAATCAACTAAAATGACGTTGGATCATGTTAAAATCACCAACAATAACTATATTGTTTTTTATTTATGTAAACTGTTAATAAGGTGATTTTTACATCTATCATATTATTTATTCAAAATGATTATTAAACTTGTTATTGTTATTCTAAACTTATTAATACGAAGTAACTTTTAAATCATTCAACATTACATCATTCAGTTTTATTGAACGCAATTTAAGTTTGACAAATAACTGAGTGAACAAACCAATAACTCATATACCGCTACTACTTAACAATGATTTAAAAATTAAACAATATAAATAATAAATTTAAATAAACCTGAATTATATAAGTTCATAAAAATGAATTAACACTCAACTTGGAGGAATCTTTATATAAAAAGATGCTGGGTGCGCTACTTCAAACGGTGTTTGCGGCACTGCTTAACTTTCTGTTACTATAAAAGTATAGAAACTTGACAATGTTAGACTAGTTATATTTATGGACCTTGTTAGCCCATGTCCCATCTAGTATTGGGCTCAGCCCATCTTATATTTGTAGGGTTATTGCCTTTATATTAAGCATTGTATGTAGTGTTAATGATCATCAGAAATAATACTCTCTCCAAGTTAACATGGTATCGAGCCTAAATTTGTAGGGTTTTCTTCTACCGTTTTTTTTTCTCTCTTTTGCCTGCTACATTCGGCAATACATGTGCTATCCTACACTTTCATAGCCTTCTTTTCTTAAATCATCCTTTGTTTCTTTATTCTTAAAATAATTATTCATACTCCTTTATATAAATCCACCCATCTATAATTATTGAGTGCTATCCATGTGTTTGCTTTTTACTTCTATCCTTCATGTTTGGTGATTTTGTTAAAGGTTCAGTAGGTTCTATGCCTACATCGATTTTTTAATTGATTAGTACAAGCATTCAAGATTTATTGGCTATTGGAACTGCATATTTATTTTCTGCTTATCATCATAATCAACGGCGGCTGTAAACAAAAATTTAGCAACCACTATAATTTATAATTCTTGTGGTGCCCAGACTCTTCAACAAGCATGACCAATTCACGACTGAATGCGTCACACAACACAACTATGTGGAGCCCTAGTGGCGTACAAGATACATGTAATTGGGCCAATGCCACTCAAGCCCAACTGCTGGAGATTATTGAAACCCAACAGAATGCAATTAACGAATTAAACCGGGTCTATACACAAGCTCCACATCTTCCGAGGCCCAACTTTCAGCAGCCCATTTACAATGGATCTGAAGACCACACTCGTCCAACATATTCATTTTTGCGCATAAACAGGACACTGGGAATGCATAATGGCACATTGTGACGATCCTTCCAAATCCCTTTGGACAAATACATCATTCATTGATTTCATAGTGTGGTTTTGACCTCTATATGATACGTTTTGTAAACATTGCATTCTTTTCAAAAGGTACACAATAAATGAATATCAATTTCTAAGGTTTTCAACGTTTGATGATTTCTACATATAGACAATCACCATAAATAATAGTTTACCATAATACATTCATTGACAATGCAGTCAAAATAAGATACACGGTGATGATTTTGTGAATGCAAAGTTTTCTTGAATAAAGCATGTATGACTCCATGCACATAGCTTGTATCACATATAAGCAAACAGCAGAAGACTTCTAGAAACCTGAGAATAAACATGCTTAAAAGTGTCAACACAAAGGTTGGTGAGTTCGTAGTTTTAATGTTGCGCATAATCTGTATATAAAGGTGAATCACAAGTTTTCAGTTGTTTCATCCAGAAACGTTTATCAAAATATTCTACGAAATTGAGCACCCTGGTAACTAAACTTAACGTATATATAATTTATACCATTTGTATAATCATCTTAATAATACACGCAAACCAACGTGTACACTTCTCAAATAGCATACGTCCGTTAAAAGGCTAGTGCTCTAGCTCGGACGGGGATATCAAGCCCTATGGATCCATATACTACTACTCGCACCCACCAGTTCTTATAACTGGCAGTTACTAGTTACCAAAGCTAAGGGATTTTCGGTTCAAACTCGGTGTAGAATTTAGTATGTACTTGTATCCATTGTGTTTAAAATAAAGTGCATGTATTCTCAGCCCAAAAATATAGATTGCAAAAGCAATTAAAAAGGGATCTATAAAACTCACCTTAACAGCACATAAAGTAATTCACCGGAATGCGACCGAAACTCGGAATGTAAAATAACCGTAGATCTCAACCTAGAGAACATATGTTGGTCAATACATGTCTAACAAATTAGGTCTGGTCATAGTGTATCACAATCCTAATGCTCGAGACCGACATGCAAAAGTTAACAAAAGTCATTTTAAAAGTCAACCTGACCCAATATGATCTTTAAATCTATACATGTTTATTAACATAGTATAAGTCTTAATAATTGAACGAATTTATAGTTTATCAAACTCAAAATATTATTTATTTCAGGAGCTATATTATATTTGAATTATCATGGCAATCGAAAATATTTTATTATTTCACATAGTTTTCCAATACTTGTAAAATCAGATTATAGTGTTTATAAAGCCTTAAAATATGATAAGACAGTCAACTTTGACAATTGCTCAACAAGACGAGATGTGCCTTATATAGAAATTCATTTGCTCGATTAGTAATATTTAAAAATTAAATTTATCAATCTCATAGACAAGTTGTTTAAATATTAATTTACAGTTTCAAACACAATTTCATTTAACGTTAACCATAATTCAGTTGACCATATCTTTTAATCCGTTCATCGAAATCACGCAATTTCTAAATGAAAAGTTAGTAATTTTTCGCTAGCTTTCCAACGACATGCATATCTTATACCTTATCTCAACCGCATATGTAACTAATTCAGGATTCAATATAACCTATCTAATGGCAATATCAAAAGTACAAGCATGCATAATCCTATATACTCGAGCACTAGTCAGGGATACACTATTAATATATAAAAATTAAATTACGAGTACTCACGTATCAATATTGAGATTCAATATTGCAGGAAAGGTACGTAGATGCAACGGAGATGATAAACACTAGTTTGTCCTCATGAGTATACCCCCGAACATTACCCATAACCTCCATAGCTATAACTCATAATTTCCTTAGCTTCATCCCGCTCATAAAATCCGTTTTGAAATTAATGCACTCATGACCTCGTCGTAGTATTTTATGTATATACTAATAATAATATTACTCCTAACCATAAGACTAATAATAATATTAATCTTAATAATAATAATAATATAAATAAAATAAATATATTACGGAGTACAATATAGATAGAGAGATTGAATGTGAATTAATCTGAACGAAATCGATATTTAAAGAGGTTTCTTGCCCACCTACCCTCTCCATGCGATCGCATGAGGCTTGAGAGGTATAGCCATGCGATCGCATGGCTTACCTTGCTGGCTCTAAATCAATCAAAAACTCTGCCGACACTTTATGTTTATAATATATATATATATATATATATATATATATATATATATATATATATTATTTAATATATAATATATTTAATCTTTAGAATTAATTAAATATTATATTATATTTACGTGCGTAGTAAAAATGTAATTTTTGTTCAAATGACTCGTACGTTATCACTCGACTCATGTACCACTTTCGGTTTTTCGAACGCACTTTTGTACGTTTAGAAAACTAGCCTTTTACGTTACGCGACGTGTACCTTTATTAATAATTTGATTTACTCAACAATAAATTACCTTATAATAAATGTAACTTATAAAATTGAGCGTTGTGGTCATTTGCTTCTATAAATTAGTGGCTCGTTATTTATCAAAATATATTATTTTAAATCAGGACGTTTTATGACTAAGTTTATATATATATATATATATATATATATATATATATATATATATATATATATATATATATATATATATATATATATATATTATTTAGAATTGTAAATTTGTACGTAATATATATGTTTGAAATATTTATCTAATGATATAAAGATAAAGTTTAAATTTGTTCGGAAATTTCCGGGTCGTCACACACATGGACACGGGTGCGTCTTCACATCTTACCTCATGTATTGATAATCTTAGTACTGTTTTTAATAATTGCAAATATTCATCAGTAGCTATTGGTAACGGGAACACCATTCCCGTCTCTAACACCGGCCATAGCTTGTTACCCATTGCCCACCAACCGTTACATTTAAATAATGTACTTGTAACCCCTATCATCGTTAAAAACCTCCTATCCGTTCGTCAATTTACTCGTGATAATCTAGTTTCCTTTGAATTTGATCCTTTTGGTTTTTCGGTGAAAGATTATATGACGCGTCGTCTGCTTCTCCGATGTGATAGTTTCGGAGATTTTTATCCACTTACATCACCCACCTCTCACTCTTCTCAGCAGGCTCTTCTCACTAGTCCGGTTACGTGGCATCAGCGTCTCGGACATCCCGGACATGATGTTTTTCGAAGACTCATTTCTAATAAAGATATTGTTTGTAATAAATCGTCATCTCCTATTCTTTGTCATGCCTGTCAGCTTGGTAAACACGTGCGACTCCTTTTTTCTGTTTCTAGTTCTAATGTTAATGCTACTTTTGATATTATCCATTCAGATTTATGGACATCTCCTGTTTCTAGTCTTAGTGGTTTAAAATATTATTTTATATTTCTTGATCATTTTTCGCATTATGTATGGGTTTTTCCGTTACACAATAAATCTGACGCACTTACCACATTCATACAATTTCGTACATTTGTTCGCACTCAATTTAACTAAGAAATCAAAGCCTTTCAATGTGATAATGGAGGAGAATTCGATAATAGAACTTTCCGCCAACTTCTTCAAACTAGTGGTATTCAATTCCGATTCTCCTGTCCTCACACCTCTCAGCAAAACGGAAAGTCCGAACGCATGCTCCGCACCATTAACAATCTAATTCGCACCCTTCTCTTCCAAGCTCATCTCCCTCCCACTTACTTGGCGGAAGCTCTCCACATGGCAGCCTACCTACTTAACATTCTTCCTTCTTCCGCCATTAATCATGACATCCCACACTCCCGTCTCTACAAACACAAACCTAACTACACCACTCTCCGAGTCTTCGGTTGCCTCTGCTACTCTCACCTTTCCATCGCACACAAACTTGCTCCTCGCTCCACTCCATGTATTTTTCTTGGGTACCCCTCCAATAATCGGGGTTACCGTTGTCTGGATCTTACCACTAACAAAATAATTCTCTCTCGACATGTCACCTTCGATGAGACATGCTTCCCATTCGGTTCCATGACACCCACTCAACCACCATCCTATGACTTTCTGGACCCTCCTCCAAATCTCTTATCCTGAACATTACATCTTTCACCGGAAACACAACCTTCTCCTACTGAGGCTACCGGTACCACACCTCCACCTCATCCAATTCCGGAGACACAACCTCCTCTTACCGAGGCTACTGATCCCACACCTCCACCTCATCCTATTTCGGAGCCTCAGCCTCCTCCTAATGAGGCTACATCTTCCTCTACTTCTCTCTCCACTCACCCCATGATTACCCACACCCGCCTTGGTACCACCAAGCCAGTTCAACGTCTCAACCTTCACACAACCACTATATCTCCCATTCCCCGCACTTACCCTGAAGCTCTTCACGACCCTAACTAGAAACAAGCTATGACTGATGAATATAATGCGTTAATTAACAATAGTACTTGGAAACTTGTGCCTTGCCCTTCGAACATGAACATAGTTCGCTCCATGGTTATTTAAGCACAAGTATAATGCAGAAGGTAATTTGAGCAGGTATAAGGCTCGACTCGTTTCTAATGGTTGAAGCCAACAGGTTGGCATTGATTGTGATGAGACTTTTAGTCCGGTTGTTAAACCGGCATCTATACGTACGGTTCTTAGTTTGGCAGTTTCTAGACACTGGCCAGTCCACCAGTTAGATGTCAAGAATGCCTTTCTACACGGAGAGGTTTCTGAGACTGTCTATATGCATCAGCCTCCCGGGTTTCGTGATCCTCGATACCCGAATCATGTCTGCTTATTGCAGAAATCCTTATACGGCCTTAAGCAGGCCCCTCGCGCATGGTTTCAGCGGTTTTTTAGTTATGCTCTACGGATCAGCTTTCACCAAAGCCGTTGTGACACATCTCTTTTCATTTACCGTCAGGGATCTGATACAGCATACCTGCTTTTGTATGTTGATGACATTGTGTTGACTGCTTCTTCCACAGGTTTACTACAGCGGATCATCACTTCCTTGCATAAGGAATTTGCTATGACAGATTTGGGCCCTTTGAACTACTTTCTTGGCATTACCGCGACTCGTACTGCATCTGGAATGTTCTTATCTCAGAAACAGTACGCTATTGAGATTATTGAGCGGGCAGGTATGCCCACATGTCATCCCTGCAGGACCCCGGTTGAACCAGGAGCCAAACTTACCAGTAACAGCCCTGCTGTGAAAGACCCGACTCTGTACCGCAGTCTTGCAGGAGCCTTACAGTATCTCACGTTTACTCGTCCTGACATCTCTTAAGCTGTACAACATATTTGTCTCTTCATGCATGATCCTCGCGAGCAACATATGCATGCCCTCAAACGGATAATTCGCTATATTCAGGGCACTGCCGATCTTGGTCTACAACTCTATGCGTCTTCTCCGACTACATTAGTCGCTTACTCTGACGCCGATTGGGCTGGTTGCCCCACTACGAGACGCTCTACATCCGGATATTGCGTTTTTCTTGGCAACAACCTCCTCTCCTGGTCGTCTAAGAGGCAACTCACACCTTCTTGCTCTAGTGCCGAGGCAGAATATCGGGGTGTTGCAAATGCAGTTGCAGAGACTTGCTGGATCCGTAACTTACTTCGCGAGCTGCATTGCCCTCTCACTTCAGCTACACTCGTATATTGTGATAATGTCAGTTCTGATTATCTAGCATCTAACCCGGTTCAGCATCAACGAACCAAGCATATTGAGATTGACATTCACTTTGTTAGAGACTTGGTTGCTCAAGGACAGGTCCGCGTTCTACATGTTCCGTCCAGATACCAGTTTGCAGACATCTTCACAAAAGGACTGTCGTATGCCTTGTTTGATGATTTTCGATCCAGTTTGAGCGTCCGAAGCACTCTCGCTCAAACTGTGGGGGGATGTTAGACTAGTTATATTTATGGACCTTGTTATCCCATGTTCCATCTAGTATTGGGCTCAGCCCATCTTATATTTGTAGGGTTATTACCTTTATATTAAGCATTGTATGTAGTGTTAATGATCATAAGAAATAATACTCTCTCCAAGTTAACAGACAGATCATATAAAGATAAAAATGTGCACAACAAGAAATATGTTGTTAACATTCATATATGTGTAAAATAACCCATACGTACTTGATACAAATTATATATGACACGTATGTCCTCACTTGGATATACGTCGGTAAATACATATAGGAAAGAAATGCGCGACTAAATCCTACCAAGTATAATATTTCATAAGTTATTAGAATATTTGTAGTGGTGACAAGACAATGTACTTAATTTTTTTAGGAACGACCGTATCAAAATTGTTAAAAGTGAAGAAAGTAGTGAGGAATGCGTTGAGGGTGCTGAGTGATATGGCTATTAGAAACCCAATCTTTAAATAGATCAATCGGTTGGTTTTCGCTGAGAAGATGTCACTTACACTAGAATCAGTGGCGGAATTAGGATTTTTTTCACCGGGGGCAAAAAAAAAAATTTAAAACCGTAGCAATTTTGTTGGACAAAATATGGAGGTTTTGGGTCAAAAAAATTGAGGTTTTTAAGCAAATTATGGAGGTTATTGGGCAAAATTTGAAGGTTTTGAGGCAAAATATGGGGCAAAAAAAAAATCCACCGGAGGCAAAGTCGATAAACCAAAAATTTTTACACTGAAAATAAAAATCCACGGGGGACGGGCGCCCCCTTGCCCCCATATAGTTTCGCCCCTGACTGGAATACAATAGCACCTCCTACGCGCAACAAGTGAGGACGTTTAAATAATTTTTGCCCAACGTACACTTCGTACTACTAGCATTATCAAATATTTTTAATAAACACACTATATTATAACTATCGGCACAACAACCTAATGTAGTCAACATATCAACTAACTCTCCTCTATCTCTGGATCATTAGCCAGTTCAAATGTATAGCTACATTCTAGTTACTTAGTTATATAAGCTGTTGTATATATAGAAATATGTATGTACAACAAACATGTATCTCAATACAATTCTTATTCATTCCCTCATATGGTAACAGAGCCTGTCACGGTTTCAAAGTGCCAAATAAATTTTTCTTTATCATCTTGTTCATCATCGATCCTACATGGCCACATCATAATACATCATCCAACTCCAAGCTCCTACTCATTTACCTACAAAACTAACCAATCTGAACTTTGTCGTATGGCGTCGGCAATTGTTCTCAAACCTAATGGGCTACGACATTTTAGGGTATGTCAACTGCACAACCCAATCACGTCCAAAGACTGAAGATGGCAAGTGATGTGTGCGAGGTGTAGTACGAAATAGATTATATTTTACTACGAAATACTATTAAATACGATACAGTTTTACACGAGTTATTTATTTATTTATTTATTGAATGAGATATACCTAAACCTTGCTACAACACTATATGCAGTGTACCTAATCGTAAAGTAGTGTAGTTTTTAGTAAGTCCGGTTCGTTTCACAGGGAGCTGGCTAAGTTTAACGCTATATATGTTTTAAACTATATTTGTATATAAATATATTTATAAGTTATATAGTATTGTTATTATTATTATAAAAGGAGGTTTTACCGTTTAATGACCGGTTTGTCGATTTTATATTTTAAACGTAAAGATAAATGACGATAATATAAATGACAGAATTTAAATTGCGATAAAGTAAATTGCAGTAATTAAAATGACAATAAATAAAGGTACGATGAAATATGAAATAAAAGTATTATGCTTATTTAAACTTCCGTAATCATGATGTTTGACGTTTTGATTTTAATTTATTACCCTGAGTTAATTGTCCTTTGTCCTGGATTATTTGATACCTATTTGGTTTTTGTCCATAATAGTCCATCGTTCATAATTATAAAATGCTCGTCAAATTAACCTTATTCCCGAAGTCAAATATTCCAACTAATTAGGGATACGAATTGTAACAAGGTTTTAATACTTTGTTTAATGATTACACCAGGTTATCGACTGCGTGTAATCCAAGGTTTTATTACTTTGTTAACAATTACACCAATTATCCTTGTATGTAATCCACACCTGTTATAATTAGTCCATGAATATTAATTTACCCACTTGATCAGAATGAATAATCAATTACCCAACCCAAATAATTAATTAAATGATTGTAAACGATGTCGTATAAACGTCACTAAATAGGACATTCGTAATCAATTTAATAATTATTAGTTTAACTAATTTGAAGATAGGTTCGACAGGTTCCAATGAGTTGTCGTTCAATTAGACAATACCCCCTACCTATTAATAGTCAATAGTCCAATTTTCACAAGTGTCGGTCTTTTGTCCAAACCTTAATTATGGTACAAAATCTAATAACCCCGTCTTAATATTTAGCCTAACATCACGATTACTTCGATTTAAATAAGCATAATAATAACTTAGTTACGAGACATTAATTTAAAAAGAAAGAACATAGCTTACAGTGGTGATTAATCGCGTAGCGTTACACGGACAGAGTTTCGACTTACAAAACCTTAAAACATTTCTTACAATAACCCAATTATTATTAAACTTAATTTAAACTTAATATTATAAATATAAATATATATTACATTGATCAGAGGAAGGAAAAGAAAAAGATGATTTAAACTCGTTCGAAAATTGCTGAATTTATAGACTTGGTCAGGAATCTGAAGCCATGCGATCGCATGGAATTTGTTCTTCCAGGCCATGCGATCGCATGGCCAGCTGGGTGCAGATATTTTTGATTCAAAACGTGGGCTGCTGATTAATTTATTATATATAATATAATATATATAATTTTATATAATTATATATATATAATATTATATTCTTGTGCAATGTTGACTTGTAATTTTAGCTCCGTTGTCTCGTACTTTTACGCCCGGTTTATGTCTCGGTTCCGGATTTTCGAACGTCCTTTCGTACGCGTAGATATCTTGTACTTTGTGTTCCGCGGCTTGTACTCTTGTAATTTTTAGACGTTTCTCATCAATAAATTGAACCACTTGAATTATATCTTGTACATTTGAGCTTTTTGGTCATTTGCGTCTTTAAATCGTCGCTTTCTTCTTTTGTCTTCGCACTTATTTATTTAAACGAATATTACATAAAAATAGAACAATTGCAACTAAAAGCTTTACATATTAGAAGGATATTGTGCCTAAATATATGTTCATTTGGAGCACTATCAGCAAGCCAAATCCTAAATACACATAATGGTTTCGACAAGATCAAATCATTCTAAGTGCCATTCTCGGCAGTTGCTCTCCTAATATAGAAACGCACATATCGTCAGTCTCAACATCGAAGCAAGCCTGGGAATGACTCAATGTCCTATACGCTTAAAAATCTCGTACCCGTGTCATTTCACTCAAACAGAGACTGCTCTAAAACTCCTTTGATTATAAGCATGTTGCAACATATTTGCAAGAAATGTGAACTATTGCAGACGATCTTGCTCTTGTCGATAGTCCAATCAAAGAAGATGACCTTGTGCTTCATATTCTTTATCGATTAGGGCCTGACTTCAAAGAAATTTGTGCCACTGTTCGTGCACGAGACACACCCATCTATTTAGATGAGTTTCATGACAAGCTTGTCGACTATGAAATGCAACAAAAACGAACCCCTAAGCTTGTGATATCGGCTAAAAAGTCACGTTTTTACCCCCGGTATTAAGTCCCAAAAGCATAAAAGTTCAAATCTTTGCCGGCAAAATAATCGCTTTTTCGGTTAAATTTGTAGGTAAAGTAATTACAAAGACGATGCAAAAAGAATCAAGAGAATTGGAGCTAAAACGAAGATTCTAGAGTGAAAACGGTGAAAGACAAGAAATCAAGTTACGACCCAGTAAAATCAGCTAACCAGACAAGCCAAACGGCCTGCCAAACGGTCTGCCTGGCTTGCAAACTGCCTGCCACACGCCCAAGATAAACGACCCCTGCAAACGAGTTGGTCTGGCAAACGGCCCTTGCAAACTTCCCTTGCAAACGGCCTGCCATCCGTTTGCAGGAAAATTCCAAGTCTATTTAAAGGCCTTTTGGCATCCATTTTCAACACACCTCTCTTCACTCTCTCACTACAATACACTTTCTCTCACTAGAGCTTTCAAGGCCTTCTCACCTTCGAGCGGGAAATTAAGTCCCTGAGGCGAACGCCGAAGATTGTAATAGGAGCAGTATAGAGGATGTCAGCACTTTTAATGGTCCGAATCTCGTCTGTAAACGGTGAACGCTTTCTTTAATTTAATAAAGTTATCTTAAGTTTCTTTCATCTTGCGTGCCTATCTATCCGTTACAAATGTTTATTATATGTTGAATACTTTATCTGAAACTTATGCTACTGTTATGCTCAAAACCTTGAAGGTTTAGAAGTTTAATTTACGGATCACCATTTCCGCTTATTCACGTGGCTATATCCTAGAATTAGGACCTGATCAACCCTAGGATACGGGTAAGTAGTTATGTGTGCTTAACATCACAATAGGGATATAGTACCTACTTATGAATAACCATTTATTCGTCAGAGAAGAGCTGCCCATTTAGGTCGTGATTAGAGTAGGCAATATAGAGTTCAATGAACACTTGCTTACTCAAAAGAATGATTCGCGTCAGACGCAACGTTCTTGAGATGTTGTAAGATGATCCGGGGTTGAATAAGTGATCGCAAAGTAGAGACTTCTAATCCAATTAGCAGTACCTTAGAATATCTAAGATTGCACATCTGTTAATGTTAAGGCATAGCTTAGAATCAAGTGGTGGAATATTGCTTTAGTTAGACTAACTAGGATTAAGAAAAGTTGAGACTTTCCTTAGGGATAATACCACTTTATTCATGTACCTAGGATTCTATCCATAAGGTCGTTTAAACCTTCTAAGGTTAACGTTGTGAGTAGGGATACCCGTCTTAGCCAGAATCTTCAAAATCTAAACTCTTAATGACAAATCAGTTATGTTCATAGCCCAGTTGATTGAGGTTTAGTTTTTATTCTAGGAAGTTGAACTCTTATGATAGCTCCCTATCAGAACCTTATTCTTCATACCTATCAAATTTAATCCTTGTAGTTATATTATATCATTAGTAGTTAATCTTAATATATCACCACTTGTCAACTAGGGTTAACTATATATGCACTTTTGTCCCACGTTACTGAGCAAACATACAAAAATACGAACTTGAGTTATATTTACCACTTACTTATTAAAAGGAAGACAAGTAGGTGAGTTATAGCTAGGTAACCCCAGCTAAATATAAATGATAAAACCATTATTACTCTTTTGATAGATAATTCTGACGTGTTGCGACCTAACGACACCGCACAAATAAAACCATCTGTTTTGGCCATATCATTGTGGTAGTAAGTTTTTGACGCCGCTGCCGAGGACTTATTTTCAGTCTGTTAAGGTAATCGTTGATTCTGTCAAGATATCTGAGATTCTTGGGTGGTGTCTATGAAAGACAATTATACACGGACTTGGTTGTTGGATTTTCCGAACAGTCTCCAATTATATTGGAACCAAAAGGATCCTGCCTCTCCGTTGTTGGCCTAGCCACTTGTTTCAAAGATAAATTGATAAGAAACACACATGCTTAACAAATAGAGAGTTTTTCGGTATAGGATTTAAAGTCGCCATTATAGTAAACTGTAGTGACCCGAACTTTTCCATGTTTATATATATATTAAATGAAATTGTTATTTACATGATTAATTGTTTCCAACATGTTAAGCAATCAAACTTGTTAAGACTTGATTAATTGAAATAGGTTTCATATAGACAATTGACCACCCAAGTTGACCGGTGATTCACGAACGTTAAAACTTGTAAAAACTATACGATAACATATATATGGTTATATATATAGTTAACATGATTTTATTATAAGTATGTATCTCATTAGGTATTTTAACAATGAGTTATATACATAAAAATGAGACTATTAATTTAAGAAACTCGAAAACGATATATATAACGATTATCGTTATAACAACGTCTTACTAGGTACATATGAATCATATTAAGATATTGATACACTTGGTTAATTATGTTAAATGATAAGTAAATATATTATTAAGTGTATTAAAAATGAAATACATATGTAAAAATATGACTACTAACTTAATGATTTCGAAACGAGACATATATGTAACGATTATCGTTGTAACGACATTTAACTGTATATATATCATACTAAGATATATTATATATCATAATATCATGATAATATAATAATTTAACATCTCATTTGTTATAATAAACAAGGGGTTAACAACATTCAACAAGATCGTTAACCTAAAGGTTTCAAAACAACATTTACATGTTACGACTAACGATGACTTAACGACTCAGTTAAAATGTATATACATGTAGTGTTTTAATATGTATTCATACACTTTTGAAAGACTTCAAGACACTTATCAAAATACTTATACTTAACAAAAATGCTTACAATTACATCCTCGTTCAGTTTCATCAACAATTCTACTCGTATGCACCCGTATTCGTACTCGTACAATACACAGCTTTTAGATGTATGTACTATTGGTATATACACTCCAATGATCAGCTCTTAGCAGCCCATGTGAGTCACCTAACACATGTGGGAACCATCATTTGGCAACTAGCATGAAATATCTCATAAAATTACAAAAATATGAGTAATCATTCATGACTTATTTACATGAAAACAAAATTACATATCCTTTATATCTAATCCATACACCAACGACCAAAAACACCTACAAACACTTTCATTCTTCAATTTTATTTATCTAATTGATCTCTCTCAAGTTCTATCTTCAAGTTCTATCTTCAAGTTCTAAGTGTTCTTCAAAAATTCCAAAAGTTCTAGTTTCATAAAATCAAGAATACTTCCAAGATTGCAAGTTTACTTCCAAGTTTTCTAAATCCATTCCAAGTAATCATCCAAGATCAAGAAACCTTTGTTACTTACAGTAGGTTATCTTTATAATACAAGGTAATAATCATATTCAAACTTTAATTCAATTTCTATAACTATAACAATCTTATTTCGAGTGGAAATCTTACTTGAAATTGTTTTCGTATCATGATTCTGCTTCAAGAACTTTCAAGCCATCCAAGGATCCTTTGAAGCTAGATCTATTTTTCTCATTTCTAGTAGGTTTATCCAAGGAACTTGAGGTAGTAATGATGTTCATAACATCATTCGATTCATACATATAAAGCTATCTTATTCGAAGGTTTAAACGTGTAATCACTAGAACATAGTTTAGTTAATTCTAAACTTGTTCGCAAATAAAAGTTAATCCTTCTAACTTGACTTTTAAAATCAACTAAACACATGTTCTATATCTATATGATATGCTAACTTAATGATTTAAAACCTGAAAACACGAAAAACACCGTAAAATCGGATTTACGCCGTCGTAGTAACACCGCGGGCTGTTTTGGATTAGTTAATTAAAAACTATGATAAACTTTGATTTAAAAGTTGTTATTCTGGGAAAATGATTTTTATTACGAACATGAAACTATATCCAAAAATCATGGTTAAACTCAAAGTGGAAGTATGTTTTCTAAAATGGTCATCTAGACGTCGTTCTTTCGACTGAAATGACTACCTTTACAAAAACGACTTGTAACTTATTTTTCAAACTATAAACCTATACTTTTTCTGTTTAGATTCATAAAATATAGTTCAATATGAAACCATAGCAATTTGATTCACTCAAAACGGATTTAAAATGAAGAAGTTATGGGTAAAACAAGATTGGATAATTTTTCTCATTTTAGCTACATGAAAATTGGTAACAAATCTATTCCAACCATAACTTAATCAACTTATATTGTATATTATGTAATCTTGAGATACCATAGACATGTATATACAATGTTTCGACCTATCATGTCGACACATCTATATATATTTCGGAACAACCATAGGCACTCTATATGTAAATGTTGGAGTTAGCTATACAGGGTTGAGGTTGATTCCAAAATATATATAGTTTGAGTTGTGATCAATACTGAGATATGTATACACTGGGTCGTGGATTGATTCAAGATAATATTTATCGATTTATTTCTGTACATCTAACTGTGGACAACTAGTTGTAGGTTACTAACGAGGACAGCTGACTTAATAAACTTAAAACATCAAAATATATTAAAAGTGTTGTAAATATATTTTGAACCTACTTTGATATATATGTATATATTGTTATAGGTTCGTGAATCAACCAGTGGCCAAGTCGTACCTCCCGACGAAGTAAAAATCTGTGAAAGTGAGTTATAGTCCCACTTTTAAAATCTAATATTTTTGGGATGAGAATACATGCAGGTTTTATAAATGATTTACAAAATAGACACAAGTACGTGAAACTACATTCTATGGTTGAATTATCGAAATCGAATATGCCCCTTTTTATTAAGTCTGGTAATCTAAGAATTAGGGAACAGACACCCTAATTGACGCGAATCCTAAAGATAGATCTATTGGGCCTAACAAACCCCATCCAAAGTACCAGATGCTTTAGTACTTCGAAATTTATATCATATCCGAAGGGTGTCCCGGAATGATGGGGATATTCTTATACATGCATCTTGTTAATGTCGGTTACCAGGTGTTCACCATATGAATGATTTTTATCTCTATGTATGAGATGTGTATTGAAATATGAAATCTTGTAGTCTATTGTTACGATTTGATATATATAGGTTAACCTATAACTCACCAACATTTTTGTTGACGGACAAGATTTGGAGTCCATGTTTGTATGATATTGTGTAAAAACTGCATTCAAGAAACTGATTTCGATGTAACATATTTGTATTGTAAATCATTATGTAATGGTCGTTTGTAAACAGGATATTTTAGATTATCATTATTTGATAATCTACGTAAAGCTTTTAAACCTTTATTTATGAAATAAAGGTTATGGTTTGTTTTAAAAATGAATGCAGTCTTTGAAAAACGTCTCATATAGAGGTCAAAACCTCGCAACGAAACCAATTAATATTGAACGTTTTTAATCAATAAGAACGGGACATTTCAGTTGGTATCCGAGCGTTGGTCTTAGAGAACCAGAAAATTTGCATTAGGGTGTCTTATCGAGTTTGTTAGGATGCATTAGTGAGTCTGGACTTCGACCGTGTTTTCTTTAAAAATGATTGCTTAACATTTTTGTTGGAAACTATATATTATTAACATGTATATATTATGTGATATATTATTCTCTTAACATGTTTGATATTGTAGTGACCCGAACTTTTCCATGTTTATATATATTAATTGAGATTGATATTTACATGATTAAATGTTTCCAACATGTTAAGCAATCAAACTTGTTAAGACTTGATTAATTGAAATATGTTTCATATAGACAATTGACCACCCAAGTTGACCGGTGATTCACGAACGTTAAAACTTGTAAAAACTATACGATGACATATATATGGTTATATATATAGTTAACATGTTTTTATTATAAGTATGTATCTCATTAGGTATTTTAACAATGAGTTATATACATAAAAATGAGACTATTAATTTAAGAAACTCGAAAACGATATATATAACGATTATCGTTATAACAACGTCTTACTAGGTACATATGAATCATATTAAGATATTGATACACTTGGTTAATTATGTTAAATGATAAGTAAATATATTATTAAGTGTATTAACAATGAAATACATATGTAAAAATAAGACTACTAACTTAATGATTTCGAAACGAGACATATGTGTAACGATTATCGTTGTAACGACATTTAACTGTATATACATCATACTGAGATATATTATATATCATAATATCATGATAATATAACAATTTAATATCTCATTTGTTATAATAAACAATGGGTTAACAACATTCAACAAGATCGTTAACCTAAAGGTTTCAAAACAACATTTACATGTAACGACTAACGATGACTTAACGACTCAGTTAAAATGTATATACATGTAGTGTTTTAATATGTATTCATACACTTTTGAAAGACTTCAAGACACTTATCAAAATACTTCTACTTAACAAAAATGCTTACAATTACATTCTCGTTCAGTTTCATCAACAATTCTACTCGTATGCACCCGTATTCGTACTCGTACAATACACAGCTTTTAGATGTATGTACTATTGGTATATACACTCCAATGATCAGCTCTTAGCAGCCCATGTGAGTCACCTAACACATGTGGGAACCATCATTTGGCAACTAGCATGAAATATCTCATAAGATTACAAAAATATGAGTAATCATTCATGACTTATTTACATGAAAACAAAATTACATATCCTTTATATCTAATCCATACACCAACGACCAAAAACACCTACAAACACTTTCATTCTTCAATTTTCTTCATCTAATTGAACTCTCTCAAGTTCTATCTTCAAGTTCTAAGTGTTCTTCATAAATTCCAAAAGTTCTAGTTTCATAAAATCAAGAATACTTTCAAGTTTGCTAGCTCACTTCCAATCTTGTAAGGTGATCATCCAACCTCAAGAAATCTTTGTTTCTTACAGTAGGTTATCATTCTAATACAAGGTAATAATCATATTCAAACTTTGTTTCAATTTCTATAACTATAACAATCTTATTTCAAGTGATGATCTTACTTGAACTTGTTTTCGTGTCATGATTTTGCTTCAAGAACTTTGAGCCATCCAAGGATCCATTGAAGCTAGATCCATTTTTCTCTTTTCCAGTAGGTTCATCCAAGGAACTTAAGGTAGTAATGATGTTCATAACATCATTCGATTCATACATATAAAGCTATCTTATTCGAAGGTTTAAACTTGTAATCACTAGAACATAGTTTAGTTAATTCTAAACTTGTTCGCAAACAAAAGTTAATCCTTCTAACTTGACTTTTAAAATCAACTAAACACATGTTCTATATCTATATGATATGCTAACTTAATGATTTAAAACCTGGAAACACGAAAAACACCGTAAAACCGAATTTACGCCGTCGTAGTAACACCGCGGGCTGTTTTGGGTTAGTTAATTAAAAACTATGATAAACTTTGATTTAAAAGTTGTTATTCTGAGAAAATGATTTTTATTATGAACATGAAACTATATCCAAAAATTATGGTTAAACTCAAAGTGGAAGTATGTTTTCTAAAATGGTCATCTAGACGTCGTTCTTTCGACTGAAATGACTACCATTACAAAAACGACTTGTAACTTATTTTTCCGACTAGAAAAATATACTTTTTTGTTTAGATTCATAAAATAGAGTTCAATATGAAACCATAGCAATTTGATTCACTCAAAACGGATTTAAAATGAAGAAGTTATGGGTAAAACAAGATTGGATAATTTTTCTCATTTTAGCTACGTGAAAATTGGTAACAAATCTATTCCAACCATAACTTAATCAACTTGTATTATATATTATGTAATCTTGAGATACCATAGACACGTATACAATGTTTCGACCTATCATGTCGACACATCTATATATATTTCGGAACAACCATAGACACTCTATATGTGAATGTTGGAGTTAGCTATACAGGGTTGAGGTTGATTCCAAAATATATATAGTTTGAGTTGTGATCAATACTGAGATACGTATACACTGAGTCGTGGATTGATTCAAGATAATATTTATCGATTTATTTCTGTACATCTAACTGTGGACAACTAGTTGTAGGTTACTAACGAGGACAGCTGACTTAATAAACTTAAAACATCAAAATATATTAAAAGTGTTGTAAATATATTTTGAACATACTTTGATATATATGTATATATTGTTATAGGTTCGTGAATCAACCAGTGGCCAAGTCTTACTTCCCGACGAAGTAAAAATCTGTGAAAGTGAGTTATAGTCCCACTTTTAAAATCTAATATTTTTTGGGATGAGAATACATGCAGGTTTTATAAATGATTTACAAAATAGACACAAGTACGTGAAACTACATTCTATGGTTGAATTATCGAAATCGAATATGCCCCTTTTTATTAAGTCTGGTAATCTAAGAATTAGGGAACAGACACCCTAATTGACGCGAATCCTAAAGATAGATCTATTGGGCCTAACAAACCCCATCCAAAGTACCGGATGCTTTAGTACTTCGAAATTTATATCATATCCGAAGGGTGTCCCGGAATGATGGGGATATTCTTATATATGCATCTTGTTATTGTCGGTTACCAGGTGTTCACCATATGAATGATTTTTATCTCTATGTATGGGATGTGTATTGAAATATGAAATCTTGTGGTCTATTGTTACGATTTGATATATATAGGTTAAACCTATAACTCACCAACATTTTTGTTGACGTTTTAAGCATGTTTATTCTCAGGTGATTATTAAGAGCTTCCGCTGTCGCATACTTAAATAAAGACGAGATTTGGAGTCCATGCTTGTATGATATTGTGTAAAAACTGCATTCAAGAAACTTATTTTGTTGTAACTTATTTGTATTGTAAACCATTATGTAATGGTTGTGTGTAAACAGGATATTTTAGATTATCATTATTTGATAATCTACGTAAAGTTTTTTAAACCTTTATTGATGAAATAAAGGTTATGGTTTGTTTTAAAATGAATGCAGTCTTTGAAAAACGTCTCATATAGAGGTCAAAACCTCGCAACGAAATCAATTAATATGGAACGTTTTTAATCAATAAGAACGGGACATTTCAGTTGGTATCCGAGCGTTGGTCTTAGAGAACCAGAAAATTTGCATTAGTGTGTCTTATCGAGTTTGTTAGGATGCATTAGTGAGTCTGGACTTCGACCGTGTTTTCTTTAAAAATGATTGCTTAACATTTTTGTTGGAAACTATATATTTTTAACATATGAATATTATGTGATATACTAATCTCTTAACGTGTTTGATATTATGTGATAGATGTCTACCTCTAGAACAAGTCCCATTGACTCACCTAATAATAATGAAGAGTCAAATGTAAATTGGAATGATTTGTGGACTGATTCACAAGTTCCCGAAGAGGAACCGGAAGAAGAGTCGGAACCGGAAGAAGAATCGGAACCGGAAGAAGAATCGGAACCGGATGAAGAAATAGAACCGGTGGGGGAAATAATAAAACGGTTAAGTAAAAGAAAATCCTCAACCAACCGACCAAAGTTAATTATGGTCAATGGTGTTTCCGCCAAGGAAGCAAAATATTGGGAGGATTACCAATTCTCCGATGAATCGGATTCCGACGAGAATTCCGATGATGTTATAGAAATTACCCCAACTGAATTTAAAAAGGCAAAAGAAAATAATAAGGGAAAGGGCATAAAAATAGAGAAATCTAATTCCAACCCCGATGAACTTTATATGTATCGTCAACCCCCGAAGTCCTTAAGTTGTAACAATGACCCGGGAACCTCTAAACCACCAGGTTTTTCTAAACCAATGTGGAAAATTACGGCTCGTATTAGGAGAACATCATATATCCCTAGAAACCTGGCAAAACGAACCAAAACCGAAGAAGAAGAAATGAGCGAGTCGGAATAAGATAGTTGTATTCGTGTGGTGTAATATATGTAATATAGTGTGCTTATGCTTTATGATATATGTAAAAATTTCTTGTATTAATAAGTATTTTTTTATGAATCTAACTCTTGTCTATTTTACAGTTTAAAAACACAAAATGGATAGACAACCCAATATTTTAAGAGACCTACCCGGAGACATGATTGATGAAATCTTGTCTAGAGTCGGTCAGAATTCTTCGGCACAACTATTTAAGGCGAGATCAGTTTGTAAGACATTCGAAGAACGTTCCAAGAATGTCTTGGTTTATAAGAGACTTTCGTTTGAAAGATGGGGGATATCACATTGGGAAACCCATAAGTTACGATGTGTTTACTTTGACGCATATATTGCGGGGAACCCAAATGCTATTTTACGCAACGGGTTAAGAAATTATTTTGACTCAATATATCCGAATATTGGACTTCGTGATTTAGAAAAAGCGGCTAACATGCAACATAAAGAAGCATGTTATGCTTACGGATTAGTAATGTTCGCTTCTCACCAAAGTGAGAACAAGAACATCGGGCTACAACTATTAAACAAAACGTTTCCACAAGTGACGGAGTCGGTAATTGGGGTAAGAAATGAGGTTTTTAGATTATTACGGGACTGTTGGACATTACGTAACCCTCGTCCCTTTGATGACGTTACAACACGCTGTCTTATCAACGGCCATAACGGTTATGTTGCACAAGACCAAGGATGGGAAGTAGTCCTAGTAAAACCAGAATGCATGACTTGTTTCTGGACGTATGAATTACGTGTCTTTATTGCCTTTGCCGAACGACTTGTGTACTAGCTAGAATTGTCTTCACAACTATCTTGTATCAAAGTTATTGTGTGCTATATTTCATGCTTTATGTAAAATAAGCGGTATTGTAAGTTTGTAAAATATTGTATAAAAGTTTGAACGTGAAATATTATTACAATCAGTTTTTCATATAGAATTGTAGTAGTTGAATTGTATATTAGCTACTAAGTATGAACTTAACGGGTAGGTACTACCCGAATTTAAACTTATAAAACGCTAATATGAAGAAAAAGCTTTTATAAATGAGTTCATATTATGCTACGAAATACTATTAACTACTCTTAATATTCTGTATGATTAACTTGTTCCATTTAACTATTTTGAAGGAAATGGCACCGACTACTCGACACACCGTGAATATGAATGAAGAGGAATTCCGTACTTTTCTAGCTTCAAACATAGCCGCAGTACAGGCTGCGCTACATACCAACAATAACCTTGGATCTAGCAGTACAGGAAATCGTGTAGGATGCACCTACAAAGAATTCACTGCCTGCAAACCTTTGGAATTTGATGGAACCGAAGGACCGATCGGATTGAAACGGTGGACCGAGAAGGTTGAATCGGTGTTTGCCATAAGTAAGTGTACTGAAGAGGACAAAGTGAAGTACGCTACGCATACCTTCACAGGTTCTGCGTTAACATGGTGGAATACCTATCTAGAGCAAGTGGGACAAGATGATGCGTACGCACTACCGTGGTCAGCATTCAAGCACTTGATGAACGAGAAGTACCGTCCCAGAACCGAGGTCAATAAGCTCAAGACAGAACTTAGAGGGTTACGAACCCAAGGATTTGATATTACCACGTACGAAAGACGATTCACAGAATTGTGCCTATTGTGTCCTGGAGCATTCGAAGATGAGGAAGAGAAGATCGACGCGTTTGTGAAAGGATTACCGGAAAGAATCCAAGAAGATATAAGTTCACACGAGCCCGCCTCCATACAACAGGCATGTAGAATGGCTCACAAACTAGTGAACCAGATTGAAGAAAGAATTAAAGAACAGACTGCTGAAGAGGCCAATGTGAAGCAAGTCAAAAGAAAGTGGGAGGAAAACGGTGATAAGAATCACCAATACAACAACAACAGCAATTACAACAATAATCGCAACAATTATCCCAACAATCGCAACATCAATCGCAACTACAACAAACGGCCCAACAACAACAACAACAACAACAGCAACTACAACAATCATCCCAACAACAATAATAACCGCAACAACAACAACAATCAAAAGCAACTATGCCAAAGGTGTGAAAAGAATCACTCGGGGTTCTGCACCAAATTTTGCAACAAGTGTAAAAGAAATGGTCATAGCGCGGCGAAGTGTGAGGTCTACGGACCAGGGGTTAATAGAACGAAAGGAACAAATGGTGTCGGAACGAGTAATGGCGGAGCAAGTAGTGTCGGAGCAAGTTATGCCAATGTAGTTTGTTATAAATGTGGAAAACCAGGCCACATTATTAGAAATTGCCCGAACCAGGAGAACACGAATGGACAAGGCCGCGGAAGAGTTTTCAATATTAATGCGGCAGAGGCACAGGAAGACCCGGAGCTTGTTACGGGTACGTTTCTTATTGACAATAAATCTGCTTACGTTTTATTTGATTCGGGTGCGGATAGAAGCTATATGAGTAGAGATTTTTGTGCTAAATTAAGTTGTCCATTGACACCTTTGGATAGTAAATTTTTACTCGAATTAGCAAATGGTAAATTAATTTCAGCAGATAATATATGTCGGAATCGAGAAATTAAACTGGTTAGCGAAACATTTAAGATTGACTTGATACCAGTAGAGTTAGGGAGTTTTGATGTGATAATCGGTATGGACTGGTTGAAAGAAGTGAAAGCAGAGATTGTTTGTTACAAAAATGCAATTCGCATTATACGAGAAAAAGGAAAACCCTTAATGGTGTACGGAGAAAAGGGCAACACGAAGCTACATCTTATTAGTAATTTGAAGGCACAAAAACTAATAAGAAAAGGTTGCTATGCTGTTCTAGCACACGTCGAGAAAGTACAAACTGAAGAAAAGAGCATCAATGATGTTCCCATTGCAAAAGAATTTCCCGATGTATTTCCGAAAGAATTACCGGGATTACCCCCACATCGATCCGTTGAATTTCAAATAGATCTTGTACCAGGAGCTGCACCAATAGCTCGTGCTCCTTACAGACTCGCACCCAGCGAGATGAAAGAACTACAAAGCCAATTACAAGAACTTTTAGAGCGTGGTTTCATTCGACCAAGCACATCACCGTGGGGAGCTCCTGTTTTGTTTGTCAAGAAGAAAGATGGTACATTCAGGTTGTGTATCGACTACCGAGAGTTGAACAAACTTACCATCAAGAACCGCTACCCACTACCGAGAATCGATGACTTATTTGATCAACTACAAGGCTCGTCTGTTTATTCAAAGATTGACTTACGTTCCGGGTATCATCAAATGCGGGTGAAAGAAGATGATATTCCAAAGACTGCTTTCAGAACACGTTACGGTCATTACGAGTTTATGGTCATGCCGTTTGGTTTAACTAATGCACCAGCTGTGTTCATGGACCTTATGAACCGAGTGTGTGGACCATACCTTGACAAGTTTGTCATTGTTTTCATTGATGACATACTTATTTACTCAAAGAATGACCAAGAACACGGTGAACATTTGAGAAAGGTGTTAGAAGTATTGAGGAAGGAAGAATTGTACGCTAAGTTTTCAAAGTGTGCATTTTGGTTGGAAGAAGTTCAATTCCTCGGTCACATAGTGAACAAAGAAGGTATTAAGGTGGATCCGACAAAGATAGAAACTGTTGAAAAGTGGGAAACCCCGAAAACTCCGAAACACATACGCCAGTTTTTAGGACTAGCTGGTTACTACAGAAGGTTCATCCAAGACTTCTCCGGAATAGCAAAACCCTTGACTGCATTAACGCATAAAGGGAAGAAATTTGAATGGAAT
This sequence comes from Rutidosis leptorrhynchoides, assembly GCF_046630445.1. Lineage (NCBI taxonomy): Eukaryota > Viridiplantae > Streptophyta > Magnoliopsida > Asterales > Asteraceae > Rutidosis > Rutidosis leptorrhynchoides. The sequence continues at coordinate 401,216,867 of NC_092338.1, forward strand.
GATGAACAAGAGAAAGCGTTTCAGTTATTGAAGAAAAAGCTAACTACGGCACCTATATTGTCATTGCCTGAAGGGAATGATGATTTTGTGATTTATTGTGATGCATCAAAGCAAGGTCTCGGTTGTGTATTAATGCAACGAACGAAGGTGATTGCTTATGCGTCTAGACAATTGAAGATTCACGAACAAAATTATACGACGCATGATTTGGAATTAGGCGCGGTTGTTTTTGCATTAAAGACTTGGAGGCACTACTTATATGGGGTCAAAAGTATTATATATACCGACCACAAAAGTCTTCAACACATATTTAATCAGAAACAACTGAATATGAGGCAGCGTAGGTGGATTGAATTATTGAATGATTACGACTTTGAGATTCGTTACCACCCGGGGAAGGCAAATGTGGTAGCCGATGCCTTGAGCAGGAAGGACAGAGAACCCATTCGAGTAAAATCTATGAATATAATGATTCATAATAACATTACTACTCAAATAAAGGAGGCGCAACAAGGAGTTTTAAAAGAGGGAAATTTAAAGGATGAAATACCCAAAGGATCGGAGAAGCATCTTAATATTCGGGAAGACGGAACCCGGTATAGGGCTGAAAGGATTTGGGTACCAAAATTTGGAGATATGAGAGAAATGGTACTTAGAGAAGCTCATAAAACCAGGTATTCAATACATCCTGGAACGGGGAAGATGTACAAGGATCTCAAGAAACATTTTTGGTGGCCGGGTATGAAAGCCGATGTTGCTAAATACGTAGGAGAATGTTTGACGTGTTCTAAGGTCAAAGCTGAGCATCAAAAACCATCAGGTCTACTTCAACAACCCGAAATCCCGGAATGGAAATGGGAAAACATTACCATGGATTTCATCACTAAATTGCCAAGGACTGCAAGTGGTTTTGATACTATTTGGGTAATAGTTGATCGTCTCACCAAATCAGCACACTTCCTGCCAATAAGAGAAGATGACAAGATGGAGAAGTTAGCACGACTGTATTTGAAGGAAGTCGTCTCCAGACATGGAATACCAATCTCTATTATCTCTGATAGGGATGGCAGATTTATTTCAAGATTCTGGCAGACATTACAGCAAGCATTAGGAACTCGTCTAGACATGAGTACTGCCTATCATCCACAAACTGATGGGCAGAGTGAAAGGACGATACAAACGCTTGAAGACATGCTACGAGCATGTGTTATTGATTTCGGAAACAGTTGGGATCGACATCTACCGTTAGCAGAATTTTCCTACAACAATAGCTACCATTCAAGCATTGAGATGGCGCCATTTGAAGCACTTTATGGTAGAAAGTGTAGGTCTCCGATTTGTTGGAGTGAGGTGGGGGATAGACAGATTACGGGTCCGGAGATTATACAAGAAACTACCGAGAAGATCATCCAAATTCAACAACGGTTGAAAACCGCCCAAAGTCGACAAAAGAGCTACGCTGACATTAAAAGAAAAGATATAGAATTTGAAATTGGAGAGATGGTCATGCTTAAAGTTGCACCTTGGAAAGGCGTTGTTCGATTTGGTAAACGAGGGAAATTAAATCCAAGGTATATTGGACCATTCAAGATTATTGATCGTGTCGGACCAGTAGCTTACAGACTTGAGTTACCTCAACAACTTGCGGCTGTACATAACACTTTCCACGTCTCGAATTTGAAGAAATGTTTTGCTAAAGAAGATCTCACTATTCCGTTAGATGAAATCCAAATCAACGAAAAACTTCAATTCATCGAAGAACCCGTCGAAATAATGGATCGTGAGGTTAAAAGACTTAAGCAAAACAAGATACCAATTGTTAAGGTTCGATGGAATGCTCGTAGAGGACCCGAGTTCACCTGGGAGCGTGAAGATCAGATGAAGAAGAAATACCCGCATCTATTTCCAGAAGATTCGTCAACACCTTCAACAGCTTAAAATTTCGGGACGAAATTTATTTAACGGGTAGGTACTGTAGTGACCCGAACTTTTCCATGTTTATATATATTAATTGAGATTGATATTTACATGATTAAATGTTTCCAACATGTTAAGCAATCAAACTTGTTAAGACTTGATTAATTGAAATATGTTTCATATAGACAATTGACCACCCAAGTTGACCGGTGATTCACGAACGTTAAAACTTGTAAAAACTATACGATGACATATATATGGTTATATATATAGTTAACATGTTTTTATTATAAGTATGTATCTCATTAGGTATTTTAACAATGAGTTATATACATAAAAATGAGACTATTAATTTAAGAAACTCGAAAACGATATATATAACGATTATCGTTATAACAACGTCTTACTAGGTACATATGAATCATATTAAGATATTGATACACTTGGTTAATTATGTTAAATGATAAGTAAATATATTATTAAGTGTATTAACAATGAAATACATATGTAAAAATAAGACTACTAACTTAATGATTTCGAAACGAGACATATGTGTAACGATTATCGTTGTAACGACATTTAACTGTATATACATCATACTGAGATATATTATATATCATAATATCATGATAATATAACAATTTAATATCTCATTTGTTATAATAAACAATGGGTTAACAACATTCAACAAGATCGTTAACCTAAAGGTTTCAAAACAACATTTACATGTAACGACTAACGATGACTTAACGACTCAGTTAAAATGTATATACATGTAGTGTTTTAATATGTATTCATACACTTTTGAAAGACTTCAAGACACTTATCAAAATACTTCTACTTAACAAAAATGCTTACAATTACATTCTCGTTCAGTTTCATCAACAATTCTACTCGTATGCACCCGTATTCGTACTCGTACAATACACAGCTTTTAGATGTATGTACTATTGGTATATACACTCCAATGATCAGCTCTTAGCAGCCCATGTGAGTCACCTAACACATGTGGGAACCATCATTTGGCAACTAGCATGAAATATCTCATAAGATTACAAAAATATGAGTAATCATTCATGACTTATTTACATGAAAACAAAATTACATATCCTTTATATCTAATCCATACACCAACGACCAAAAACACCTACAAACACTTTCATTCTTCAATTTTCTTCATCTAATTGAACTCTCTCAAGTTCTATCTTCAAGTTCTAAGTGTTCTTCATAAATTCCAAAAGTTCTAGTTTCATAAAATCAAGAATACTTTCAAGTTTGCTAGCTCACTTCCAATCTTGTAAGGTGATCATCCAACCTCAAGAAATCTTTGTTTCTTACAGTAGGTTATCATTCTAATACAAGGTAATAATCATATTCAAACTTTGTTTCAATTTCTATAACTATAACAATCTTATTTCAAGTGATGATCTTACTTGAACTTGTTTTCGTGTCATGATTTTGCTTCAAGAACTTTGAGCCATCCAAGGATCCATTGAAGCTAGATCCATTTTTCTCTTTTCCAGTAGGTTCATCCAAGGAACTTAAGGTAGTAATGATGTTCATAACATCATTCGATTCATACATATAAAGCTATCTTATTCGAAGGTTTAAACTTGTAATCACTAGAACATAGTTTAGTTAATTCTAAACTTGTTCGCAAACAAAAGTTAATCCTTCTAACTTGACTTTTAAAATCAACTAAACACATGTTCTATATCTATATGATATGCTAACTTAATGATTTAAAACCTGGAAACACGAAAAACACCGTAAAACCGAATTTACGCCGTCGTAGTAACACCGCGGGCTGTTTTGGGTTAGTTAATTAAAAACTATGATAAACTTTGATTTAAAAGTTGTTATTCTGAGAAAATGATTTTTATTATGAACATGAAACTATATCCAAAAATTATGGTTAAACTCAAAGTGGAAGTATGTTTTCTAAAATGGTCATCTAGACGTCGTTCTTTCGACTGAAATGACTACCATTACAAAAACGACTTGTAACTTATTTTTCCGACTAGAAAAATATACTTTTTTGTTTAGATTCATAAAATAGATTTCAATATGAAACCATAGCAATTTGATTCACTCAAAACGGATTTAAAATGAAGAAGTTATGGGTAAAACAAGATTGGATAATTTTTCTCATTTTAGCTACGTGAAAATTGGTAACAAATCTATTCCAACCATAACTTAATCAACTTGTATTATATATTATGTAATCTTGAGATACCATAGACACGTATACAATGTTTCGACCTATCATGTCGACACATCTATATATATTTCGGAACAACCATAGACACTCTATATGTGAATGTTGGAGTTAGCTATACAGGGTTGAGGTTGATTCCAAAATATATATAGTTTGAGTTGTGATCAATACTGAGATACGTATACACTGAGTCGTGGATTGATTCAAGATAATATTTATCGATTTATTTCTGTACATCTAACTGTGGACAACTAGTTGTAGGTTACTAACGAGGACAGCTGACTTAATAAACTTAAAACATCAAAATATATTAAAAGTGTTGTAAATATATTTTGAACATACTTTGATATATATGTATATATTGTTATAGGTTCGTGAATCAACCAGTGGCCAAGTCTTACTTCCCGACGAAGTAAAAATCTGTGAAAGTGAGTTATAGTCCCACTTTTAAAATCTAATATTTTTTGGGATGAGAATACATGCAGGTTTTATAAATGATTTACAAAATAGACACAAGTACGTGAAACTACATTCTATGGTTGAATTATCGAAATCGAATATGCCCCTTTTTATTAAGTCTGGTAATCTAAGAATTAGGGAACAGACACCCTAATTGACGCGAATCCTAAAGATAGATCTATTGGGCCTAACAAACCCCATCCAAAGTACCGGATGCTTTAGTACTTCGAAATTTATATCATATCCGAAGGGTGTCCCGGAATGATGGGGATATTCTTATATATGCATCTTGTTATTGTCGGTTACCAGGTGTTCACCATATGAATGATTTTTATCTCTATGTATGGGATGTGTATTGAAATATGAAATCTTGTGGTCTATTGTTACGATTTGATATATATAGGTTAAACCTATAACTCACCAACATTTTTGTTGACGTTTTAAGCATGTTTATTCTCAGGTGATTATTAAGAGCTTCCGCTGTCGCATACTTAAATAAAGACGAGATTTGGAGTCCATGCTTGTATGATATTGTGTAAAAACTGCATTCAAGAAACTTATTTTGTTGTAACTTATTTGTATTGTAAACCATTATGTAATGGTTGTGTGTAAACAGGATATTTTAGATTATCATTATTTGATAATCTACGTAAAGCTTTTTAAACCTTTATTGATGAAATAAAGGTTATGGTTTGTTTTAAAATGAATGCAGTCTTTGAAAAACGTCTCATATAGAGGTCAAAACCTCGCAACGAAATCAATTAATATGGAACGTTTTTAATCAATAAGAACGGGACATTTCAGATATTGTGTGATAGATGTCTACCTCTAGCACAAATCCCATTGACTCACCTAATAATAACGAAGAGTCGAATATATATTGGACTGATTCACAAGTTCCCGAAGAAGAACCGGAAGAAGAATCAGAACCGGAAGAAGAATCAGAACTGGAAGAGGAGGAACCGGAGGAGAAAATAGAACCGGTGGGGGAAATAATAAAACGGTTAAGTAAAAAAAAATCCTCAACCAACCGACCAAGGTTAATTATGGTCAATGGTGTTTCCGCCAAGGAAGCAAAATATTGGGAGGATTACCAATTCTCCGATGAATCGGATTCCGACGAGAATTCCGATGATGTTATAGAAATTACCCCAACTGAATTTAAAAAGGCAAAAGAAAATAATAAGGGAAAGGGCATAAAAATAGAGAAATCTAATTCCAACCCCGATGAACTTTATATGTATCGTCAACCCCCGAAGCCCTTAAGTTGTAACAATGACCCGGGAACCTCTAAACCACCAGGTTTTTCTAAACCGTTGTGGAAAACGACAGCTCGTATTAGGGGAACATCATATATCCCTAGAAACTTGGCAAAACGAACCAAAACCGAAGAAGAAGAAACGAGCGAGTCAGAATAAGATAGTTGTATTCGTGTGGTGTAATATATGTAATATAGTGTGCTTATGCTTTATGATATATGTAAAAATTACTTGCATTAATAAGTATTTTTTTTTATGAATCTAACTCTTGTCTATTTTACAGTATAAAAACACAAAATGGATAGACAACCCAATATTTTAAGAGATCTACCCGGAGACATGATTGATGAAATCTTGTCTAGAGTCGGTCAGAATTCTTTGGCACAACTATTTACGGCGAAATCAGTTTGTAAGACATTCGAAGAACGTTCCAAGAATGTCTTGGTTTATAAGAGACTTTCGTTTGAAAGATGGGGGATATCACATTGGGAAACCCATAAGTTACGATGTGTTTACTTTGACGCATATATTGCGGGGAACCCAAATGCTATTTTACGCAACAGGTTAAGAAATTATTTTGACTCAATGTATCCGAATATAGGACTTCATGATTTAGAAAAAGCGGCTAACATGCAACATAAAGAAGCATGCTATGCTTACGGGTTAGTAATGTTCGCTTCTCACCAAAGTGAGAAAAAGAACATCGGGCTACAACTATTAAACAAAACGTTCCCACAAGTGACGGAGTCGGTAATTGGGGTAAGAAATGAGGTTTATAGGTTATTACGAGACTGTTGGTCATTACGTAACCCTCGTCACTTTGATGACGTTACAACACGCTGTCTTATCAACGGCCATAACGGTTATGTTCCACAAGACCAAGGATGGGAAGTAGTCATACTAAAACCAGAATGCATGACTTGTTTCTGGACGTATGAATTACGTGTCTTTATTGTCTTTGCTGAACGACTTGTGTACTAGCTAGAATTATCTTGATAACTATCTTGTATCAAAGTTATTGTGTGCTATATTTCATGCTTTATGTAAAATAAGCGGTATTGTAAGTTTGTAAAATATTGTATAAAAGTTTGAACGCGAAATATTATTATAATCAGTTTTTCATATAGAATTGTAGTAGTTGAATTGTATATTAGCTACTAAGTATGAACTTAACGGGTAGGTACTACCCGAATTTAAACTTATAAAACGCTAATATGAAGAAAAAGCTTTTATAAATGAGTTCATATTATGCTACGAAATACTATTAACTACTCTTAATATTCTGTATGATTAACTTGTTCCATTTGACTATTTTGAAGGAAATGGCACCGACTACTCGACACACCGTGAATATGAATGAAGAGAAATTCCGTATTTTTCTAGCTTCAAACATAGCCGCAGTACAGGCTGCGCTACATACCAACAATAACCATGGATCTAGCAGTACAGGAAATCGTGTAGGATGCACCTACAAAGAATTCACTGCCTGCAAACCTTTGGAATTTGATGGAACCGAAGGACCGATCGGATTGAAACGGTGGACCGAGAAGGTCGAATCGGTGTTTGCCATAAGTAAGTGTACTGAAGAGGACAAAGTAAAGTACGCTACGCATACCTTCACAGGTTCTGCGTTAACATGGTGGAATACCTATCTAGAGCAAGTGGGACAAGATGATGCGTACGCACTACCGTGGTCAGCATTCAAGCACTTGATGAACGAGAAGTACCGTCCCAGAACCGAGGACAATAAGCTCAAGACAGAACTTAGAGGGTTACGAACCCAAGGATTTGATATTACCACGTACGAAAGACGATTCACAGAATTGTGCCTATTGTGTCTGGGAGCGTTCGAAGATGAGGAAGAGAAGATCGACGCGTTTGTGAAAGGATTACCGGAAAGAATCTAAGAAGATATAAGTTCACACGAGCCCGCCTCCATACAACAGGCATGTAGAATGGCTCACAAACTAGTGAACCAAATTGAGGAAAGAATTAAAGAACAGACAGCTGAAGAGGCCAATGTGAAGCAAGTCAAAAGATAGTGGGAGAAAAACAGTGATAAGAATCACCAATACAACAACAATAGCAATTACAATAATAATCGCAACAATTATCCCAACAATCGCAACATCAATCGCAACTACAACAAATGGCCCAACAACAACAACAACAACAACAACAACAACAGCAACAACAACAGCAACTACAACAGCAACTACAACAATCATCCCAACAACAATAACAACCGCAACAACAACAACAATCAGAAGCAGCTATGCCAAAGGTGTGAAAAGTATCACTCGGGGTTCTGTACCAAATTTTGCAACAAGTGTAAAAGAAATGGTCATAGCGCGGCGAAGTGTGAGGTCTACGGACCAGGGGTTAACAGAACGAAAGGAACAAATGGTGTCGGAACGAGTAATGGTGGAGCAAGTAGTGTCGGAGCAAGTTATGCCAATGTAGTTTGTTGTAAATGTGGAAAATCGGGCCACATTATTAGAAATTGCCCGAACCAGGAGAACACGAATGGACAAGGCCGCGGAAGAGTTTTCAATATTAATGCGGCAGAGGCACAGGAAGACCCGGAGCTTGTTACGGGTACGTTTCTTATTGACAATAAATCTGCTTACGTTTTATTTGATTCGGGTGCGGATAGAAGCTATATGAGTAGAGATTTTTGTGCTAAATTAAGTTGTCCATTGACGCCGTTGGATAGTAAATTTTTACTCGAATTAGAAAACGGTAAATTAATTTCAGCAGATAATATATGCCGGAATCGAGAAATTAAACTGGGTAGCGAAATATTTAAGATTGATTTGATACAAGTAGAGTTAGGGAGTTTTGATGTAATAGTTGGTATGGACTGGCTGAAGAAGGTGAAAGCAGAGGTCGTATGTTATAAAAATGCAATTCGCATTGTACGAGAAGAAGGAGAACCCTTAATGGTGTACGGAGAAAAGGGCAACATGAAGCTACATCTTATTAGTAATTTGAAGGCACAAAAACTAATAAGAAAATGTTGCTATGCTGTTCTAGCACACGTCAAGAAAGTACAAACTGAAGAAAAGAGCATCAATGATGTTCCCGTCGCAAAAGAATTTCCCGATGTATTTCCGAAAGAATTACCCGGACTACCTCCACATCGATCTGTTAAATTTCAAATAGATCTTGTACCAGGAGCTGCACCAATAGCTCGTGCTCCTTATAGACTCGCACCCAGCGAGATGAAAGAACTGCAAAGCCAACTGCAAGAACTATTAGAACGTGGTTTCATTCAACCAAGCACATCACCATGGGGAGCTCCTGTTTTGTTTGTCAAGAAGAAGGATGGTACATTTAGGTTGTGTATTGACTATAGCGAGTTGAAAAAACTTACCATCAAAAACCGTTATCCACTGCCGAGAATTGACGACTTATTTGATCAACTACAAGGCTCGTCGGTTTATTTAAAGATCGATTTACGTTCTGGATATCATTAAATACGAGTAAAGGAGGATGATATTCCAAAAACTGCTTTTAGGACGCGTTATGGTCATTACAAGTTTATGGTTATGCCGTTTGGATTGACTAACGCACCAGCTGTGTTCATGGACCTTATGAACCGAGTGTGTGGGCCATATCTTGACAAGTTTGTCATTGTTTTCATCGATGACATACTTATTTACTCAAAGAACATTTGAGAAAAGTGCTAGAAGTATTGAGGAAAGAAAAACTGTACGCTAAGTTTTCAAAGTGTGCATTTTGGTTGGAAGAAGTTCAATTCCTCGGTTACATAGTGAACAAAGAAGGTATCCAGGTGGACCCGGCAAAGATCGAAACCGTTGAAAAGTGGGAAACCCCAAAAACTCCGAAGCATATACGTCAATTTTTAGGATTGGCTGGTTACTACAGAAGATTCATCCAAGATTTCTCCAAAATAGCAAAACCCTTGACTGCATTAATGCATAAAGGGAAGAAATTTGAATGGAAGGATGAACAAGAGGAGGCGTTTCAATTATTGAAGAAAAAGCTAACTACGGCACCTATATTGTCATTGCCCGAAGGGAATGATGATTTTGTGATTTATTGTGACGCATCAAAGCAAGGTCTCGGTTGTGTATTAATGCAACAAACGAAGGTGATTGCTTATGCGTCTAGATAATTGAAGATTCACGAGCAAAATTATACGACACATGATTTGGAATTAGGCACGGTTGTTTTTGCATTAAAGACTTGGAGGCACTACTTATATGGGGTCAAAAGTATTATATATACCGACCACAAAAGTCTTCAACACATATTTAATCAGAAACAACTGAATATGAGGCAGCGTAGGTGGATTGAATTGTTGAATGATTACGATTTGAGATTCGTTACCACCCGGGGAAGGCAAATGTGGTAGCCGATGCCTTGAGCAGAAAGGACAGAGAACCCATTCGAGTAAAATCTATGAATATAATAATTCACACTAACCTTACTACTCAAATAAAGGAGGCGCAACAAGGAGTTTTAAAAGATGGAAATTTAAAGGATGAAATACCCAAAGGATCGGAGAAGCATCTTAATATTCGGGAAAACGGAACCTGGTATAGGGCTGAAAGAATTTGGGTACCAAAATTTGGAGATATGAGAGAAATGGTACTTAGAGAAGCTCATAAAACCAGATACTCAATACATCCTGGAACGGGGAAGATGTACAAGGATCTTAAGAAACATTTTTGGTGGCCAGGTATGAAAGCCGATATTGCTAAATATGTAGGAGAATGTTTGACGTGTTCTAAGGTCAAAGCTGAACATCAGAAACCATCAGGTCTACTACAACAACCTGAAATCCCGGAATGGAAATGGGAAAACATTACCATGGATTTCATTACTAAATTGCCAAGGACTGCAAGTGGTTATGATACTATTTGGGTAATAGTTGATCGTCTCACCAAGTCAGCACACTTCCTGCCAATAAGAGAAGGTGACAAGATGGAGAAGTTAGCACGACTGTATTTGAAGGAAGTCGTCTTCAGACATAGAATACCAATCTCTATTATCTCTGATAGGGATGGCAGATTTATTTCAAGATTCTGGCAGACATTACAGCAAGCATTGGGAACTCGTCTAGACATGTGTACTGCCTATCATCCACAAACTGATGGGCAGAGCGAAAGGACGATACAAACGCTTGAAGACATGCTACGAGCTTGTGTTATTGATTTCGGAAACAGTTGGGATCGACATCTACCGTTAGCAGAATTTTCCTACAACAACAGCTACCATTCAAGCATTGAGATGGTGCCGTTTGAAGCACTTTATGGTAGAAAGTGCAGGTCTCCGATTTATTGGAGTGAAGTGGGGGATAGACAGATTATGGGTCCGGAGATAATACAAGAAACTACCGAGAAAATCATCCAAATTCAACAAAGATTGAAAACCGCCCAGAGTCGACAAAAGAGCTACGCGGACAGTAAAAGAAAAGATATAGAGTTTGAAATTGGAGAAATGGTCATGCTTAAGGTTTCACCTTGGAAAGGCGTTGTTCGATTTGGTAAACGGGGGAAACTAAATCCAAGGTACATTGGACCATTCAAGATTATAGATCGTGTCGGACTAGTAGCTTACCAACTGGAGCTACCTCAACAACTCGCTGCTGTACATAACACTTTCCACGTCTCAAATTTGAAGAAATGTTTTACTAAAGAAGATCTCACTATTCCGTTGGACGAAATCCAAATCAATGAAAAACTTCAATTCATTGAAGAACCCGTCGAAATAATGGATCGTGAGGTTAAGAGACTTAAACAAAACAAGATACCGATTGTTAAGGTTCGATGGAATGCTCGTAGAGTACCCGAGTTCACCTGGGAGCGTGAAGATCAGATGAAGAATAAATACCCGCATTTATTTCCAGAAGATACGTCAACACCTCCAACTGCTTAAAATTTCGGGACGAAATTTATTTAACGGGTAGGTACTGTAGTGACCCGAACTTTTCCATGTTTATATATATATTAAATGAAATTGTTATTTACATGATTAAGTGTTTCCAACATCTTAAGCAATCAAACTTGTTAAGACTTGATTAATTTAAATAGGTTTCATATAGACAATTGACCACCCAAGTTGACCGGTGATTCACGAACGTTAAAACTTGTAAAAACTATACGCTGACATATATATGGTTATATATATAGTTAACATGATTTTATTATAAGTATGTATTTCATTAGGTATTTTAACAATGAGTTATATACATAAAAATGAGACTATTAATTTAAGAAACTCGAAAACGATATATATAACGATTATCGTTATAACAACGTCTTACTAGGTACATATGAATCATATTAAGATATTGATACACTTGGTTAAGTATGTTAAATGATAAGTAAATATATTATTAAGTGTATTAACAATGAAATACATATGTAAAAATAAGACTACTAACTTAATGATTTCGAAACGAGACATATATGTAACGATTATCGTTGTAACGACATTTAACTGTATATATATCATACTAATATATATTATATATCATAATATCATGATAATATAACAATTTAACATCTCATTTGTTATAATAAACAAGGGGTTAACAACATTCAACAAGATCGTTAACCTAAAGGTTTCAAAACAACATTTACATGTAACGACTAACGATGACTTAACGACTCAGTTAAAATGTATATACATGTAGTGTTTTAATATGTATTCATACACTTTTGAAAGACTTCAAGACACTTATCAAAATACTTATACTTAACAAAAATGCTTACAATTACATCCTCGTTCAGTTTCATCAACAATTCTACTCGTATGCACCCGTATTCGTACTCGTACAATACACAGCTTTTAGATGTATGTACTATTGGTATATACACTCCAATGATCAGCTCTTAGCAGCCCATGTGAGTCACCTAACACATGTGGGAACCATCATTTGGCAACTAGCATGAAATATCTCATAAAATTACAAAAATATGAGTAATCATTCATGACTTATTTACATGAAAACAAAATTACATATCCTTTATATCTAATCCATACACCAATGACCAAAAACACCTACAAACACTTTCATTCTTCAATTTTCTTCATCTAATTGATCTCTCTCAAGTTCCATCTTCAAGTTCTAAGTGTTCTTCATAAATTCCAAAAGTTCTAGTTTCATAAAATCAAGAATACTTCCAAGATTGCAAGTTTACTTCCAAGTTTTCTAAATCCATTCCAAGTAATCATCCAAGATCAAGAAACCTTTGTTACTTACAGTAGGTTATCTTTCTAATACAAGGTAATAATTATATTCAAACTTTAATTCAATTTCTATAACTATAACAATCTTATTTCGAGTGGAAATCTTACTTGAAATTGTTTTCGTGTCATGATTCTGCTTCAAGAACTTTCAAGCCATCCAAGGATCCTTTGAAGCTAGATCTATTTTTCTCATTTCCAGTAGGTTTATCCAAGGAACTTGAGGTAGTAATGATGTTCATAACATCATTCGTTTCATACATATAAAGCTATCTTATTCGAAGGTTTAAACTTGTAATCACTAGAACATAGTTTAGTTAATTCTAAACGTGTTCGCAAATAAAAGTTAATCCTTATAACTTGACTTTTAAAATCAACTAAACACATGTTCTATATCTATATGATATGCTAACTTAATGATTTAAAACCTGAAAACACGAAAAACACCGTAAAATCGGATTTACGCCGTCGTAGTAACACCGCGGGCTATTTTGGGTTAGTTAATTAAAAACTATGATAAACTTTGATTTAAAAGTTGTTATTCTGGGAAAATGATTTTTATTATGAACATGAAACTATATCCAAAAATCATGGTTAAACTCAAAGTGGAAGTATGTTTTCTAAAATGGTCATCTAGACGTCGTTCTTTCGACTGAAATGACTACCTTTACAAAAACGACTTGTAACTTATTTTTTAGACTATAAACCTATACTTTTTCTGTTTAGATTCATAAAATAGAGTTCAATATGAAACTATAGCAATTTGATTCACTCAAAACGGATTTAAAATGAAGAAGTTATGGGTAAAACAAGATTGGATAATTTTTCTCATTTTAGCTACGTGAAAATTGGTAACAAATCTATCCCAACCATAACTTAATCAACTTGTATTGTATATTATGTAATCTTGAGATACCATAGACACGTATACAATGTTTCGACCTATCATGTCGACACATCTGTATATATTTCGGAACAACCATAGACACTCTATATGTAAATGTTGGAGTTAGCTATACAGGGTTGAGGTTTATTCCAAAATATATATAGTTTGAGTTGTGATCAATACTGAGATACGTATACACTGGGTCGTGGATTGATTCAAGATAATATTTATCGATTTATTTCTGTACATCTAACTGTGGACAACTAGTTGTAGGTTACTAACGAGGACAGCTGACTTAATAAACTTAAAACATCAAAATATATTAAAAGTGTTGTAAATATATTTTGAACCTACTTTGATATATATGTATATATTGTTATAGGTTCGTGAATCAACCAGTGGCCAAGTCTTACTTCCCGACGAAGTAAAAATCTGTGAAAGTGAGTTATAGTCCCACTTGTAAAATCTAATATTTTTGGGATGAGAATACATGCAGGTTTTATAAATGATTTACAAAATAGACACAAGTACGTGAAACTACATTCTATGGTTGAATTATCGAAATCGAATATGCCCCTTTTTATTAAGTCTGGTAATCTAAGAATTAGGGAACAGACACCCTAATTGACGCGAATCCTAAAGATAGATCTATTGGGCCTAACAAACCCCATCCAAAGTACCGGATGCTTTAGTACTTCGAAATTTATATCATATCCGAAGGGTGTCCCAGAATGATGGGGATATTCTTATACATGCATCTTGTTAATGTCGGTTACCAGGTGTTCACCATATGAATGATTTTTATCTCTATGTATGGGATGTGTATTGAAATATGAAATCTTGTGGTCTATTGTTACGATTTGATATATATATAGGTTAAACCTATAACTCACCAACATTTTTGTTGACGTTTAAAGCATGTTTATTCTCAGGTGAATACTAAGAGCTTCCGCTATTGCATACTAAAATAAGGACAATATTTGGAGTCCATGTTTGTATGATATTGTGTAAAAACTGCATTCAAGAAACTGATTTCGATGTAACATATTTGTATTGTAAACCATTATGTAATGGTCGTGTGTAAACAGGATATTTTAGATTATCATTATTTGATAATCTACGTAAAGCTTTTAAACCTTTATTTATGAAATAAAGGTTATGGTTTGTTTTAAAAATGAATGCAGTCTTTGAAAAACGTCTCATATAGAGGTCAAAACCTCGCAACGAAACCAATTAATATGGAACGTTTTTAATCAATAAGAACGGGACATTTCATAAACCCTTTTTCAAAATTATAAAAACAAAATATTAATTATGGCATTAATTTCTGTAGATTTGAAAGGACCCTTTCATATACATTATAAACGATTCACAATAGTTGATTACATAGCGAGGTATTTGATCTCTATATGATACATTTTACAAATATTGCATTCGTTTTTAAAAGACAAACTTTCTTTACAACAAAAATTGACGATATGCACACCATTTCATAATATATCCAACTATAATTGACTTAATAATAATCTTGATGAACTCAATGACTCGAATGCAACGTCTTTCAAAATATGCCATGAATGACTCCAAGTAATATCCTTAAAATGAGCTAATGCACAGCGGAAGATTTCTTTAATACCTGAGAATAAACATGCTTTAAAGTGTCAACCAAAAGGTTGGTGAGTTCATAGGTTTATCATAACAATCATTTCAATATATTAATAGACCACAAGATTTCCGTTTATAAATATATGTACACTCGTAAGTGTATAAAAGTATTCTATAAGTTGTAGGCACCCGGTAACAAGCCTTAACATTCATGTTTTACCCTCTGAAGTACACCAGATCAGGTATGTTTAAAATAACCTCGAAGTACTAAAGCATCCCATAGTCAGGATGGGGTTTGTCAGGCCCAATAGATCTATCTTTAGGATTCGCACCTACCGTACATAGACAAGTAGTTTAATGTTACCAAGCTAAGGGTATATTTCTGGTTTAAACCCACGTAGAATTAGTTTTAGTACTTGTGCCTATTTCGTAAAACATTTATAAAAACAGCGCATGTATTCTCAGTCCCAAAAATATATATAAAAGGGAGCAAATAAAACTCACTTTTACCTTGAAGGTATTTAATTCGACTTGGTCTCCGATAGATATCACGAACCTAACCATATATATAATATATCAACATATTTTCTTTTTTAAGTAATCGTTACATATATATACTTTTAATACTTTTAATATTTTCTTAGTCCGTAGTTAGCAGTCCGATGTTAGTGGTCCATAATTAGTTTCTTAAATAAAATAAATAAAGACCCCATCGTATTCGTATTGATCAGAATTAATCTCGACCCATGGTACCATGTTGTCAAATGACGTGTTGCGTACATAAAGTACCGTGTTGTCAAATGACGTGTTGCGTACAATCATGAGGTCTTATGATTAATCTTCTCGTGTTGTTTACGGGTGGTCCTGAAATATATAAAATCAAATCATAAGTAATTATATATAAAATATCATATTAATTAGAAAAGATATGATTAATTTACTTTTTCTCCAAATATTTTTGTAGCTAAACTAGCTTCGGATACCCAATCTTGTTTTAGTCGTAGTTTCTTCATTACAACTCCGTTTTTGTTGGTTCAACTTGCCAGTTCCTTGGATCGAGTCAAATTTTAAGAATATGAACTGAAAATACCTTAGTTTGTATTCTAAATCATAGGTTATAGGTCAAACTTTGGTGAAACTTATGAAAGTGATCATTTTCCATCATAAAAACAACATTTAATGATCATTTTTCTAAAAATACTTACACTTTGAGTTAAACCATGAAATTTTTATGTGTTAACATATTCATAAGAAATATCATTTTTCCAGAACATGAACTTCCAATTCAAAGTTCAAGATGGTTTTTAATTATCCAACCCAAAACAGCCCCCGGTTGCACTCCGACGACGTAGATTCAGTTTTTAAGATGTTCTTTGTAAAACCAAGTTATATCTTGTTAGGTTAGCATATCATTATGATATATTACAGGTCTTGAAGTGTTTTAAAAGTCAAGTTAGAAGGATCTATTTAGTTTGCGAACAAGTTTGAAATCATTCAAACTATGTTCTTGTTGTTAAAATTTTATACCACAAAATAAGATAGCTATATGAATATGAATTGAATAAGATTATGAACAAGGTTACTACCTTAAGTTACTTGGACAAAGTTACTGCAAAAGATAAGAAATAATCTTGGAATCAAAGAGTGGTGGAGTTAGATCAAAAGGTTGGAAGTAAACTTCTTCATATGGGTGGTTATTTTGATATGTTCTTGAAAGAGTTTTCTTATGGTGTTTAAGGCTTGTAATTGAAGCTAAATGATGGGGAAAATGCTTGGAGATGATCAAGTATGAAGTTAGGAGTATTTTGAGAGAGAAATGAGGGTGTAGGTATGAGAAAATTGAGTGAAGAAATAGTGTTCATTTATAAAAATGTTTTTAGTTTATAAAGAAAGAAAAGGATTCCTAATTTTGTTTTCTTACTAATAATTCATACTACTTGACAAATCCTAGTTACCTCATATCTAGGGCAGTAATAATGTTGATTAGGATATTGATTTGATGTGTATATACCAATAGTAAATATGTATAGAAGCTGGGTATGATACGGGTACATATACCCTAGATATACATATAGAAATCTTGAGGAAACAGAACGAGAATTCAAATATAGCTATCTTTTGTGAATATAATTATATTGTTTTATGTATTTAAGTCCTTAAAAAGTGATTAAATACATTATATATACGATACATGTATAAGCATTATAGATTATAAGTATATATATCAAAGAATGTTACGTATAGTTATCGTTTTGAAAACTTAAGTTAGTAGTTTCAAAATATACTTATAACTCATTGTCATTAGTACACAATGAGATGTTAAACCATCCTTAGATCATGTTAAATATATATAAATACATATATATACACAAACGTATAATTATCGTATGTTATATAGTTCGTGATATCATCGGTCATATTGGGCGTTCAAACGTTGTGTAAAACTCTTTTCAAAAACACAAGTCTCAACAATTTGGATTGCTTATCATGTTGGTATGGTTTAATTTATGTAAATATTAATCTCATAAGTATAATTTGGTCAGAAAATTCCGGGTCATTACAGTACCTACCCGTTAAAGAAATTTCGTCCCCGAAATTTGATAGAGGTTGTTATGGATAATAATAAGAAGGTTTTCATGACAAATATAACGTGATAATGGAGTTTTATCATCATTGAGTAATGTAGATAAAACGATTCGATTATGCGAAGAATATAAATGAGACTATCGTAAAAGAGTGAGATGAGTAAAATATATTCGTCTTAACCGATGACGTAGTTATGATTGATTTCCGGGATTTAAGGGATTTAAAGAGAATCTTACGTAATAAGATTTGGTTCTTTGGTGATTAAGGAAATCAGGATCTTCTTTGATTATATGCAATAATCTGTTTCGATTGCTCTGTCGGATATTTCACTATAAATTCACCCCTTCGTTTCCTTATTTTCCACGACTCACACCTTCTATTCTTTCTCCCTTGATTCTTACTTTAAAGCATTCATCAATATGCTCCATCCAGTCCTGATTCTTGATATACTCCTAACTTTTATATCTGTCATTCTTCTTTTTCATCTACCACCAAAAGAATCTATTTACTTCTATTATACTCTTGTGTTTATAGTGTTTCTAATTCTCCCGTGTCTCTATATTACTATCTGCATCGATATACACGGTTTGTAATTTCAGGGTTATTATCGGAGTTTATATTCTTCATTATTTTTCGGAGCTTCATGCTTTCGTTTTCTCTTCCCGACTTTGAGTCAAGCGAGTAATGGTCCGGAATTCGTAGATATGAAATTCAGAATGAACATAGCTAATGCTCTAAGAAGAAAATGGTAATAGAATGATTTTGATTTGTTAAATTACCAGAATACCCTGGAGAAGACCGAGTCATCCAAAAAAATATTCTCTTGATATGTTTAGAGATTAGATAGAATGTAAGAGTCGTGTAAATGGCACATGATGACGGTACTGTGAATCATCATGCTTCATTAGAAACTCAGCATGACTTACTGTAATATAATGACGTTGATCAAGTGTCATTATATTATACTAATCTATGCTTCAGTTCCCAACACTACTTCAAAACATTCATATTTTAAACTCGAAGGTTTCAGAATTTAGAAACTAACACAGTTTCTTTTATGTTGCAGATATTACGGAGAGATAAATGATCTCAGATAAGAATAGTTGTGAAAATATCGCCAGAAATATGGAGGATATTTATAATAGAACACACAAGAATATCTTAGAATTTCTAATATCAATGGATGATGAAGAAGATTTGTCTGTGAAGGTTTTGAATGAGAAATAAGATGTTTGCTAACGATTTCAGCAGGCACAGAATCATTTGGATTCTTTGAAGGCGAACTTATTCTTTGTGATTTATCCACGGCTTTCTTCATAGTTTCGCATAATACGCTTTTCGGTACTAAATTTTCTATCGAGCGTTCCTAACACTCCTTTTTTTATCATCAAACTTTTGGCCATTAAGATCATCTACAACATGCTGCTTCATCAGCATTTTCAAAGTTAACTGATCTGGGTCATCGGTTATCAAACCGAGGTAGTTTCAGGAGAATTGTGTTTTAAGAATGATTAATCGCTGATGGTAATATTGTAGAATATAAAAGGTTCCCTAGTAACAATAAAGAGTACGCATATATATTGCGGTTATAATAAAGTTGTTTCAGATGAAAATTCGGAGTTGACTTGCTGGAGCTGTGACAAAATTAGCTACTTTGGAAAGGGATTTCAAAATGATCTTCGGTAATAACAATGTCAAAGGAACTAGAACAGATACGTGTCAAACGTTTACTCAGTTTCTGAGGGTTTTTCAGGTGCATAACTATATGCATCAATCTTTTCTTCCGTAGATGAAGTGCGGTTGGTTTATCCTCTCGATTGAGGTGTTTTTAAGAATCATGATAGACTTGAACGCTGATTGTAATCGTCGAGATACAATGTGGTTTAAGATGAAATCAAGTGGCAATCTTGAAGAAATGTTTAGTTTCATATGTTATAATCAATATTTTAATTCATTTTAATTGTCCAATTTCATTAGTCCACAGTAACAGTCCAATAATTCATATATAGTTTAATATATAATATACAAATTAATTAATACGTGTCGTGACCCGTATACGTCTCAGACTCGATCACAACTCAAACTATATATATTATTGTAGAATCAACCTCAACCCTGTATAGAGAACTCGATCATTACTGCATATAGAGTGTCTATGGTGATTCCAAATAATATATATAGATGCGTCGATATGATATGTCAAAACATTGTATACGTGTCCCGATATTTAAAGTGCGTAAAATAATTACAGAAATTAAATGACGATAAATAAAAGTGCGATAATTAAATTGCGATAAATAAACTGCGATAAATAAAATGTAATCAGTTATCTAGGAACAGTTAGCTGGAACAGTTAGCGTGGATTCTTAACAAAATTTTTCATAGTTAATTTGTTTGTTTCTAACAGATTTTATTTTGTCATATGTTTTCTTCATATGCCACTTGTTGGATTCTGGGAAGTCAAAATCCAAATATGAAATTGAATGAAAATGGTTATTCTGCGGTGAACGGATACGTATATCGGTGGTTGTAAGTAGGATAGTAAATGACTGTTGAATCAGCTTTGACGAATGTACAATGTAACTTATTAAGATGAAATCTAATTATTCCTTGGGTATTACCTACCCGTTAAAAAAATTTTTTTACCATTAATATTTTGTACAAAAGAACTTTTAATTACAATCTTTATGAAAACATATATACATATATATTTTCTTCAGATGAAATCATTAATTTAATGAGTTAATATGATATTAATCTCATTTGCTTTTCGGTTTGAGCTAGAATAAGAAATCTCTAAAACTTTTTGAAACCACATATTCTTCGCAGAATATCAATGAAGTTATGGATCAATACTTCATCGTTCATTATTGTTGGTACTCCTTGGTATCTATGGTGCGTATGATGTTGATGTTTATGGGACAGATTATGATGTCGAGACGTGTGATGCGGATGTTGTTTGTTAGTGGTGATGATGGTATTGTTGATGTTATTGATGGTGGTGCTGCTGCTAGTGTTTGCAACCTTCGCACCATGTTCTCCAAAGCCGTCACGCGAGCGCGAAGTTCGTTAACTTCTGCTAGTACACCGGGATGATTGGCGGTTGGAGCGAGCGAATGAAAAAGATTTGTAATATGGGATAGTATATAATCGTGATGAGATACTCTAGAAATGAGAGAGAAAATGGTGTTTCGAATAGGTTCGCCGGTAAGTGCTTCAGGTACATCGCCAAGAGGGCAATTTGGTGGATGGAATGGATCACCTTCTTCTTGTCTCCAGTGATTTAGTATATTACGAACCCATCCCCAATTCATCCAGAATAGATGATGGGAAATTGGTTGATCCATTCCGGTGACGCTGCTTTCGAAGCCCGAATGGAAATCCATATCGGCATAACTGTCGGAATCTGAAGAATTCGAACTAGATGCGGAATCCATCTTGTATAATGGGGAAAATGAATTTTTGGTATGGAATAGATTATAGGAGTTAGATTTGGTATTCTTCAATACATAATTTACATATGTATATATAATACCAAAATCCCGTAAATTACGGAGAATCTTTGAAAAGATATCAGTCAAAGTTCGCAATAACAGATATGCTAAGATAAGAATTCGTCTATACACTATCAATGCAGTAAATGCAGTAAAACGTGTCTAGACTTATGAATGATAAGAAGGTAATTTCCTAAGGATGATAAGTAGATGATTTCCGACTAGAAATGATAAGCAAAACTTTTGACATGTAGACAAGGTCGAAGTCCAGACTCATTAATGCATCCTAACAACTACTAGTTAGACACACTAATGCAAGACCTGGTTCGCTAAGACCACCGCTCTGATACCAACTGAAAGGAACCGTTCATATACATTATAAACGATTCACAATAGTTGATTACATCGCGAGGTATTTGACCTCTATATGATACATTTTACAAACATTGCATTCGTTTTTAAAAGACAAACTTTCTTTACAACGAAAATTGATGGTATGCACACCATTTCATAATATATCCAACTATAATTGACTTAATAATAATCTTGATGAACTCAATGACTCGAATGCAACGTCTTTCAAAATATTCCATGAATGACTCCAAGTAATATCCTTAAAATGAGCTAATGCACAGCGGAAGATTTCTTTAATACCTGAGAATAAACATGCTTTAAAGTGTCAACCAAAAGGTTGGTGAGTTCATAGGTTTATCATAACAATCATTTCAATATATTAATAGACTACAAGATTTCCATTTATAAATATATGTACACTCGCAAGTGTATAAAAGTATTCTATAAGTTGTAGGCACCCGGTAACAAGCCTTAACGTTCATGTTTTACCCTCTGAAGTACACCAGATCAGGTGTGTTTAAAATAACCTCGAAGTACTAAAGCATCCCATAGTCAGGATGGGGTTTGTCAGGCCCAATAGATCTATCTTTATGATTCGCGCCTACCGTACATAGACAAGTAGTTTAATGTTACCAAGCTAAGGGTATATTTCTGGTTTAAACCCACGTAGAATTAGTTTTAGTACTTGTGCCTATTTCGTAAAACATTTATAAAAACAGCGCATGTATTCTCAGCCCCAAAAATATATATAAAAGGGAGCAAATGAAACTCACTTTTGCCTTGAAGGTATTTAATTCGACTTGGTTTCCGATAGATATCACGAACCTAACCATATATATAATATATCAACATATTTTCTTTTTTAAGTAATCGTTACATATATATATACTTTTAATACTTTTAATATTTTCTTAGTCCGTAGTTAGCAGTCCGATGTTAGTGGTCCACAATTAGTTTCTTAAATAAAATAAATAAAGACCCCATCGTATTCGTATTGATCAGAATTAATCTCGACCCATGGTACCATGTTGTCAAATGACGTGTTGCGTACATAAAGTACCGTGTTGTCAAATGACGTGTTGCGTACAATCATGAGGTCTTATGATTAATCTTCTCGTGTTGTTTACGGGTGGTCCTGAAATGTATAAAATCAAATCATAAGTAATTATATATAAAATATCATATTAATTAGAAAAGATATGATTAATTTACTTTTTCTCCAAATATTTTCGTAGCTAAACTAGCTTCGGATACCCAATCTTGTTTTAGTCGTAGTTTCTTCATTACAACTCCGTTTTTGTTGGTTCAACTTGCCAGTTCCTTGGATCGAGTCAAATTTTAAGAATATGAACTAAAAATACCTTAGTTTGTATTCGAAATCATAGGTTATAGGTCAAACTTTGGTGAAACTTATGAAAATGATCATTTTCCATCATAAAAACAACATTTAATGATCATTTTTCTAAAAATACTTACACTTTGAGTTAAACCATGAAATTTTTATGTGTTAACATATTCATAAGAAATATCATTTTTCCAGAACATGAACTTCCAATTCAAAGTTCAAGATGGTTTTTAATTATCCAACCCAAAACAGCCCCCGGTTGCACTCCGACGACGTAGATTCAGTTTTTAAGATGTTCTTTGTAAAACCAAGTTATATCTTGTTAGGTTAGCATATAATTATGATATATTACAGGTCTTGAAGTGTTTTAAATGTCAAGTTAGAAGGATCTATTTAGTTTGCGAACAAGTTTGAAATCATTCAAACTATGTTCTTGTTGTTAAAATTTTATACCACAAAATAAGATAGCTATATGAATATGAATTGAATAAGATTATGAACAAGGTTACTACCTTAAGTTACTTGGACAAAGTTACTGCAAAAGATAAGAAATAATCTTGGAATCAAAGAGTGGTGGAGTTAGATCAAAAGGTTGGAAGTAAACTTCTTCAAATGGGTGGTTATTTTGATATGTTCTTGAAAGAGTTTTCTTATGGTGTTTAAGGCTTGTAATTGAAGCTAAATGATGGGGAAAATGCTTGGAGATGATCAAGTATGAAGTTAGGAGTATTTTGAGAGAGAAATGAGGGTGTAGGTATGAGAAAATGGAGTGAAGAAATGGTGTTCATTTATAAAAACGTTTTTAGTTTATAAAGAAAGAAAAGGATTCCTAATTTTGTTTTCTTACTAATAATTCATACTACTTGACAAATCCTAGTTACCTCATATCTAGGGCAGTAATAATGTTGATTAGGATGTTGATTTGATGTGTATATACCAATAGTAAATATATATAGAAGCTGGGTATGATACGGGTACATATACCCTAGATATACGTATAGAAATCTTGAGGAAACGGAACGAGAATTCAAATATAGCTATCTTTTGTGAATATACTTATATTGTTTTATGTATTTAAGTCCTTAAAAAGTGATTAAATACATTATATATACGATACATGTATAAGCATTATAGATTATAAGTATATATATCAAAGAATGTTACGTATAGTTATCGTTTTGAAAACTTAAGTTAGTAGTTTCAAAATATACTTATAACTCATTGTCATTAGTACACAATGAGATGTTAAACCATCCTTAGATCATGTTAAATATATATAAATACATATATATACACAAACATATAATTATCGTATGTTATATAGTTCGTGATATCATCGGTCATATTGGGCGGTCAAACGTTGTGTAAAACTCTTTTCAAAAACACAAGTCTCAACAATTTGGATTGCTTATCATGTTGGTATGGTTTAATTTATGTAAATATTAATCTCATAAGTATAATTTGGTTGGAAAATTCCGGGTCATTACAAGATTCCAGTTTAAACTTAACCGATTATGAAGAAAGTGCGAAAGGCAGTTGTTATCCCACAACTTCTGAAACCAGAGAAGTTTTTCTTTATAAATCCAAAACAAATCTAAAACCTGATGAGTCTCATCAAGAATTAATTTTGATCCTTGTAGTCCAAGAAGCTGGATAACTTCATCCGACTTATAGATTTCATTGCTTTTGGAAAAGTTTTACTCAAAAGAACCAGGATTCGACCCTCTTCACGATCCAAAAGGGAGGTTCAGTCTTAACGAACTCCTCATTATGGAAGATGAAATACGGGAAGAAGACCCAACTATTTTCAAATATCCAGACTTACTAGAATACGTTCCAAAAGAGAAACAACACATTAATAAGTCAAAAGCTCCGTTTACTGGAAATCTGTTAAATCCTAGCAGAAGGTTAGACGTCTATAGAGAATTCATTAGGCACCTCTATTCCTCAGACTTCCCGTTCTCAACATTTCAAATAAATCTGTTAAAAGAGCTGCGCGATCAAGTTCATTCTCTTCACAAACTGTTAAAAGAATGTGGGGATGATATTTTTGTTAAGTATCGGGATTCAGAAATAAACCTCAAATTCGATTTAGAGTCATTCGTCAGTTTTCTTCCACACTTCAATGATAAGGAATTTTCTCAAATTTCTATCAACCGTTATGTTGCCGCAATGATTTTCTGAATTAGAATTTTGGATTGAAAGTAAAAACTCTAACCCTATTTATAAATATGGAGATCGAGATTTCTTCTACTTTGATCCAGCCTCATTTCTCATCAAACGATTAATCGAAGTTTTTCCGGATTCAACCGAAGAAAGAATACATCACAATTTCTTCTCAAAAAGAATGGAAGTATATTCTGAACTCGTGAAAATCCTCACTATGTCAAAATTTCCATTTACAACTGTGACAACCCAGAAATTTCCGAGTTAATTTAAACAAAATCTTTTCATGAATTCATTTAACTTCGACTAATTCCGACGATTCACGAACTATTATATGTAAATAATTGTGTATTAACATTTATTTGTTATAATAATATTATTATTATTAATAATATCTTTTTAAACAATATATCAATAATTAATATCTTTATTATCAGTATTGTTATTATGATTAAAAACAATATTATTATTATCAACATTATTATTACTATTCATTATTTATTATTAATAATATGATTATTAATATCATTAACATTATTTATATTATTATCATTATTATTATTAAGAGTATTATCATTACTAATATTATTATCATTATTGTTAGTATTAGTAATATCATCATTTTTATTATTTGTTATTATTATTAGTATTATTATTATTAATAATACTATTATTATCATTTTTTTATTATCATTATTATTATTATTAAAATCATTATTTATACAATTATCATTATTATTATTAGTATTATTATTATTGATATATTTATTAATTATTAATATTATTTAAATATAAAAATATAGATAACAAATTAGGTATCCGCTTTTAATTATTTTAACAGATCATGATCTGCTTTTGTTTTTTTTTTTATTTCTTCTACTGGCCAAAGAATTATACTCTTTCGATCACTTATTGTTATAAAACGATCAATCTTCATCTGTTATTCTCACACTCAATTACCTACTGCAAATTATAAAACAAAATAGAAGTTTTATTTTTTTATTTTTTAAACTGTATTCTCTATTCTTGGTCCGTTTTATCAAAATCTCAATTTCAAATGAATTATCAAAATCTAGAAATGTAGTTGTGTTAGGAATCGTACACTCAAACTTTCTGCAAAATCTTATGTGACGCCCCGTACAAAACTATCGTGTACGATTCGTCAACAACAGGATCTTTACACGGTCAAATACTACATGCTGTTTGAAAACCAGTTTTGCATTCATAAAAAGATAGCGTTTACAAAAGATAACGTGACACAAAGGTCGTTACAAAGTCATTATTTGAAAATAACCTAAGTTACGAATGCAAGATAAAAGTTTCATGATTGAGACATCTCTAAGTAATGCAGCGAAAATCTAACACAGCAGGTCCATAACAGCAAGTCTATAACACCAAGACAGCAAGTCTAACAGCGGAAGCAACATCGTCTAAGCACCTGAGAAATACACGCTTAAAAGTCAACACGAATGTTGGTGAGCTATAGTTTGTAAACAGTAAAGTAATATAGACCACGAGTTATCGTATTCAAAACAGTATGAAAAGTATATGCTTATCCGTGGGCACCCAGTAACTAACTTAACATAATAGTAATACCCCCTAAAAGTACACTTGGCGAGTGCATATGTCCTCGAAGTATCAAACACCCGTTAAATGCTAGCGCAACTAGCCCGAGTGGGGATGTCAAACCGTATGGATCCATATCTAATATTCGCGTTCACCGGTTCAAAACCAATGATTAAACGTTACCGTACTAAGGGGAATGTTTATGCCGTTATATAACCCACACATATGTAAAGTTTAAGTACTCGTGTCAAGTAAGTAAAACATAAAAAGCGCATGTATTCTCAGTCCCAAAAATAGTATAAGTAAAAAGGGAAGCTATAACTCACAGTGAATAAGCAGTAAAAGTCGATATGAAATGTATGCATGTAGTAAGTCGGTCCGAAAGGTCGTCAACCTAAGTCAAAGGTTACTAGGTCAGTATGTTGTCCCAAAAGGTTTAAAAGTGAACAAATTAAGTTTAAGTGTCATCGTCATCATCATTCATCATCATAAAAGCTAAGTAAGTTTGACAAGAATATAGATCGAAACAATAGGCTGACTTCGGTCAGCTGCTACGACCTCTATACAAAACGAAAAGACACGTAGTCAGTGGCTATGGCTCCGTATATGAGTCCTCTAACCGCTGACCAATTTCAGAACCTAACTCATCTTCGTTTGACCGTGGCAATGGTTTAAGTGTGAGTAGGTCAGAAATTTCAGCACAACGTTACAAAGGCGTAGTGACTTTCGGAGGGCTATAAATATAAACCGCATATCGGATTAAGACGAGGCCTAAACGAAAAGTCATCTACTCGAAACGAACTAACTGAAAATCAATTTTCCAGAAGACCAGGAATCTGATCAGATCTCGAAAAACAGTAAACAAGTGCTCCGGTGGGGTTCTTAGTGCTTGATGCTCATAACAGTTCTCATCCTTGATACTTGTAAGCTTCAAGTGTACAACTCTTTGATGGGTTAGCATCACCTTGACCAAGATTCAATCATCAATACACAATATGTTAAGACCAAGTAAGAACACAACTCATTTAAGAGTCTTAGATGGACGATGAACCAAGGTTACATCATATCCTTAGTCTTAACACAAATACAAATTCTATTTGCAACTAAAGCTACAAACTTTACTTCAATCAAACAAATATGAACACAATCTTAATCAAATTAAGTGTTTGAACCCTAAGCTAGAGAGCTTGGATCCTTTTCACACAAGTTATAAGATTACAGAGCTAGAAAGCTTGAATCTTTGGTGTGTTCTTGAAGATCTTGAAGCATAAAGCTTAGATCTTTAAGTTACATGAAGACCATAAACACAAGTTTTGATCTTTATAACAAAATAATGAGATCATAAGTTAGAAAATTTAGATCCAACAAAAGATATGAAGATTCAAAGCTAGAAAGCTTGAATCTTGGTTGTTCTTGAAGATCTTGAAGCATAAAGCTTAGATCTTTAAGTTACATGAAGATTACAAACACAAGTTTGAATCTTTATAACAAAATAACAAGATTAAAGCTAAAATATTTAGATCTACAAAATAGGTGAAGATTCAAAGCTAGAAAGCTTGAATCTTCCATGTTCTTGAAGGATTCAAATCCATGTTTGAATCTATAAGATGTAATCAAGATCAAAAGCTAAAAAGCTAGACCCATGATGATGATGATGATGAATTTGTGAAAGAGAAGAGAAGAAGAGGAAGAAAAATCAAATACTTACACTTTTTAGAGAGAGAAAGACTAGAGAAAGAATTAGAGAGTAAGTGTGTGTAAAATGCAAATGAGAGCAAGTGTAAAATGGATGGAATAAGGCTTGTATTTATAAGTGGTGAGTTGAGGTTGGGGGTGAGTTGGCCGTGGGTATGGGGAGGGGACAAGGGGGATATATTTTTGCTTTTTGGTTAATGGTTGTCTAAAGTTGGTGCTTATGTTAGGATTCCATGCAAAATTAAGGATAATACTTGACAAAAATGCTAGTATGTTCCCTCTAATAAATGAGCACTTGTCTTACTTATTAATGGGTCATTAGTTATTTATAATTGGGCTAATTAAATAGTCCACTAGCTAGTGTAGGGTGGGCTAATGTCCAACAAGGTAGAAAGTCCAACAAGACTAACTAGTGTGCTCTAGTAAATTACTAAGCGTAATTAAGCATCCAAAAACCCAAGTAATTGTTATTCTAAAATAAAAATTAGTATTTCGTAGTCATAATATTCCGATTATGACAAAAGTTAAACGTGTACGCAGTACGCAGTTCGTTAAAAACGTCAAGTAACACTAACGGTCATAAAGGCTTCCGGAGGTTAAGTTAAGTATCATACGTACTTAAAGGAACATTTTAATATATAAATGAAAGTAATCCATATGAAGAAAGTTCTTAGAGTATAATATAGCTCAGTACGCACAAATACGCAGTTTCGCAGAAAGTACAAAGCACAAAAGCAAGTCGAAAAAGTCGGGTCGTTACATTACCCACCTGTTAATGAAAATTTTGTCCTGAAATTTTAGGATGAGGTAGATGGTAGAGTCGGGAAGAGGTGAGGATACTTCTGCATCATTTGATCCTCTCGTTCCCAAGTAAACTCAGGTCCTCGTTTTGCATTCCATCCGACTCGGACGATCGAAATCTTGTTGCGTTTCAAGGTCTTGACCTCACGGTCCATAATTTCGACAGGTTCTTCCACGAAATGAAGTTTGTCATCTATCGTAAGCTCCTCAAGTGGTATGGCGAGTCTTGGTTCCGCAAGACACTTCTTCAGATTCGACACGTGAAAAGTAGGATGAACAGCGCTCAACTGAGTCGGAAGATCCAAACGGTAAGCAACGGGTCCAATACGCTCCAAGACTTCAAAAAAACTAATGTATCGCGGATTTAACTTCCCATGCTTTTCGAAACGGATTACACCTTTCCAAGATGCGACTTTCAACATAACGCGGTCGCCGATTTGGAATTCACGATCTCCACGTTTAAGGTCAGCATAACTCTTTTGATGATCACGGGCCGTCTTGAGTCTCACTTGAATTTGGACAATCTTCTCGGTTATTTCATGAACGAGTTCGGGTCCGGTGAGTTGCTTTTCACCTACTTCGGCCCAACAGATAGGAGAACGGCACTTGCGGCCATATAATGCTTCGAAAGGTACGACATTAATACTCGAATGATAGCTGTTGTTGTAAGAAAATTTGGCTAGCGGTAAATGCTTTTCCCAAGCTATTCCTTCCGAAATCAATAACGCAAGCACGCAACATGTCCTCCAAAGTCTGAATTGTTCGTTTGCTTTGTCCGTCAGTCTGCGGGTGATATGTGGTACTCATGTCGAGACGCATTCCCAAGGCTTCTTGTAAAGAACGCCAAAACCTAAAAGCAAAACGGGTATCACGATCTAAGATAATCGATAAGGGTACACCGTGGCGAGATACAACTTCCTTTATGTATAATTGCGCCAGTTTCTCCATCGTATCAGTTTCCTTCATGGCTAGGAAGTGAGCAGATTTGGTAAGACGGTCAACGATAACCCAGATGGTATCATAACCTCCTACCGTCTTCGGTAGTTTCGTGATGAAATCCATTGTTATTCCTTCCCACTTCCATTGCGGGATTTCGGGTTGTTGGAGTAATCCAGATGGCTTCTGATATTCTGCTTTGATCTTGGAACAAGTCAAACACTTTCTAACATAAGCTGCAACATCCCTTTTGAGGTTCGGCCACCAATATTAAACCTTGAGGTTGTGGTACATCTTACCAGCTCTTGGATAAATTGAATACCTTGACTTGTGGGCTTCGTCTAGAATAAGGCTCTGTAAATCCCCATAACTAGGCACCCAAATTCTTTCGGCAAAGTATCGGAGTCCAGTTCCCTTGACCTCAAATCGAGAAACGAGAATGTTCAAGTGCTCTTGAGAAATATTCTCCTCCTTGAAGGCCTCATCTTGAGCTACGCGGATCTGGTTATTGAGATTCATCTGAATGGTGATGTTCAAGGCACAGACACGAAGTGGTACCGTTCTCTCCTTTCGGCTCAAGGCATCAGCTACAATATTTTCCTTTCCAGGGTGGTAACGAAGTTCACAATCATAGTCGTTTAACATCTCAATCCATCGACGCTGTCTCATGTTCAGTTGCTTCTGATCAAAGATGTGTTGGAGGCTTTTATGATCGGTGAAGATAGTACTCTTGGTTCCATAAAGATAGTGTCTCCACAATTTGAGTGCGAAGACAACAGCTCCAAGTTCAAGATCGTGCGTTGTGTAATTTCGCTCGTGAATCTTCAGTTAGACGTAAGCAATAACCTTCTTTCTTTGCATCAATACGCAACCAAAACCATTTTTCGAGGCATCATAGTACACAACAAAATCATCACTGCCTTCGGGAAGGGATAGAATAGGAGCGGCGATTAACTTCTGCTTTAGGGTTTGGAATGCCGACTCTTGCTCGGTTACCCAAATGAATTTCTTTCCTTTGTGAGTCAGTACGGTTAATGGGCTTGCAATTAGAGAGAAACCTTCAATGAATCTTCGGTAATAACCGGTGAGGCCTAAAAATTGGCGGATATGAGTAGGAGTAGTGGGAGTTTCCCACTTGTTGATAGCTTCGATCTTTGTGGGATCAACTTTGATACCTTGATCGCTCATGATATGACCAAGAAATTGGACTTCCTTCAACCAAAATTCACACTTGGAGAATTTGGCATAGAGTTGCTCTTGTCTCAAGAGTTCAAGCACGAGTCGAAGATGTTGCCCATGTTCTTCTTCGATTTTGGAATAGATAAGGATATCATCTATGAAGACGATAACGAACTTGTCCAGATATGGCTTGCATACACGATTCATGAGAACCATAAACACGGCAGGTGCATTAGTTAAATCGAATGGCATCACAAGAAACTCATAATGGCCATAACGGGGTCTAAACGCAGTCTTCATCATATCGCTCTCCTTCACCCTCAACTGGTGATAACCGGATCGCAAATCGATCTTAGAGTAAATGCTTGATCCTTGCAGCTGATCGAAAAGATCGTCAATTCTGGGAAGGGGATACCAATTCTTAATCGTCAATTTGTTGAGTTCGCGGTAGTCGATAGACATGCGGAAAGATCCGTCCTTCTTCTTCAAAAACAAAACAGGAGCGCCCCAAGGTGAAGAGCTTGGTTGGATAAATCCACGGTCTAACGATTCTTTAGTTGACTCTGTAACTCTTGCATTTCGGAAGGTGCAAGTCGATAAGGCGCACGAGCTACAGGTGCAGCTCCTGGCACTAAATCGATCTGAAACTCAACTGATCTCGGTGGCGGTAATCCAGGAAATTCTTCTGGAAAGATGTTGGGAAATTCGTTCACAATCCGCACATCATCAACACTCTTCTCCTCGGTTTCTAACTTCTTCACATGTGCCAGAATAGCAAAACGCCCTTTCCTCATGACTTTCTGTGCCTTCATGCAACTAATAAGGTTCAACTTTGGGCTACCTTTCTCTCCGTGTACGATCAATGGCACACCGTCTTCGCGAGGTATACGGATAATCTTCTCTCCATAAACAACTTCTGCTCTTACTTTGGACAACCAGTCCATACCAACTATCACATCGAAACTTCCCAACTTGATGGGTATCAAATCAATCTCAAAGTCCACACCGGCTAGGTTTATCATACCTCCTCGGCCAATTTGGTCAGGCTTCTCAAGCTTCCCATTGGCTACTTCAACCAGAATACTCTCATCTAAAGGCACTAATGATCGGTCTATCTTAGAACAAAAATGCCTACATACGTAACTTCTATCGGCGCCAGTATCAAATAAGACAGAAGCAAGTAGATTATTGACAGTGAATGTACATGTGACCAAATCAGGATCCTCACGGGCATCCCTGGCGTTCATGTTGAAAACTCTCCCACGTGCTGGTCCAGCATCCTTCTTCTTGTTCGGGCATTCATTCTTGAAGTGGCCCTGTTGACCGCACTCAAAACACTTTCTTGGTCCAGTAGGGTTTGTCTTCACAGCTGGGGTGGTGATCTTGCAGTCCTTGCCAATGTGTCCAGTCCTCTTACACTTTTCACAGACCACGTTGCAGTACCCTGTATGATGTTTGTAGCATCTCTTGTACTACGGGAGACTACCCTTGTAGTTAGGGTTCGAGCTAGGGTTCGGGTTGGGGTTCCTCCAGTCGTTGTTTCCCTTGAAACCCTCATGCCTCTTAGCTGGGTTCTGATCAAAGACCTTCCCTTTGTTGCCTTCCCACTTACGCTTCTCATAACTAGCTCATGATTCTGATTTCGCTTTCTCTGGTTCCTTGCAGATGATCTGGTTCATCAGGGTGTGCACCATGCGCATAGCTTCTGGGACATTTGCTGGTTTCGAAGAGGTAACATTTCCCTGAATGATCTTGGAAAGTCCCCACA
This sequence comes from Rutidosis leptorrhynchoides, assembly GCF_046630445.1. NCBI lineage: Eukaryota > Viridiplantae > Streptophyta > Magnoliopsida > Asterales > Asteraceae > Rutidosis > Rutidosis leptorrhynchoides. The sequence goes on from NC_092338.1 coordinate 401,250,322, forward strand.
AGTATCGTTCCATTCCTTAAATTCAGGGGTAACCATAGTGGGGCACATCAAAGCTAACTCTAAATACCTTCGGTTATAGCCATCAAGGTCGGTTCCCACAACCTTCAGCTCCCAAAACTCAGCTTCCATTTTCTGAATTTCGGTTCAGGGGTAATACTCCTCGATCATAGCACTCTTAAACTCCTCCCATGGTGTAGCATAAGCCTCGTCAATTCCCTTGGCCTGGGCGAGTGTTTTCCACCAAGTTAAAGCGCCATCCGACAGAATAAAGGAGGCGTACTTAGTTTTGTTCACTTCTGAACAGTTGCTCACACGGAACACAGCTTCCAACTTCTTAATCCATATCGCCAGCCCAACTGGTCCTTCAGTACCACTGAAATTGTGGGGCTTGCAGCTCTGAAATTCCTTATAGGTGCATGATGTTAAAGCGAAGGGGTACAAAATACTATTAAATTTTACAAGGAAATACTATTAAATACGATACAATTTTACACAAGTTATTTATTTATTTATAGAGTGGATATACCTAAACCTTGCAACAACACTTATAGGCAGTGTACCTAATCGTACAGTAGTGTAGTTTTTAGTAAGTCCGGTTCGTCCACAGGTAACTCGCCAAGTTTAATGCTATATTTTTAAAATTATATTTGTAAATAAATATATATATATATATATATAAATATAAGTAGTATTATTATTTTAAAAGGGGGTTTTTACCGTTTAATGACCGGTTTGTCGATTTTAAAACTTTAGTCGCAGTTAAAACCTAATGTAAAATATTAAAAATAAATATAACTTAATATTAAGCGTAAAGTAAATAACGATAATGAAATTGCGATAAATAAAAGTGCGATAAATAAAATGACGATAAATAAAATGACAATAAATTAAAGTGTGATAATTAAAAGTGCAATCAAATATGAAACAAAGGAATTATGCTTATTTAAACTTCCGTAATCATGATGTTTGACGTGTTGATTTTAGTTTTATTACCATGGGTTAATTGTCCTTTGTCCTGGATTATTCATTATGTCCGTCTGGTTTTTGTCCATAACAGTCCATCAGTCATAAATATAAAGTGCGAGTGTCCTCGTCAAATTATCCTTATATCCGAAGTCAAATATTCCAACTAATTGGGGACTTAAACTATAATTACACAAAGTGTCCTTGTATATAATTCACCCCTGTTTTAATAAGTCCATTAACTATTAATCCATTCCCGTGTCCGGTTAAATGAACGATTATTAGTACTTATAAATATCCCGCCCAACGTGTCCGATCGAGTGTATATGGTTATTTATAGGTACGTCCAATTGTAAATCTTTATATTAAATTAACAAACTATCATTTAATTAAACAAATATAAAGCCCATTAATAGCCCATAGTCTAATTTCCACAAGTGTCGTTCTTTTGTCCAAACCCCAATTATGGTACAAAGCCCAATTACCCAATTTTAATATTTAGCCCAACATCATGATTACTTCGATTTAAATAAGCATAATAATAACTTAGCTACGAGACAATAATTTAAAAAGGTTGAACATAACTTACAATGATTAAAAATAGCGTAGCGTTACACGGACAGAATTTCGACTTACACACTTACAACATTCGCTAACATACCCTAATTATTATTATATTAAAATTAAAATTAAAATTAAAATTAAAATATTATATATATATATATATGTATATATATATATATATATATATATATATATATATATATATATATATATATATATATATATATATATATATATATATATATCAGAGAGATAGAGAGGATAGAAAAAAAGAGTACCAAACTCGGCTGAAAACTTTGCAATTTATAGCACTTGGCCTGACTTTTGGCCCCATGCGATCGCTTGGAAATTGTGCTTCCAGGCCATGCGATCGCATGCCCTCTGATCCAGCTCACATAATTTTGTTTTCTTGTTTGCCGACGGTTTTAATATATAATATAATATATATATATATATATATATATATATATATATATATATATATATATATATATAATTTTAAGAATTAATTATATATTATATTATATTCATGTGCATAGTTGACTTGTAATTTTTAGTCCGTTGCGTCGACCGTTGAGAGTTGACTCTGTTCCGGGTTCCGGATTTTCGAACGTCCTTGCGTACAATTTAATATCTTGTACTTTGCATTTCGCGGCTTGTACTCTTGTAATTTCTAGACGTTTCTCATCAATAATTTGAACCACTTGGATTGTACTTTGTACTTTTGAGCTTTTTGGTCGTTTGCGTCTTCAATTCGTCGAATCTGTCTTTTGTCTTTACCTTTTATTATTTAAACGAATATCACTTGTAAATAGAACAATTGCATATAAAAGCTTGTCTTTCTTGAGGGATAATGCTATGAAATATATGTTCGTTTTTAGCATTATCAAATATTCCCACACTTGAGCGTTGCTTGTCCTCAAGCAATATAGTCTTGAAATAAAAATACTAGAATCACTTCTTTATTCTTCACACTTTGTACATCAGTGATTTCGATTTGGCGGTATGAACAATGATAGTAACGTTGTGGTTTACAGTCCCACATGACTATGAAAATTTAGATCCTTTAGGAAATTGGATCTTTATGAAAATAATTGATTTTTTGAAAATTCAATCTAGCTTTTACCCTAGATAAGTTTTCCGGAATAACCCTTCACCGGTGTTTGCAAAGTGTTTTTGTGGGTTTTGTGGGAATATCGCAATTTAAAAATTTTAGCTCAAAACTTACGGTTTTGTGTCACCCACTTGCTAACCTTGTATTGGGAAAGCAACACGTCCAGTATACTTGCTCCGTATATTATCTTTCGGTAAACTACCGTCCGGTTGTAAAGGAAAGCGCTGAACAAGCAACTGTTAAGGCAATGTCCCGTGACATGCTTTTGATTATGGTCTAAAACGTGTCGGTTGCAATTACTATCCTTTGTAGGAGCAATAGTAAAGATCACCCTATAGTTTTTCGGTCTGGCACAAGGTCCTGTCTTTGACCATGCTATGCAACCACCGTTCTTACGGTTGATACCCGATTTGGTTCAGGTGACCTAATAAATTCTAGGTGAATTCCTAGGATTTTACGTTCAATGGTAATGAACGCATTGAAAATGGGTTTTCAGAAAACAAATTGGTTTTATTTTGATCAAAATATTTTCTCGTTCAAGCTCGAGTTTAGATATCATCGAATTCCATGAGTTTGTAATTCTCAATCTTTAAGGTCAATCTCAAGGATTAAGTAATATCAGGCTTAAAGGCTGATTTTTAATCTTTTAAGGAGATTATCCTTTCTGAGGGTCTGATTCATTAGTCTTATCAAGCTAATTTACACGGCGCCCTCCCCATTTTACGAGACATATCCTCTCATGGTTAGGATAAGTCTGACCACTTGGCGACCCTGTTTGATGTTGAGGTCCGTAGATTTCCAGCTGATTTTCGAGAAAGCTTTTCAAGGTTTTTCGTAGACTCTACAACTGGTCTGGACGACAACTTCCTGACCAAAATCAAGAAGTGCGTGTGTTTTTCGGAAGACTTTACTTCCTTTTAATAATGGAATTGATTCATCGTGCAGATCCATCTTTCTTTCAAATATATTACAATAAATTAGGTAAAAATGATTAAAATCGTCCAAAACAAAAGTACCTGCAATAATCTTGTACAAACATATGTGATATGTGTTTTAAATAACTTGGTAAATTCTTCCCACACTTAGCTTTTATTTTCCTCTATTCCATTTTAAATGAATTCTAACATTTTGGGTTGTTTCTCCATTTATGTTCTCTCTGAGGTAACAATAATTTCGGTATTAACACCTAGTTTTATCGTTCATAAATATGTATAAACATGATTTTGAATTCATTTAGTTGAAAATTTTTCAAATTTTCACAAAATTTGGCAATGAAACTAAGTGTAAACCCGAGAGAATTTATAACCCTTCCCCACACTTGAGATCATGCAATGCCCTCATTTGCATGAAATCAGACTATAATTATAAATTCATGAGGGTGATTAGTGTAGAAAAGTGATTAAAAATACCCAGTTTGTAATTACTAAGCTCGTCGAATGATAGATGGCGCGCCTCATCGTTCATTCCTTTTGTTGTAATTTCACATATGTTTTGCGTCTTATCGTCAAAATTAGTAGCTTTTGCTAAATTTTAATGTCAGTCTTTGAAAATGCACTGTTTTACCCTGTTTTGTACATAAGATAAACTACAAAGATATATATAATATATGTATATATATATATTATTTTTTTTATAAAACCTTTATTTATTAAAACAATTTAAATGAATAATATTTTAAAATTTTGTTTCCTTTTACTTTAGGTAGTTTCGATATGTTTACCTAGTCCGTCCCTCGACAAAATTTAAAATTTGTCTTTTTTAAAGCGATTGTTTTAAAAGTAAAGATTTTTTGTTTTTTAATTTTTTTTGTATACTTTAGATCAATAAAATTAAAAATAATGATAACAATATTTTTCGCCCCGCCCTCGGGTAAAGCAATTTCGGTTCCATGACCTAGTCTTCAACTTACGATGAATTTTAGAAATCATTTTTTTAAACTTAATGAAATAAAGTAAATTTTATTTTTAAATTCACACAAAACTTAAATTGAAAAAGCGTATTAATTTCATACAAAACCTACAAAACAAAAATTCAGAATGGGGGGAGAAAACTAGTTCTTTAGTGTCTGCTAGTGGAAAAGACCAATCGGATTCCATTCTCGGAACTACACGAGAACAGAACAACTAACCCTAGACAGCATTATATCTTAGAACATTTGAATCTCCCCACACTTAGGTAGCTGTGGTGTCGAAATTGTGGTTAACTTCATTGTCAATTTCTCTTGGACCATAATCAACTTGCATATCTGTGACTTTTGCTTTAAGCCATTGGTCGGATTCCTGTGTAATATCCATAAATTCAACTATTTTTGCCTTTTCTCTAGGAGATAGATTGGATACCAACAGGTTACATTACTTAAAGTTCCCCTTGATTCTAGCATCGCGAATCCGTTTAATAAGTTTCTTCATTGAACTATTAATAACGGGATCATTTAATTTCGTATCACCTACGGGGTTCTTTGTTATCAGGTCATCATTAGGTGTTACTTCATCTTTCCCACACTTAGGCATTTTATTATTGTTAAGCACTACCGTTGGAGTTGGTAAAACAATATGCTTCTCATCGATCGTTTTCATCGGTTCAACGGTTTTGGTTGGTGGAGATTTAGATTTTCGACTCACAAAGGTGATCGATTTTTCATCATTACTAAGTGTCATTCTGCCCTCTCTTACATCAAATAACGCCCCGGTGGACGCTAAGAATGGTCGACCTAAAATTAGAGGAATGTTTGAGTCCTCTTCTATGTTAATGACAATAAATTCGACTAAAAAGGTTAAATTACCCACTTGAACGGGTAAGTTGTCAGCAATTCTAACTGGGTGTTTAATGGTTTGATCAAGGAGTCGAACACTCATATCCGTTGGAGTTAGCTCACCTACACCTAATCTCTTATATAATGAAAGAGGCATAACACTCACACTTGCACCTAAATCTGCTAGTGCATCATACATGACACAATCACTAAGTAGACAAGGAACGATAAATTCACCCGGATCACCCAACCTGGGTGGAGGTTTTAGTGGAACTGTCTTCACCGGGTTTATCTTTACGGTTTTTGTTTCTTATACTTTCTTATTCTTCTTCTTCTTTCCAGAGGTATCACAAACTTTATTACCTATTACTTGCTCATACTCAACTTCTTTTCTTGGAAACGGGATGGGTGGTCTGTAAGTTGCCACCACTGGCTTTACATACTCAGGTGGTGGTGGTGTTGTAACTTCTTCATTGTTACTCACATCTATAACCTTCCCATCTTGTGAAGCTGGTTTTTCAGAATTTGTTGACACCATGTTAACATTCTCACTCCGAGGATTTACTTCAGTATTACTCGGTAGCTGACTCATCATGCTAGCAAGAGTACCTACGTGTTTTTCTAGATTCAAAATGGAAGCTTGTTGAGTTCTTAATGATTGATCAAACCTCTCATTCGTTTGGGTTTGAGATGTAATAAATTGTGTTTGAGATTTCATTAGCTTTGCCATCATTTCTTCTAGATTTGGCTTTTTCTCTTCAATTTGTTGTGGTGGTTTATATAAGCCAGGTCTTTATTGATTGAAAGTGTTGTTTTGAGTTGGTTGGTTATTCGGACCTTGTTGGTTATACGAGTTATTGTTGGGTCCATTTGGATTGTAAAGAATGTTTTGATTTCGATTGAAGTTTGGCCTTGGCGGTTGATAATTATTTTGATAATTATTTCCCGGCCTTTGGTTCATGTAGGAAACATTCTCACGTTGTTCCATCGTTTGTTCAACATTACAATATTTCGTTAAGTGTGGTCCACCGCATTGCTCACAACTGATTCGTATTGCGTGAATATTTTTAGTCATTTTTTCCATTCGTCTCTCGAAAGCATCTATTTTTGCGCAAACGGAATCAAAGTCATGGCTAGAATCGGCTCTAGCCGCTTTAGATGAACGAAAAATATCTTTTTCTTGGTGCCACTCATGCGAGTGGGAGGCTGTGTTATCAATAATTTTGTAAGCTTCAGTTGCTGTTATCTTCATAATGGAACCACCAGCTGCTATATCGATGTCTTTTCGTGTAGTGATGTCGTATCCTTGGTAGAATATTTGTACTATTTGATAAGTATCTAAACCATGTTGCGGACATCCTCTCAACAACTTTCCAAATCTTGTCCACGCCTCATATAGAGTTTCATTTGGCTTCTGCGTGAACGTAACAATTTCTCCTTGAAGTCTTATGGCTTTAGATGCCGGAAAGAATTGTTTAAGAAATTTTTCAACTAAAACGTCCCATGTATCAATCGCCCCTTCAGGTAACGATTCTAACCAATCTTTGGCTTCTCCATTTAAAGTCCAGGGAAATAACCTGAGATATTTTTGTTCATCCTCCACTTCTCTTATTTTAAATAGAGTACAGATCCTATTAAAGGTTCGAAAATGTTCGTTTGGATCTTCCTTCGGCGCACCACTAAATTGGCATTGATTAGTTACCATGTGTAGGATTTGTCCTTTAATTTCATAATCTGGCGCATTAATGTCTGGTTGAGTAATTGCATGACCTTGGCTAGTGCGTTTAGCTCTCATTCGGTCTTCCATACTTAGAGGTTCCAGATTTTCCATGATTGAATTTGTTGAATCTGAATCACTAGAGGATTCTGATTTAATGGGTTGTTCCTCGACAATCTCTGTTTGAATGATTGGTGGTTCCGGAGGAAAGATTAGTGGTTCAGGATCTCTGAATTGTCCCTGAATATCCTCTGGATTCTCAATTGTGAGGTCGGGTTCAAAAAATGGATTATCGGAAATTTGAATTGGAGTACTTGGTCGACTAGATGACGATTCTAAAGAAAATTCAACGGCGAGAATATTGGCTAGATGTCTTGATCGAGTTACAGGTGGTGAACGTATAAAAGGTGGTGAACGTTTTGCTCGGTGCATTCACTGAATATCCTATTAGTTATAAAAATAAAAATAAAAATTATATAAGTTATCAAATTAATAGATTTTTCTGATTTTGCCCACGTTTCGAATAGCCAATAGATGCAGCAGGTAGCCAGGACCCTTTAAATATGAAGCGCACAACTCGCCACTAACAAATCCAACTATTACTACGAACCAGAAAATTTTGGATGTCTATCAATTTAACCACTTAAAATAATTTTTCGTTGAAGTTTAAAGAAATTTTAGAGAAGAAATAGAAAAAATTCTATGTCCTAAAAACTAGAGCGTCGAGAAATAAGAAAGAAAAAGAACGCGTCGAAAAACGTCGAAAAATAAAAGGTCGAAAAATAATAAAAAGAACGTAGCGCGTCGAAACTTAAAAAGTCTAAAAACTAAAAATTAAAAGTTACGTCTAAAGGTATTAAAGCTTAGAAGGAATACTATATCCAAAACGGCAATAACTTAAAAAGTACTAAAATTTATAAAATGGCGTCGCAAAATTCTAAAGTACCAAAATCTTAGTCTAAAGAAAAAGTACTTAAGGGATTTTACGGCAAAGCTTAAAAATCTAGAAATAAAAATAACCAAGGCAAATACTAAATTTAAAACTAGTTACGAGCGAAAAAAAAAATACAAATTACGTACTAAATAATAAAAATATACAATTTATAAAAAGAGACAAAAAAATGATAAAATTACTAATTTTTATAAAAATATTATTTTTATATTATTTATTTTATAAAAGTATTAAGTAGTTTATATATTTAATAAAACTAATTTTAACTTAAAATACAAAAATAATAAAACTAAAACTAATTAATTAAATAAATAACCCTAATTAGGGTTTTAATAATAATAATAAAAATATACTCCGTAATTAATGCAGTAGGTCAGAGGTATCAGGCGTGTCAGAGCAACTCATGCGGTCGCATGAGTTTTATTCATACGGGCCATGCGATCGCATGACTCTTGGATCCGGGCCAGAAGTCTGGGCTGCAACAGTGTCAGGCCCGTAAACTTTTTTATTTTATTTTGTTTTTTTTGTTTTATATTTATATAGAATATTTATATAAAATAAATAAAAACTTAATTTTCAAAAACTAAAATAAAAATAAAGAAACTTTATAATTTTATATATATTTAACAAACTCTTAAAAATATATAAATTTTGTTTTTCTGTTTATATTTTTGTATTAAAATGTATTTTTACAAAAGCGTATTTTTACAAAAGTAAACTAAGATTTTTTTTTTATATATATAAATAGCGTTTCGCTTCCGGCGTTTAAGCAGTCCCCGGCAGCGTCGCCAAAAATACTTGATGTTAAAGCGAAGGGGTACAAAATACTATTAAATTTTACAAGGAAATACTATTAAATACGATACAATTTTACACAAGTTATTTATTTATTTATAGAGTGGATATACCTAAACCTTGCTACAACACTTATAGGCAGTGTACCTAATTGTACAGTAGTGTAGTTTTTAGTAAGTCCTGTTCATCCACAGGGAACTCGCCAAGTTTACCGCTATATTTTTAAAATTATATTTGTAAATAAATAAATATATAAATATAAGTAGTATTATTATTATAAAAGGGGGTTTTTACCGTTTAATGACCGGTTTGTCGATTTTAAAACTTTAGTCGCAGTTAAAACCTAATGTAAAATATTAAAAATAAATATAACTTAATTTTAAGAGTAAAGTAAATAACGATAATGAAATTGCGATAAATATAAGTGCGATAAATAAAATGACGATAAATAAAATGACAATAAATTAAAGTGCGATAATTAAAAGTGCAATTAAATATGAAATAAAGGAATTATGTTTATTTAAACTTCCGTAATCATGATGTTTGACGTGTTGATTTTAGTTTTATTACCATGGGTTAATCGTCCTTTGTCCTGGATTATTCAATATGTCCGTCTGGTTTTTGTCCATAACAGTCCATCAGTCATAAATATAAAGTGCGAGTGTCCTCGTCAAATTATCCTTATATCCGAAGTCAAATATTCCAACTAATTGGGGACTTAAACTATAATTACACCAAGTGTCCTTGTATATAATTCACACCTGTTTTAATAAGTCCATTAACTATTAATCCATTCCCGTGTCCGGTTAAATGAACGATTATTAGTACTTATAAATATCCCGCCCATCGTGTCCGATCGAGTGTATATGGTTATTTATAGGTACGTCCAATTGTAAATCTTTATATTAAATTAAAAAACAATCATTTAATTAAACAAATATAAAGCCCATTAATAGCCCATAGTCTAATTTCCACAAGTGTCGTTCTTTTGTCCAAACCCCAATTATGGTACAAAGCCCAATTACCCAATTTTAATATTTAGCCCAACATCACGATTACTTTGATTTAAATAAGCATAATAATAACTTAGCTACGAGACATTAATTTAAAAAGGTTGAACATAACTTACAATGATTAAAAATAGCGTAGCGTTACACGGACAGAATTTTGACTTACACACTTACGACATTCGCTAACATACCCTTATTATTATTAAATTAAAATTAAAATTAAAATTAAAATATTATATATATATATATATATATATATATATATATATATATATATATATATATATATATATATATATATATATATATATATATATATATATATATATCAGAGAGATAGAGAGGATAGAAAAAAAGAGTACCAAATTCGGCTGAAAACTTTGCAATTTATAGCACTTGGCCTGACTTTCGGCCCCATGCGATCGCATGGAAATTGTGCTTCCAGGCCATGCGATCGCATGGCCCTCTGATCCAGCTCACATAATTTTATTTTCTTGTTTGCCGACAGTTTTAATATATATATATATATATATATATATATATATATATATATATATATATATATATATATATATATTTATATATATATATATATATGTATATATATAATTTTAAGAATTAATTATATATTATATTATATTATATTCATGTGCATAGTTGACTTGTAATTTTTAGTCCGTTGCGTCGAGCGTTGAGAGTTGACTCTGGTCCAGGTTTCGGATTTTCGAACGTCCTTGCGTACAATTTAATATCTTGTACTTTGCATTTCGCGGCTTGTACTCTTGTAATTTCTAGACGTTTCTCATCAATAATTTGAACCACTTGGATTGTACTTTGTACTTTTGAGATTTTTGGTCGTTTGCGTCTTCAATTCGTCGAATCTGTCTTTTGTCTTCACCTTTTATTATTTAAATGAATATCACTTGTAAATAGAACAATTGCAACTAAAAGCTTGTCTTTCTTGAGGGATAATGCTATGAAATATATGTTCATTTTTAGCATTATCAGTGCACCCATTATGATTGTTCTGGTTAGCGGGTGGAGCTTGGGGGTTGGCATTCGCCATAGCTGCAGCTACTCGAGCAACAATCATTTCCTCAATATGTGCCGCTGTGGGCATTTCCCTTGGGACTCTTCCGTTTGACATTGTTCCTCTGAACAAAAGTTTCGACTCAAGTCAAAACCCAGCATTTAATAATATTATAGCATAAGGCACCCATTATGGAATCAACACAACACACAATTAATTAAGTAAAGCAACTAGATTCAGATACCACAAAGTCATCATACAGTAGCGTAAATAGAACACCGTACAAAATTCAAACAACATTAAGTTCTATTCATTAATAAGAAAGTTGCATACATCCACATAAGGTTCGTACAATACTTGAGTAAAACATGAAACTACTAACAGAGTTACATAAGGAAATCTAATACAATAATCCTACGGTGATGGTGCGTAAATGATGTCCATCAGGTGGGACATCTGTTTCTCGAACTTAGTTACCCGAGCACGGAGGATATACACTTCCTTCGTCAGTTCCTCGACGACGGGGGATGCTGGCGGTGCAGGCGGTGCAGATGGTGTCGGTGGTGCAGGTGTAGACAGCACAGTACGGGTGGTCTTACGCACGAATGGATCGGCAGGATACGGTACGACCCTCTTACGGGCTGTGACCCAAACCAACTGTCCATGTGCATCCACGAACGGTCTTCCTTCGTTAATCCCTGGGATAACGGTACCATCGAAACGATACCGCTTCTTCGGCGGGGTAGAGGGCGGCTGCACGGGCGCCTCCTCAGGGTCCTCCTCGAAATCATCCTCGGAATCCTCTTCGGAATCCTCCTCGCTGGAGTCATCGGATGATGAATCGTCAGAATCATCTGAAGGTGGACCTGCCCGGCCGGTGGTCATAAGTCAATATCTGCTAGGTGGGATCGGCACGACACGTTCATCAGCAAGGTGTCTGACCCAATGTCCTCGCTCATTACGGAAAGGACCATCCCCATTTCCCCCAGGAATCACAGTACCACCGGGATGGTGCTGTGGCCCCGGGAGTCTAGGGTTAGGTGGAGCTAGAATCTCCTCAGGATCCTCGTCTCTGTCTGAGACGTCCATAAGGTCAAGCACAAGTCCACTGGAAGGTGAATCGCCAGAGTCATTGGAGGGTAGCGGTGAATCAGTAACAATCGTAGGTGAGGCAACAGTCGTCTCTGAGTCACTCTCAAAGTCAAAGGTCATGGGCAGCATGTCTGTCATCTGAACAAGGAAAAATAACTTTGTCCATGTCAGTAAGACATATAGCAAGCACGTAATTAGACACTACAGCATCCTAGCAGTACATATCATGGCAATATTAACAAAATTCTACAAAAGTATCATGCAATCGAAAGCGGATAGTAGCATGAAATAGCGAGAATAAGCAATAGCATACAGCAAGTACACATAGTAGTAAGAGTAAGCAGTAGCATGCAGTAAGTTCCGCAGAAACAGTTAAACAAGCAAGTTGTAGATTAGTCCTATCAATGATTCCTACTTGGCTCGGTTAAGACTCACTAATGCAGCCTAATTCCCTACAACCAATGCTCTGATACCAAATGTGACGCCCTGTACAAAACCATCATGTACGATTCGTCAACAACAGGATCTTTACACGGTCAAATACTACATGCTGTTTGAAAAAAACAGTTTTACATTCATAAAAAGATAGTGTTTACAAAAGATAACGTGACACAAAGGTCGTTATAAAGTAATTATTTGAAAATAACATAAGTTACGAATGCAAGATAAAAGTTTCATGACTGAGACATCTCTAAGTAATGCAGCGGAAATCTAACACAGCAGGTCTATAACAGCAAGTCTATAACACCAAGACAGCAAGTCTAACAGTAGAAACAACATCGTCTAAGCACCTAAGAAATATACGCTTAAAAGTCAACACGAATGTTGGTGAGCTATAGTTTGTAAACAGTAAAGTAATGTAGACCACGAGTTATCGTATTCAAAATAGTATGAAAAGTATATGCTTATCTGTGGGCACCCGGTAACTAACTTAACGTAATAGTAATACCCCCTAAAAGTACACTTGGCGAGTGCGTATGTCCTCGAAGTATCAAACACCCATTAAATGCTAGCGCGACTAGCCCGAGTGGGGATGTCAAACCCTATAGATCCATATCTAATATTCGCGTTCACCGGTTCAAAACCAATGATTAAACGTTACCGTGCTAAGGGGAATGTTTATGCCGTTATATAACCCACACATATGTAAAGTTTAAGTACTCGTGTCAAGTAAGTAAAACATAAAAAGCGCATGTATTCTCAGTCCCAAAAATAGTATAAGTAAAAAGGGAAGCTATAACTCACAGTGAATAAGCAGTAAAAGTCGATATGAAACGTATGCAGGTAGTAAGTCGGTCCGAAAGGTCGTCAACCTAAGTCAAAGGTTACTAGGTCAGTATGTTGTCTCAAAAGATTTAAAAGTGAACAAATTAAGTTTAAGTGTCATCATCATCATCATTCATCATCATAAAAGCTAAGTAAGTTTGACAAGAATAGAGATCAAAACATTAGGATGAATTCGGTCAGCTGCTACGACCTCTATACAAAACTAAAAATGCGTAGTCAGTGGCTATGGCTCCGTATATGAGTCCTCTAACCTCTGACCAATTTTCAGAACCTAACTCGTCTTCGTTTGACCGTGGCGACGGTTTAAGTGCGAGTAGGTCATAAATTTCAGCACAACGTTACAAAGGCGTAGTGACTTTCGGATGGCTATAAATCCTAAACCGTATATCGGATTAAGACGAGGACTAAACAAAAAGTCATCTAATCAAAATGAACTAACTGAAAATCAATTTTCCAGAAGTCCAAGAATCTGATCAAATCTTGAAAAACAGTAAACAAGTACTCCGGTGGGGTTCTTGGTGCTTGATGCTCATCACGGTTCTCATCCTTGATGCTTGTAAGGTTCAAGTATACAACTCTTTGATGAGTTAGCATCACCTTGAATTAGATTCAACCATCAACAAACAATATGTTAAGACCAAGTAAGAACACAACTCATTTAAGAGTCTTAGATGGATGATGAACCAAGGTTACATCATATCCTTAGTCTTAACACAAATACAAATTCTATTTACAACTAAAGCTACAAACTTTACTTTAATCAAACAAATATGAACACAATCTTAATCAAATGAAGTGATGAAACCCTAAGCTAGAGAGCTTGGATCCTTTTCACACAAGTTATAAGATTACAAAGCTAGAAAGCTTGAATCTTTGGTGTTCTTGAAGATCTTGAAGCATAAAGCTTAGATCTTTAAGTTACATGAAGACCATAAACACAAGTTTTGATCTTTATAACAAAGTAATGAGATAATAAGTTAGAAAACTTAGATCCAACAAAAGATATGAAGATTCAAATCTAGAAAGCTTGAATCTTGGTTGTTCTTAAAGATCTTGAAGCATAAAGTTTAGATGTTTAAGTTACATTAAGATAACAAACACAAGTTTGAATCTTTATAACAAAATAACAAGACTAAAGCTAAAAGATTTAGATCTACAAAATAGGTGAAGATTCAAAGCTAGAAAGCTTGAATCTTCCATGTTCTTGAAGGATTCAAATCCATGTTTGAATCTACAGGATGTAATCAAGATCAAAAGCTAAAAAGCTAGACCCATGATGATGATGATGAATTCGTGAAAGAGAAGAGAAGAAGAGGAAAAAAAATCAAATACTTACACTTTTTAGAGAGAGAAAGACTAGAGAAAGAATTAGAGAGTAAGTGTGTGTAAAATGCAAATGAGAGCAAGTGTAAAATGGATGAAATAAGGCTTGTATTTAGAGGTGGTGAGGTAGGGGTGGGGGACAGTTGGCCGTGGGTATGGGGAGGGGACAAGGAGGACACCTTTTTTCTTTTTGGTTAATGGTTGTCTAAAGTTGGTGCTTATGTTAGGATCTCATGCAACATTAAGGATAATACTTGATAAAAATGCTAGTATGTTCCCTCTAATAAATGGGCATTTATCTTACTTATTAATGGGTCACTAGTTATTTATAATTGGGCTAATTAAATAGTCCACTAGCTAGTATAAGGTGGGCTAAGGTCCAACAAGGTAGAAAGTCCAACAAGACTAACTAGTGTGCTCTAGTAAATTACTAAGCGTAATTAAGCATCCAAAAACCCAAGTAATTGTTATTCTAAAATAACAATTAGTATTTCGTAGTCATAATATTCCGATTACGACAAAAGTTAAACGTGTACGCAGTACGCAGTTCGTTAAAAACGTCAAGTAACACTAACGGTCATAAAGGCTTTCGGGGGTTAAGTTAAGTATCCTACGTACTTAAAGGAAAATTTTAATATATAAACGAAAGTAATCCATATGTAGAAAGTTCCCAGAGTATAATATAGCTCAGTACGCACAAATACGCAGTTTCGCAGAAAGCACAAAGCACAAAAGCAAGTCGAAAAAGTCGGGTCGTTACATCTTATCTTCCAATTCTTTGTATCGAATTCGAATTTTGAGGTCAAAGTTTTTGAAACAAAAAGTCAACAATTGATCGTCAATAGAATTCGAATTTTCTGTGATGATTCGAGTTAAATTGATAGTTCTAGTGTATTTCGATGATGATTTAGAAAATAATTCGTGAGGTCTCAAAACATGTTAATTCCAAAATCACGAATTGTTTTTTTTTTCTTTTTCCACGAATGGCAGTAGCAATTTTTAGTTCTATTTCATTTACAATTACTAAAACAAATGGATTATAGTTGTAATTCCCTTGGGTCAATTATAAGGTGAAGAAGAAGAAGAAGAATAGAGAAAATAAAACATTTAAGTTAAATATATATAGATTCTGATATAAATCAGAAAAGCAGAAGTGGCAGAGTGGTTTGAGAGTGTTGACGGGTTTCGAGAGGTCACGGGTTCAAGTCCCGTCCATGGCAACTTTTTTAGAAAAGCTTATTAAGGTATTTTCTCATTTATTTATTTATTATTATTATTATTATTATTATTATTATTATTATTATTATTATTATTATTATTATTATTATTATTATTATTATTATTATTATTATTATTATTATTATTATTATTATTATTATTATTATTATTATTATTATTATTATTATTAAGTATTAGTATTAGTATTAGTATTATTAGTATTATTATTATTATGTAGTATTGTTGTTATTAAGTAAATCATTATTATTATTAACATTAATACAAGTTATATCATTATCATTATTATTACTAGTATTATCATTATTACTAATATTATTATCATTATTAGTAATGTTATTATTAATATGGTCATTGCTACAAATATTATCTTTTAATTATCATTAATACTAAGTATCATTATTATTAAAATTTAGTACTAGAATTATCATTTAACATTAACATTAGTATTATTAGAATTTATAATAAAACCATCATTTTTATTAACATTACCATTATTATTAAACATATTATTTTTATGAAAACTATCATTTTATCTTATCATTATTATCAAAATTATCATCTTTATTGAAATTATTATTATTACTATCATTATTATCATTCTTATTATTAAAGGTATTAAAATTATCATTGTATTAAATTATCACTTTTAATAAGATTCTCATTACTATTAAAACTATCATTTTAATTATCATCAATAGAATCATTAATATTATTACCATTATTATTGATATTAATATTATCATTATTATTATTATTATTATTATTACTAATATTATTTTAGTATTATTATAAATACCATTTTAACAAAAAAATGATATATATATATATATATATATAAATATATTTATACATAACATAATAAAATTTATATTTTTATCTATTTAGAATATATAAAATAAATATAAGAAACTTACATGTTGTTAATATAAAAATGACATAACTAATATATATATATATATATATATATATATATATATATATATATATATATATATATATATATATATATATATATATATATATATATATATATAAACTTATTCGATTACGAGTATATGTGTTAATATATACACTTGATATAGGTTCGTGAATCCGATGACAACTCTGCACTTGTTCAGTGCCATCATACTCGTAATTACTACGAAATATCATATCGTATTGTGAGTTTTCATAGCTCCCTTTTTATATATATATATTTTTGGGCTGAGAATACATACGCAACTTTTATAACTGTTTTACACGTTAGACACAAGTACTCAAACTTTTATGCTATATACGTGCTTTGTCATGCAAATCCCCACCGTAATATCGTTAATTGCTGAGGTATAAGATGCAAACTTAGTTATTATGAATAGCTCTATTGAGAGTAACGTCTCTGTTCATTTGACCGTTGGTCTTTGGATACATAATAATGATTTAACGACACGAATAACAAAGTGTCACGGGGTAACTTTTGTTTAGTAGCGATATTACAACTTCAGCAATACTTTTAGATTGGTATTTCTATATCGATCAACACTTTATATTGATATTTCTATATCAATCAACTTTATTAAATCTTGTGGTCTAATATCTATTACTGAAATCATTATTTATGACAAACCTATGAACTCACTCAACCTCGTGTTTACTTTTTAAGCATGTTTATTCTCAGGTCCTACATAATGCTTCCGCTGTGTATTTGCTAATTGAAAGCAACATTTCAATGAGTCATTTATGGATAATTTGAAAGACCTACATTTGCTAATTTGATAATGATTTCTTGCTATGCTTGGAGTCTTCATTATATATCATATCAATTAAAGACATTTAATGCGTTGTTCATTAAATACAATGTAATCTATTTATCTTCCGCTGCAAAACTCAATAAAACGTCTCATATAGAGTCGTTCTCGTCTATATAACTGTGATTTGATATAATTAGTCACAAATACCTCAGGCCCTATTTGGGGGTGTGACAGAAATGGTATCAGAGCAGTATTGTTGTAGAGAACCAGGATTTCATTTTAAGTGTGCCTTATACAATTAGGTACCTTAGCAATGTAGGACTACAACTTTCCTTGACCGTAGTGCCTTTAATTGTTGCCTTTAATTGTTAAATGCTACACTATACTTTAGAAACTTTACTTATCTTAGGATGCCGAGCCAATCTAAGAACTCTGCTCACTCTCCTAAGTACTATCCAATTTCGCCACCACATTTAAATACGACACCATGATTTCTGAAATTCTCGACATTCCTTTGTCATCTATCATGGTTTTATGTATTACATATGTATTACATGAAATGTTAACCATGATTCTTGAAATCTCTACTATTCATATTCATTACTTTCAAAATCTTTGCTTTCTCATTATTTTTTATCATTGAATTTTCTTGACGGATGGCATCTACGAAACTCTAGAATGGAAGGGTTTGGATTACCGATTTATAGGATCATATAGCTCAAGCCCCTAGAGCTGAATAGGCCATTACGAATTGAAAGTCTTTAATCGAGAGATTATCAGATTACATACTTATTATTTATGATCTCGACACGTCATACTGCCATTATTTCATAAATGGAGTATAGACACATCATATCTTATCATATCAATCCCAATAGACTTTGTCTAACACTTTTCCTAAATTTTCTCCGTAAATTACGGAAATCTTTTTGCTATATATACATATTCAAGGAGACGAATATATCAATCAGTATCCTAACACTTATTTCATATCAAACCCTATTCCAAATACATAATATGGATTCCTCGAACTCCTCGAGCTCCAACGGCAGCGTAACCGGAACGAACGAACCAATCAGCCATCATTTATTTTGGATGGATTGGGGATGGGTTCGTAGTCATCTTAATCAATGGAGAAATGAAGAAGGTGATCCTTTTCACCCACCTCATTGCCCTATTGGTGAAGAACATGAAGCACTTACCGGCAAACCAATCCGAAACACTATTTTCACCCTCATTTCCAGGATATCACACCACGAGTATATAATATCTAGAATTCTAGATCATATTCATCCACTCGTCCGAACTGCCAATCATCCCGGTATAATAGAAGAAATCAACGAGCTTCGGGCTCGAATAGTGGCTATGGAGAATATGGTGCAAAATCTAAGAGGATCAGCAGCATAACAAGCACCAACAGCACCAGTACCACCACCAATAACAACAACCACATCGCAAGCCTCAACATCACACTCGATACCTCAAACATCAACATCATACGCCCCATAGATATCAAGGAATATTAGTAATAATGAGTTAAGATGTATTGACTCATTCTTCCTGAAGAATTATATATGTATACTTTATATATATATATATATGGTTTGGAACAATAATAAATCTTTTTGTACTAAGCTATTACGTGTGAATCTTAACTAGTATGTACTACTTGGTTAATTCATATCACTAATATGCTATAATGTACATCCTTCGTTAATGACTTAACAATCATTAATCACTGCTTCAGCACAATAAACTCCATTTCATAATAAACCAAGTGTATTATTCAAATACATGTTTGATTTTACACTTCTATTTTCGATGTTCTCGAAACTTTCTTGAAAACGTCATTAGTGCCTTGCGAATTTCACAAGAATTCCACAAGCACCAACATCATATACCGAGGTATATCAATAACAATGAATGATGAAGTATTGATTCATAACTTCATTAGCGAAATATTTTGCGACAATTATGAAATCTCTAAGGTTTTGGAGATTATTTATTCTCGTTTCAACCGTAAATCAAATGAGTTTAATATTATATTAACTCATTAAATCCATAATTACATCTGAAGGAAGATATATTTGTACGTATATTTTCATAAAGATTGTAATTAAATTTTTTTTTGTACAAACTGTTGATTGAGAAAATATTTTAACGGGTAGGTAATACCCGAGAAATATTTATATCTCACATTAATATGTTACATTGTACATTCTTCAATTCTGATTCAATAGTCAGTAACTATCCTACTTACATTCACAAGATATATGTATCCGTTCACTAAAGAACAACCATTTTCATACAAATTCAATTACATATTCTGATTTTGACGTATCAGAATTCAAGAAAAGCTTTAGCAAGTGTTATCTTCCTAAAGATCACTACATTTATGATTTATATTCATTCGTATTCTGCGATGAATTTTCACATCAAACCACCGAAATTATCATTCATTACTTTTGAAATCAACAACGCCTATTCGTCAACCATTAGATCTGTTGACGATTACAATCAGCGTTTAATCATCTAAAAATAAAATTTCTTGAAACCATCTCAAATTGATAACTGATGATTCAGATATGGTAGCATTAAATGCAGAGGAAACAGCAAAATTGTATATGGTCTAAATGGCCAAAAGTTGATTATTAAAGAATGGAGTGTTAGAAACGCTTGATGAAAAATTTGGTACTGGAAAACGGATTGAGCAAACCATGAAGGAAGCTGTAGACAAATCACAAGGACTAAAACTATAATCCAAGAATCTAGATGATTCGATTTCTGATGAAAACCACAAAAGATCTCTTTAGGTATTCTAAATCCTCACAGGAGAATTTTCCTCATTATCATTCAATTTTAGAAATTCTAAGATATCATCGTATCCTTCGTTATAAATATCCTCGATATTTCTGAAGATATCTTCATAACGATTCTTGTATCTAATTAATTATCTCTTTGTGATATCTTTATTACATCATAAAGGAAACTGTTTTAGTTTTTATATTCTGTAAAATTCAAGTTTAAATTATAAATGTTTTGAAGAAGTGTTGGGAATTGAAGCATGAGTTAGTATAATATAATGACGTCAGGCCAACGTGATTATATTACAGTAAGTCATGCTAAATTTTAATGGAAGATGATGATTCATAGACTTTATAATCATCATGTGCCATGTTACACGACTCTTACATTCTATTTAATCTCTGAACATATCAAGAAAATATATTCTTGATAGTTATATCCTCAGTAATTCTGGTAATTTAACAAATCAAATCATGATATTACGTTCCTTTCTGATTAGAACATTAGGTTCATTTGAAACTTCATACCTACGAATTCTGGACCATTATTCGCTTTACTTAAAGTCGAGAATGAAATGTCCCGTTCTTATTGATTAAAAATGTTCCATATTAATTGATTTCGTTGCGAGGTTTTGACCTCTATATGAGACGTTTTTCAAAGATTGCATTCATTTTAAAACAAACCATAACCTTTATTTCATCAATAAAGGTTTAAAAAGCTTTACGTAGATTATCAAATAATGATAATCTAAAATATCCTGTTTACATACGACCATTACATAATGGTTTACAATACAAATATGTTACAACGAAATAAGTTTCTTGAATGCAGTTTTTACACAATATCATACAAGCATGGACTCCAAATCTCGTCCTTATTTAAGTATGCAACAGCGGAAGCTCTTAATAATCACCTGAGAATAAACATGCTTAAAAAGTCAACAAAAATGTTGATGAGTTATAGGTTTAACCTATATATTATCAAATCATAATAATAGACCACAAGATTTCATATTTCAATATACATCCCATACATAGAGATAAAATTTATTCATATGGTGAACACCTGGTAACCGACATTAACAAGATGCATATAAGAATATCCCCTATCATTCCGGGAAATCCTTCGGACATGATAAAAATGAATTTAAAGTACTAAAGCATCCGGTACTTTGGATGGGGTTCGTTAGGCCCAATAGATCTATCTTTAGGATTCATGTCAATTAGTAGATCGGTTTACTAATTCTTAGGCTACCAAGCAAAAGGGGCATATTCAGCTTCGATCATTCACCCATATAATGTAGTTTCAATTACTTGTGTCTATTTCGTAAAACATTTATAAAACTGCATGTATTCTCATCCCAAAATATTAGATTTTAAAAGTGGGACTATAACTCACTTTCACAGATTTTTACTTCGTCGGGAAGTAAGACTTGGCCACTGGTCGATTCACGAACCTATAACAAATATGTACATATATATATCAAAGTATGTTCAAAATATATTTACAACACTTTTAATACATTTTGATGTTTTAAGTTTATTAAGTCAGTTGTCCTCGTTAGTAACCTACAACTAGTTGTCCAAAGTTAGATGTACAGAAAAAAAATTATATATATTATCTTGAATCAATCTACTACCCAGTGTATACACGTCTCAGGCTAGATCACAACTCAAAGTATATATATTTTTGGAATCAACCTCAACCCTGTATAGCTAACTCCCACATTACTGCATATAGAGTGTCTATGGTTGTACCAAATAATATATACACATGGGTCGATATGATATGTCAAAACATTTGCATACGTGTCTATGGTATCCCAAGATTACATAATATATTAGAATACATGTATAATACAATATAAGTTAGCTAGGATATGATTAATATAGATTTGTTACCAATTTTCACGTAGCTACAACAAGAAAAATTATCTAATCTTGTTTTACCCATAACTTCTTCATTTTAAATCCGTTTTGAGTTAATCAAATTGCTATGGTTTCATATTGAACTCTATTTTATGAATCTAAACATAAAAAGTATAGGTTTATAGTCTGAAATATAAGTTACAAGTCATTTTTTTAAAGGTAGTCATTTCAGTCGAAAGAACGACGTCTAGATGACCATTTTAGAAAACATACTTACACTTTGAGTTTAACCATGATTTTTGGATATAGTTTCATGTTCATAAGAAAAATCATTTTCCCAGAAGAACAACTTTTAAATCAAAGTTTAACATAGTTTTTAATTAACTAACCCAAAACATCCCGCGGTGTTACTACGACGGCGTATATCCGGTTTTACGGTGTTTTTCGTGTTTTCTGGTTTTAAATCATTAAGTTAGCATATCATATAGATATAGAACATGTGTTTATTTGATTTTAAAAGTCAAGTTAGAAGGATTAACTTTTATTTGCGAACAAGTTTAGAATTAACTAAACTATGTTCTAGTGATTTCAAGTTTTAAACCTTCGAATAAGATAGCTTTATATGTATGAATCGAATGATGTTATGAACATCATTACTACCTCAGGTTTTATGGTTAAACCTACTGGAAATTAGTAAAATAGATCTAGCTTCAAAGGATCTTGGATGGCTTGAAAGTTCTTGAAGTAGAATCATGACACGAAAACAAGTTCAAGTAAGATTTCCACTCGAAATAAGATTGTTATAGTTATAGAAATTGAATTAAAGTTTGAATATGAGTATTACCTTGTATTAGAAAGATATCTTACTGTAAATAAGAAAGATTTCTTGAGGTTGGATGATCACTCTACAAGATTGGAAGTAAACTAGCAAACTTGGAAGTATTCTTGATTTTATGAAACTAGAACTTGTAGAATTTATGAAGAACACTTAGAACTTGAAGATGGAACTTGAGAGAGATTAATTAGATGAAGAAAATTGAAGAATGAAAGTGTTTTTAGGTGTTTTTGGTCATTGGTATATGGATTAGATATAAAGGATATGTAATTTTATTTTCATGTAAATAAGTCATGAATGATTACTCATATTTTTGTAATTTTATGAGATATTTCATGCTAGTTTCCAAATGATGGTTCCCACATGTCTTAGGTGACTCAAATGGGCTGCTAAGAGCTGCTCATTGGAATGTATATACCAATAGTACATACATCTAAAAGCTGTGTATTGTACGAGTACAAATAAAGGTGCATACGAGTAGAATTGTTGATGAAACTGAACGAGGATGTAATTGTAAGCATTTTTGTTAAGTAGAAGTATTTTGATAAGTGTCTTGAAGTTTTTCAAAAGTTTATGAATATATATTAAAACACTACATGTATATACATTTTAACTGAGTCGTTAAGTCATCGTTAGTCGTTACATGTAAATGTTGATTTGAAACCTTTAAGTTAACGATCTTGTTAAATGTTGTTAACCTAATGTTTATTATATCTAATGAGATGTTAAATTATTATATTATCATGATATTATGATATATTACTATATCTTAATATGATATATATACATTTAAATGTCGTTACAACGATAATCGTTACATATATGTCTCGTTTCGAAAACCTTAAGTTAGTAGTCTTGTTTTTACATATGTAGTTCATTGTTAATACACTTAATGACATGTTTACTTATCATTTATCATGATTAAACATAGTGTATCAATATCTTAATATGATTCATATGTATTTAGTAAGAAGTTGTTATAACGATAATCGTTATATATATCGTTTCGAGTTTCTTAATTCAATAAACTCAATTTTATGTATATAACTCATTGTTAAAATACCTAATGAGATAATTACTTATCATAATATCATGTTAACTATATATATAATCATATATATGTCATCATATAGTTTTTACAAGTTTTAACGTTCGTGAATCACCGGTCAACTTGGGTGGTCAAATGTCTATATGAAACCTATTTCAATTAATCAAGTCTTAACAAGTTTGATTGCTTAACATGTTGGAAACACTTAATCATGTAAATATCAATTTCATTTAATATATATAAACATGGAAAAGTTCGGGTCACTACAGTACCTACCCGTTAAATAAATTTCGTCCCGAAATTTTAAGCAGTTGGAGGTGTTGACGTATCTTCTGGAAATAAGTGCGGGTATTTCTTCTTCATCTGATCTTCTTGTTCCCAGGTGAACTCGGGTCCTCTACGAGCATTTCATCGAACCTTAACAATTGGTATCTTGTTTTGTTTAAGTCTTTTAACCTCACGATCCATTATTTCGACGGGTTCTTCGATGAATTGAAGTTTTTCATTGATTTGGATTTTGACTAACGGAATAGTGAGATCTTCTTTAGCAAAACATTTCTTCAAATTCGAGACGTGGAAAGTGTTATGTACAGCCGCGAGTTGTTGAGGTAACTCAAGTCGGTAAGCTACTGGTCCGACACGATCAATAATCTTGAATGGTCCAATATACCTTGGATTTAATTTCCCTCGTTTACCAAATCGAACAACGCCTTTCCAAGGTGCAACTTTAAGCATGACCATCTCTCCGATTTTAAATTCTATATCTTTTCTTTTAATGTCAGCGTAGCTCTTTTGTCAACTTTGGGCGGTTTTCAACCGTTGTTCAATTTGGATGATCTTCTAGGTAGTTTCTTGTATTATCTCCGGACCTGTAATCTGTCTATCCCCCACTTCACTCCAACAAATCAGAGACCTGTACTTTCTACCATAAAGTGCTTCAAACGGCGCCATCTCAATGCTTGAATGGTAGCTGTTGTTGTAGGAAAATTCTGCTAACGGTAGATGTCGATCCCAACTGTTTCTGAAATCAATAACACATGCTCGTAGCATGTATTCAAGCGTTTGTATCGTCCTTTCGCTCTGTCCATCAGTTTGTGGATGATAGGCAGTACTCATGTCTAGACGGGTTCCAAATGCTTGCTGTAATGTCTGCCAGAATCTTGAAATAAATCTGCCAACCCTATCAGTGATAATAGAGATTGGTATTCCATGTCTGGAGACGACTTCCTTCAAATACAGTCGTGCTAACTTCTCCATCTTGTCATCTTCTCTTATTGGCAGGAAGTGTGCTGATTTGGTGAGACGATCAACTATTACCCAAATAGTATCAAAACCACTTGCAGTCCTTGGCAATTTAGTGATGAAATCCATGGTAATGTTTTCCCATTTCCATTTCGAGATTTCGGGTTGTTGAAGTAGACCTGATGGTTTCTGATGCTCAGCTTTGACCTTAGAACACGTCAAACATTCTCCTACGTATTTAGCAACATCGGCTTTCATACCTGGCCACCAAAAATGTTTCTTGAGATCCTTGTACATCTTCCCCGTTCCAGGATGTATTGAGTATCTGGTTTTATGAGCTTCTCTAAGTACCATTTCTCTCATATCTCCAAATTTTGGTACCCAAATCCTTTCAGCCCTATACCGGGTTCCGTCTTCCTGAATATTAAGATGCTTCTCCGATCCTTTGGGTATTTCATTCTTTAAATTTCCCTCTTTTAAAACTCCTTGTTGCGCCTCCTTTATTTGAGTAGTAAGGTTATTGTGAATCATTATATTCATAGATTTTACTCGAATGGGTTCTCTGTCCTTCCTGCTCAAGGCGTCGGCTACCACATTTGCCTTCCCCGGGTGGTAACGAATCTCAAAGTCGTAATCATCCAACAATTCAATCCACCTACGCTGCCTCATATTCAGTTGTTTCTGATTAAATATGTGTTGAAGACTTTTGTGATCAGTATATATAATACTTTTGACCCCATATAAGTAGTGCCTCCAAGTCTTTAATACAAAAACAACCGCGCCTAATTCCAAATCATACGTCGTATAATTTTGTTCGTGAATCTTCAATTGTCTAGACGCATAAGCAATTACTTTCATTCGTTGCATTAATACACAACCGAGACCTTGCTTTGAGGCGTCACAATATATCACAAAATCATCATTCCCTTCAGGTAATGACAATATAGGTGCCGTAGTTAACTTTTTCTTCAATAACTGAAACGCTTTCTCTTGTTCATCCTTCCATTCAAATTTCTTCCCTTTATGCGTTAATGCAGTCAAGGGTTTTGCTATTCTGGAAAAGTCTTGGATGAACCTTCTGTAGTAACCAGCTAGTCCTAAAAATTGGCGTATGTGTTTCGAAGTTTTCGGGGTTTCCCACTTTTCAACGGTTTCAATCTTTACTGGATCCACCAGAATACCTTCTTTGTTCACTATGTGACCGAGAAATTGAACTTCTTCTAACCAAATTGCATACTTTGAAAACTTAGCTTACAATTTTTCTTTTCTCAGCAACTCTAGCACTTTTCTCAAATGTTCTTCTTGCTCTTGATCATTCTTCGAGTAAATAAGTATGTCATCGATGAAAACAATGACAAACTTCTCAAGATATGGCCCACACACTCTGTTCATGAGGTCCATGAACACAGCTGGTGCATTAGTTAATCCAAACGGCATAACCATAAACTCGTAATGACCGTAACACGTCCTAAAAGCAGTCTTTAGAATATCATCTTCCTTCACCCGCATTTGATGATACCCGGAACGTAAGTCAATCTTTGAATAAACAGACGAGCCTTGTAGTTGATCAAATAAGTCGTCGATTCTCAGTAGTGGGTAGCGGTTCTTGATGATAAGTTTGTTCAACTCTTAGTAGTCGATACACAACCTGAATGTACCATCTTTCTTCTTGACAAACAAAACAGGAGCTCCCCATGGTGATGTGCTTGGTCGAATGAAATCACGCTCTAAAAGTTCTTGTAATTGGCTATGAAGTTCCTTCATTTCGCTAGGTACGAGTCTGTATGGAGCACGAGCTATTGGTGCAGCTCCCGGTACAAGGTCTATTTGAAATTCAACGGATCGGTGTGGGGGTAATCCCGGTAATTCTTTCGGAAATACATCGGGAAATTCTTTTGCGACGGGAACATCACTGATGTTCTTTTCTTCAGGTTTAACTTGCACGATGTGTGCTAGAATGATGTAACAACCTTTTCTAATTAGTTTTTGCGCCTTCAAACTACTAATAAGATTTAACTTCGCGTTGTTCTTTTCTCCGTACACCATTAAAGGTTTTCCCTTTTCACGCATAATGCGAATCACATTTTTGTAACAAACGACCTCTGCTCTCACCTTTTTCAACCAGTCCATGCCAATTATTACATCAAAACTCCCTAACTCTACTGGTATCAAGTCAATCTTAAATGTTTCGCTAACCAGTTTAATTTCTCGATTCCGACATATATTATCTGCTGAAATTAATTTACCATTTGCTAATTTGAGTAAAAATTTACTATCCAAAGGCGTCAATGGGCAACTTAATTTAGCACAAAATTCTCTACTCATATAGCTTCTATCCACACCCGAATCAAATAAAACATAAGTAGATTTATCGTCAATAAGAAACGTACCCGTAACAAGCTCCGGGTCTTCCTGTGCTTCTGCCGCATTAATATTGAAAACTCTTCCACGGCCCTGCCCATTAGTATTCCCCTGATTCGGGCAATTTCTAATAATGTGGCCCGGTTTTCCACATTTATAACAAACAGCATTGGTATTACTTGCTCCGACACTATTCGTTTCGGCATTACTTGTTCCGGCATTATTTTCTCCCTTAGTTCTGTTAAACTTTGGTCCGTAGACCTCACACTTTGTCGCGCTATGACCATTTCTTTTACACCTGTTGCAAAATGTCGTGCAAAACCCCTGGTGATTTTCTTCACACCTATGACATGGCTGTTTTTGGTTTTTGTTGCCGTTGTTGTTGTTGAGGTTGTTGTTGGGATTGTTATTGTTGTTGAAACGGTTGTTGTAGTTGTTGTTGTTGTTGTTGGGATGTTTGTTGTAGTTATTATTAGGATTGCGGTTATTGTTGCGATTGTTGTTGCGGTTGTTGGGATAGTTGTTGCGATTGTGGTTGTAATTGTTATTGTTGTTGTACTGGTGACTCTTGTCACCATTTTCCTGCCACTTCCTCTTGAGTTGTTTTGTGTTGGTTTCTTCAGCCGCCTGCTCTTTAATTCTTCCCTCAATCTGATTTATGAGTTTATGAGCCATTCGACTTGCCTTCTGTATAGAAGCGGGCTTGTGTGAACTTACATCTTCTTGAATCCTTACTGGTAACCCTTTTACAAACGCGTCGATCTTCCCTTCTTCATCTTCGAATGCTCCCGGGCACAATAGGCACAACTCTGTGAATCGTCATTCATATGTGGTAACGTCGAACCCTTGTGTTCGTAACTCTCTAAGTTCTGCCTTGAGTTTATTGACTTCGTTTCTAGGACGGTACTGCTCGTTCATCAATTTCTTGAATGCGGACCACGGTAGTGCGTAAGCAGCATTTTGTCCTACCTGTTCAAGATAGGTGTTCCACCACATTAACGTAGTACATGTGAAGGTATGCATAGCGTACTTAACTTTGTCCTCTTCAGTACACTTACTTATGGCAAACACCGATTCGACTTTCTCGGTCCACCGTTTTAATCCAATTGGTCCTTCGGTTCCATCAAATTCCAAAGGTTTGCAGGCGGTGAATTCTTTGTAGGTGCATCCTACATGATTTCTTGCGCCGTTAGCTGCATTGCTAGATTCAGCGTTATTGTTGGTATGTAGCGCAGCCTGTACTGCGGCTATGTTTGCAGCAAGAAAGGTACGAAACTCCTCTTCGTTCATACTCACGGTATGTCGAGTAGTTGGTGCCATTTCCTTCAAAAATAGCCAAAAGAAACGAGTTAATCATATAGAATATCAAGAGTAGTCAATAGTATTTCGTAACATAATATGAACTTATTTATAAAAGCTCTTTCTTCATATTAGCGTTTTATACTCTTTAATTCGGGTAGTACCTACCCGTTAAGTTCATACTTAGTAGCTAACATACCATTTCAACTACTACAATTCTATATGAAAAACTAATCACAAAAAAATAATATCATATTCAAACCTTTATACAATAACTTGCAAACTTACAATACCGCTATTTTACATATAGCATGAAATATAACACATAAAACTTTGATACAAAGTAGTTACGAAGATAATTCTAGTTAATAAATAAGGCGTTCAGCAAAGGCAATAAAGACACGTAATTCATACGTCCATAAACAAGTCATGCATTCTGGTTTTACTAATACCACTTCCCATCCTTGGTTTTGTGGAACATAACCGTTGTGACCGATAGTAAGACAATGTGTTGTAACGTCGTCAAAAGGATGAAGGTTACGTAATGACCAACAGTCTCGTAATAACCTAAAAACCTCATTTCTTACCCCAATTACCGACTCCGTCACTTGTGGGAACGTTTTGTTTAATAGTTGTAGCCCGATGTTCTTGTTCTTACTTTGGTGAGAAGCGAACATTACTAACCCGTAAGCATAACATGCTTCTTTATGTTGCATGTTAGCCGCTTTTTCTAAATCACGAAGTCCTATATTCGGATATATTGAGTCAAAATAATTTCTTAACCCGTTGCGTAAAATAGCATTTGGGTTCCCCGCAATATATGCGTCAAAGTAAACATATCGTAACTTATGGATTTCCCAATGTGATATCCCCCATCTTTCGAACGAAAGCCTTTTATAAACCAAGGCATTCTTGGAACATTCTTCGAATGTCTTACAAACTGATCTCGCCTTAAATAGTTGTGCCGAGGAATTCTGACCGACTCTAGACAAGATTTCATCAATCATGTCTCCGGGTAGGTCTCTTAAAATATTGGGTTGTCTATCCATTTTGTGTTTTTATACTATAAAATAGACAAGAGTTAGATTCATAAAAAAAAAATACTTATTAATACAAATTTTTTTTACATATATCATAAAGCATAAGCACACTATATTACATATATTACACCTCACGAATACAACTATCTTATTCCGACTTGCTCGTTTCTTCTTCTTCGGTTTTGGTTCGTTTTGCCAAGTTTCTAGGGATCTATGATGTTCCCCTAATACGAGCCGTCGTTTTCCACATTGGTTTAGAAAAACCTGGTGGTTTAGAGGTTCCCGGGTTATTGTTACAACTTAAGAAATACGGGTGTTGACGATACATATAAAGGTCATCGGGTTTGGAATCAAATTTCTCTATTTTTATGCCCTTTCCCTTATTGTTCTCTTTTACCTTATTAAATTGTGTTGGGGTAATTTCTATAACATCATCGGAATCCTTGTCGGGATCCGATTCATCGGAGAATTGGTAATCCTCCCAATACTTTGCTTCCTTGGCGGAAACACCATTGACCATAATTAACTTTGGTCGGTTGGTTGAGGATTTTCTTCTACTTAACCGTTTTATTATTTCCCCCACTGGTTCTATTTCTTCTTCCGGTTCCGATTCTTCTTCCGGTTCCGATTCTTCTTCCGGTTCCGACTCTTCTTCCGGTTCCTCTTCGGGAACTTGTGAATCAGTCCACGAATCATTCCAATTTACATTTGACTCTTCATTATTATTAGGTGAGTCAATGGGACTTGTTCTAAAGGTAGACATCTATCACATAATATCAAACACGTTAAGAGATTAATATATCACATAATATTCACATGTTAAAAATATATAGTTTCCAACAAAATTTGTTAAGCAATCATTTTTCAAGTAAACACGGTCGAAGTCCAAACTCACTAATGCATCCTAACAAACTCGATAAGACATACTAATGCAAAATTCTAGTTCTCTAAGACCAACGCTCGGATACCAACTGAAATGTCCCATTCTTATTGATTAAAAACGTTCCATATTAATTGATTTTGTTGCGAGGTTTTGACCTCTATATGAGAGGTTTTTCAAAGACCGCATTCATTCTAAAACAAACCATAACCTTTATTTCATCAATAAAGGTTTAAAAAGCTTTACGTAGATTATCAAATAATGATAATCTAAAATATCATGTTTACATACGACCATTACATAATGGTTTACAATACAAATATGTTACAACGAAATAAGTTTCTTGAATGCAGTTTTTACACAATATCATACAAGCATGGACTCCAAATCTCGTCCTTATTTAAGTATGCGACAGCGGAAGCTCTTAATAATCACCTGAGAATAAACATGCTTAAAACGTCAACAAAAATGTTGGTGAGTTATAGGTTTAACCTATATATTATCAAATCATAATAATAGACCACAAGATTTCATATTTCAATATACATCCCATACATAGAGATAAAATTCATTCATATGGTGAACACCTGGTAACCGACATTAACAAGATGCATATAAGAATATCCCCTATCATTCCGGGAAATCCTTCGGACATGATAAAAACGAATTCGAAGTACTAAAGCATCCGGTACTTTGGATGGGGTTCGTTAGGCCCAATAGATCTATCTTTTGGATTCGCGTCAATTAGTAGATCGGTTTACTAATTCTTAGGCTACCAAGCAAAAGGGGCATATTCGGCTTCGATCATTCACCCATATAATGTAGTTTCAATTACTTGCTTCTATTTTCTAAAACATTTATAAAACTGCATGTATTCTCATCCCAAAATATTAGATTTTAAAAGTGGGACTATAACTCACTTTCACAGATTTTTACTTCGTCGGGAAGTAAGACTTGGTCACTGGTCGATTCACGAACCTATAACAAATATGTACATATATATCAAAGTATGTTCAAAATATATTTACAACACTTTTAATACATTTTGATATTTTAAGTTTATTAAGTCAGCTGTCCTCGTTAGTAACATACAACTAGTTGTCCAAAGTTAGATGTACAGAAAAAAATGATATATATTATCTTGAATCAATCCACGACCCAGTGTATACACGTGTCAGGCTAGATCACAACTCAAAGTATATATATTTTGGGAATCAACTTCAACCATGTATAGCTAACTCCCACATTACTGCATATAGAGTGTCTATGGTTGTTCCAAATAATATATACACATGGGTCGATATGATATGTCAAAACATTTGCATACGTGTCTATGGTATCCCAAGATTACATAATATATTAGAATACATGTATAATTCAATATAAGTTAGCTAGGATATGATTAATATAGATTTGTTACCAATTTTCACTTAGCTACAACAAGAAAAATTATCCAATCTTGTTTTACCCATAACTTCTTCATTTTAAATCCATTTTGAGTGAATTAAATTGCTATGGTTTCATATTGAACTCTATTTTATGAATATAAATAGAAAAAGTATAGGTTTATTGTCGGAAATATAAGTTACAAGTCATTTTTGTAAAGGTAGTCATTTCAGTCGAAAGAACGAAGTCTAGATGACCATTTTAGAAAACATACTTACACTTTGAGTTTAACCATGATTTTTGGATATAGTTTCATGTTCATAAGAAAAATCATTTTCCCAGAAGAAGAACTTTTAAATCAAAGTTTAACATAGTTTTTAATTAACTAACCCAAAACATCCCGCGGTGTTACTACGACGGCGTATATCCGGTTTTACGGTGTTTTTCGTGTTTTCTGGTTTTAAATCATTAAGTTAGCATATCATATAGATATAGAACATGTGTTTATTTGATTTTAAAAGTCAAGTTAGAAGGATTAACTTTTATTTGCGAACAAGTTTAGAATTAACTAAACTATGTTCTAGTGATTTCAAGTTTTAAACCTTCGAATAAGATAGCTTTATATGTATGAATCGAATGATGTTATGAACATCATTACTACCTCAGGTTTTATGGTTAAACCTACTGGAAATGAGTAAAATAGATCTAGCTTCAAAGGATCTTGGATGGCTTGAAAGTTCTTGAAGTAGAATCATGACACGAAAACAAGTTCAAGTAAGATTTCCACTCGAAAAAAGATTGTTATAGTTATAGAAATTGAATCAAAGTTTGAATATGAGTATTACCTTGTATTAGAAAGATATCTTACTGTAAATAAGAAAGATTTCTTGAGGTTGGATGATCACTCTAAAGATTGGAAGTAAGCTAGCAAACTTGGAAGTATTCTTGATTTTATGAAACTAGAACTTGTAGAATTTATGAAGAACACTTAGAACTTAAAGATGGAACTTGAGAGAGATTAATTAGATGAAGAAAATTGAAGAATTAAAGTGTTTGTAGGTGTTTTTGG
Organism: Rutidosis leptorrhynchoides; assembly: GCF_046630445.1. Lineage (NCBI taxonomy): Eukaryota > Viridiplantae > Streptophyta > Magnoliopsida > Asterales > Asteraceae > Rutidosis > Rutidosis leptorrhynchoides. Next base: position 401,283,720 of record NC_092338.1, read on the forward strand.
TCGTTGGTATATGGATTAGATATAAAGGATATGTAATTTTGTTTTCATGTAAATAAGTCATGAATGATTACTCATATTTTTGTAATTTTATGAGATATTTCATGCTAGTTACCAAATTATGGTTCCCACATGTATTAGGTGACTCACATGGGCTACTAAGAGCTTATCATTGGAGTGTATATACCAATAGTACATATATCTAAAAGCTGTGTATTGTACGAGTACGAATACAGGTGCATACGAGTAGAATTGTTGATGAAACTAAACGAGGATGTAATTGTAAGCATTTTGTTAAGTAGAAGTATTTTAATAAGTGTCTTGAAGTCTTTAAAAAGTGTATGAATACATATTAAAACACTACATGTATATACATTTTAACTGAGTCATTAAGTCATCGTTAGTCGTTACATGTAAATGTTGATTTGAAACCTTTAAGTTAACGATCTTGTTAAATGTTGTTAACCTAATGTTTATTATATCTAATGAGATGTTAAGTTATTATATTATCATGATATTATGATATATTACTATATCTTAATATGATATATATGCATTTAAATGTCGTTACAACGATAATCGTTACATATATGTCTCGTTTTGAAAACCTTAAGTTAGTAGTCTTGTTTTTACATATGTAGTTCATTGTTAATACACTTAATGACATGTTTACTTATCATTTATCATGATTAAACATAGTGTATCAATATATTAATATGATTCATATGTATTTAGTAAGAAGTTGTTATAACGATAATCGTTATATATATCGTTTCGAGTTTCTTAATTCAATAAACTCAATTTTATGTATATAACTCATTGTTAAAATACCTAATGAGATACTTACTTATCATAATATCATGCTAACTATATATATAATCATATATATGTCATCATATAGTTTTTACAAGTTTTAACATTCGTGAATCACCGGTCAACTTGGGTGGTCAAATGTCTATATGAAACCTATTTCAATTAATCAAGTCTTAACACGTTTGATTGCTTAACATGTTGGAAATACTTAATCATGTAAATATCAATTTCATTTAATATATATAAACATGGAAATGTTCGGGTCACTACAGAGAAGAGAAAACAAGAGCATAGAGCTCCGACATATAAGGGAAAATACAAAGTCCGATAACAACACGGAAATTACAAACCGTGTATATCAATGCGTATAGCAACATAAAGACACGGGAGAATTAAAAACATTATATCCCCAAGGTAATAGTAGAAGAAAACAAATTCCTCTGGTGGTAAATGAAAAAGAAGAATGACTGTATATATGGTCAATATAATAACAAGTATCAATACGGGATGAAGCATATTGACAAATCTTTTAGAAGTATGAATTGAGAAAGAAAGTATAAAAGTGGTGAAGGTAATGAAATGGAAGAAGCTAATTTATAGCAAAAATTCTAGACACATCAATCGAGGCAATTTACCGCATTTAATCAAAGTAATCCTAACTTCCTAAATTACCGGAGAATCAAATCTTATAGATTACGAAGATTTCCTTTAATTCCTTAAATTCCGGAAATCAATCGAGACTACATCAAAAGTTAAAGCGAACATTTAATTTCCTCATTTCACTCTTTTGTGATAGCTTCATTTATACTCTTTCTATAATCGAATCATTTTATCCATATTATATAATGTCGATAAAACCCTAATTTTCAACTCATATTCATCATTCTTGTTGTAAAGAATGATGATCTCTATTAAATTTCATGACTATGATTTTCATGATCTCCTCTCTATTTTGTCTACCCTAATATTGTGGCATAAACGCTCAAGGTTTAAATAAGCTCACTATTATTCATAATACATTTCATGTGTATTGAAATGTTTGTATAGCGTCATCATCTCTTTCTGAGAAAACCTAATCAATAACACTCTTGTTAAATCCTTTAGATAACCTCCGCATTAATAATAAAATGCACTTCGTAGAATTTATGGATCGTATGATTTTAACTCTTAAAACAAAATAATATTCTATCTGTTGGAATTCACGCAAGGCCCCAAGTATACCTGGGAACGTGAAAACCAAATAAAATGAAAATATCCTCACATGTTTACAAACAACGCCGACTGGTGGCAACAACTAAATTTCGGGACGACATTTCTTTTAACAGGTAGGTACTGTGACAACCCGGAAATTTTCGAGTTAATTTAAACAAAATCTTTTCATGAATTCATTTAACTTCGACTAATTCTGACGATTAACGAACCATTATTTGTAAATAATTGTGTATTAACATTTATTTGTTATAATAATAATATTATTATTATTATTAATATCTTTTTAAACAATATATCAATAATTAATATCTTTAATATCAGTATTGTTATTATGATTAAAAACAATATTATTATTATCAACATTATTATTATTATTACTATTCATTATTTATTATTAATAATATGATTATTAATATCATTAACATAATTTATATTATTATCATTATTATTATTAAGAGTATTATCATTACTAATATTATTATCATTATTGTTAGTATTAGTAATATCATCATTTTTATAATTTGTTATTATTATTAGTATTATTATTATTATTATTAATACTATTATTATCAGTATTATTATTATTAAAATCATTATTAATACAATTATCATTATTATTATTAGTATTATTATTATTATTGATATATTTATTAATTATTAATATTATTTAAATATAAAAATACAGATAACAAATTAGGTATTTGCTTTTAATTATTTTAACAGATCATGTTCTGCTTTTGCTTTATTTTTTTATTTCTTCTACTGGCCAAATAATTGTACTCTTTCGATCACTTATTGTTATAAAATGATCAATCTTCGTCTGTTATTCTCACACTCAATTACCTACAGCAAATTATAAAACAAAACAGAAGTTTATTATTTTTTTAAAACCGTATTCTCTGTTCTTGGTCCTTTTTATCAAAATCTTAATTTCTAATGAACTATCAAAATCTAGAAATGTAGTTGTGTTAGGAATCGTACACTCAAACTTTCTGCAAAATCTTATCTTCCAATTCTTTGTATCGAATTAGAATTTTGAGGTCAAAGTTTTTGAAACAAAAAGTCAACAATTGATCATCAATAGAATTCGAATTTTCTGTGATGATTCGAGTTAAATTGATGGTTCTAGTGTATTTCAATGATGATTTAGAAAATAATTCGTGAAGATTTCAAGGTCTCAAAACATGTTAATTCCAAAATCACGAATTGTTTTTTTTTTTCCACGAACTGCAGTAGCAGTTTTTAGTTCTGTTTTGTTTACAATTACTAAAACAAACGGATTATAGTTGTAATTCCCTTGGGTCGATTATAAGGTGAAGAAGAAGAAGTAGAATAGAGAAAATAAAACATTTAAGTTAAATATATATAGATTCTGATATAAATCAGAAAAGCAGAAGTAGCAGAGTGGTTTGAGAGTGTTGACGGGTTTCGAGAGGTCACGGGTTCGAGTCCCGTCCATGGCAACTTTTTTAGAAAAGCTTATTAAGGTATTTTATCATTTATTTATTTATTTATTTATTTATTATTATTATTATTAAGTATTAGTATTAGTATTATTAGTATTATTATTATTATGTAGTATTGTTGTTATTAAGTAAATCATTATTATTATTAACATTAATACAAGTTATATCATTATCATTATTACTACTAGTATTATCATTATTACTAATATTATTATCATTATTAGTATTGTTATTATTAATATGGTCATTGCTACAAATATTATCTTTTAATTATCATTAATACTAAGTATCATTATTATTAAAATTTAGTACTAGAATTATCATTTAACATTAACATTAGTATTATTAGAATTTCTAATAAAACCATCATTTTTATTAACATTACCATTATTATTTAACATATTATTTTTATGAAAACTATCATTTTATCTTATCATTATTATCAAAATTATCATCTTTATTGAAATTATTATTATTACTATCATTATTATCATTCTTATTATTAAAGGTATTAAAATTATCATTGTATTAAATTATCACTTTTAATAAGATTCCCATTACTATTAAAACTATCATGTTAATTATCATCAATAGAATCATTAATATTATTACCATTATTATTGATATTAATATTATCATTATTATTATTATCATTACTAATATTATTTTAGTATTATTATAAATACTATTTTAATAAACAAATGATATATATAAATATTTTTATACATAACATAATAAAATTTATATTTTTATCTATTTAGAATATATAAAATAAATATAAGAAACTTACACGTTGTTAATATAAAAATGACATAACTAATAAATATATATATATATATATATATATATATATATATATATATATATATATATATATATATATATATATATATATATATATATATATATATAAACTTATTCGATTACGAGTATATGTGTTAATATATATACTTGATATAGGTTCGTGAATCCGAGGACAACTCTGCACTTGTCCAGTGCCACCATACTCGTAATTACTACGAAATATCATATCGTATTGTGAGTTTTCATAGCTCCCTTTTTATATATATTTTTGGGTTAAGAATACATGCGCAACTTTTATAACTGTTTTACACGTTAGACACAAGTAATCAAACTTTTATGCTCTATATGTGCTTTATCATGCAAATCCCCACCGTAATATCGTTAATTACTGAGGTATAAGATGCAAACTTAGTTATTATGAATAGCGCTATTGAGAGTAACATCTCTGTCCATTTGACCGTTGGTCTTTGGATACATAATAATGATTTAACGACACGAATAACAAAGTGTCACGGGATAACTTTTATTTAGTAGCGATATTACAACTTCATCAATACTTTTAGATTGGTATTTCTATATCGATCAACACTTTATATTGATATTTCTATATTAATAAACTTTATTAAATCTTGTGGTCTAATATCTATTACTGAAATCATTATTTATGACAAACCTATGAACTCACTCAACCTTGTGTTGACTTTTTAAGCATGTTTATTCTCAGGTCCTACATAATGCTTCCGCTTTGTATTTGCTAATTGAAAGCAACATTTCAACGAGTCATTCATGGATAATTTGAAAGACTTGCATTTTCTAATTTGATGATGATTGCTTGCTATGCGTGTAGTCTTCATTACATATCATATCAATTAAAGACATTTAATGCGTTGTTCATTAAATACAATGTAATCTATTTATCTTCCGCTGCAAAACTCAATAAAACGTCTCATATAGAGTCGTTCTCGTCTATACAACTGTGATTTGATATAATTAGTCACAAATACCTCAGGCCCTATTTAGGGGTGTGACAACAACTCCACAAAGGAAGATCATTCGAGAAATATCTAAAAAAATTAAATTGACTATCGGTGATCCAGATTGCACGGAAGATCTTTTATTTCAAGACACAATATCAAAACTTCTTTTCGAGCTTAATTATAGAGATACTGGACCAAGAGATGAGATTTCAAAAGTTTAAAAAGTTAGAAGGGCTTTGGTTAAACTTATGGACGACATCGGAGATTTATAAAAGCGTGAGCACAAAATATTAAGTGATTTTGAAATATTTTCAATACACTCCGCTGATTTACTTTGGATGGTCAAAGAAGTTTTAAATTTATCTTTCTTTCTGCGTCGTTTCTGAAACTTAGTTGTGGAACCTGTGTAATTTGAGTTATTAATAAAAATAAATTTTTAGTTTACTCCGTCCATTTGTCATTTTCTTTTAAATTTTTAGTTTTATTAATAAAAATAACCGGATTAAGATCTGAAGAAAAATTTTATTTACCTTTTATTAATCTAGTGAAAATTTTAAAATTTTGGTGGCGGAACTTTAGGTCACCCTTGGGGAAATGCACCTGGTGCCGTAGCTAACCGAGTAGCTCTAGAAGCATGTGTACAAGCTCGTAATGAGGGACGCGATCTTGCTACTGAGGGTAATGAAATTATCCGTGAGGCTGCCAAATGGAGTCCTGAACTAGCTGCTGCTTGTGAAGTATGGAAGGAGATCAAATTTGAGTTCCAGGCAATGGATACTTTGGATGGGGATAAGGATAAACATAAGAAGAGATAATGTTCGTTTTCTTAATTGAATTTCAATGAAACTCGGCCCAATCTTTTACTAAAAGGATTGAGTCGAATCCAACATGCATATATTTTAGATTTTAGATAGATCCATACTTAACTTATATAGATAGAATAGATAGATATAGAAAATTTGAAATAAAAACTCGATGACTAAACAACTCAAATCTTTCTATTTTTGTGTTGGATCCACAATTAATCCTATGGATCCTTAGGATTGGGATATTTTTTTAGATCCTGTAGTTTCCCTGGATCGATACAGGTATCACAACTCTTTCTACCCATCCTGTATATTGTCCTTTTTTCCGTATTGTAATAGAAACATATAGAACCATAACTTATTATATTATTAGTTATTATATTATTAGATTATTAGATGAGATTTTACGAAAAATTATTCGTAGTAGAGAACAAATCTTTTTTTCAATACTGACACTCCTAGTTAATAATCCTAGTGATTGTATTTCTATGTTTATTTTGATAGAAAAAACGATACGATACGATATTTAAATAACGGATTTTCCGTCGAATGACTATTCATCTATTGTATTTTCATGCAAATAGGGAGCAAGAAAACTCTATGAAAAGATGGTGGTTCAATTCGATGTTAGTTAAGAAGGAGTTCAAACACAGATGTAAGCTAAGTAAAGCAACGGGCAGGCTTGGTCCTATTGAAAATGCCAGTGAAAGTAAAGATCCGAATATAAATGATTTGGATAAAAACATTCAGAGTTGGGGTGGTCATGACTATTCCAGTAATGTTGATCTTTTTTTTGGCGTCAAGGACATTCGGAATTTCATCTCTGATGATACTTTTTTAGTTAAAGATATTAATGGGGACAGTTATTCTATATATTTTGATATTGAAAAAAATATTTTTGAAATTGCCAACGATCATCCTTTTTGGAGTGACCTAGAAAGTTCTTTTTATCGGAATTCTAGTTCTCTGACAAATGGATCTAAGAGTAAGAATCCCCACCACGATCATTACATGGATGATACTCAGTATACTTGGAATAATCACATTAATAGTTGCATTGACAGTTATCTTCAGTCTCAAATCTGTCTTGATAGTTACATTGTAAGTAGTAGTGACAATTCTAGTAACAATTACATTTTTGAGTTCCATTTGTGCTGAAAGTGGAAATAGTAATAAAACGGGGATGCCAGAAAGAGTGATCAAACTATACGACAAAGATCTACTGATCTGGATGCAACTCAAAAATACAGGCATTTGTGGGTTCAATGCGAAAATTGTTATGGATTAAATTATAAGAAATTTTTTAAATCAAAAATTGAAATGTCCCGTTCTTATTGATTAAAAACGTTCCATATTAATTGATTTCGTTGCGAGGTTTTGACCTCTATATGTGACGTTTTTCAAAGACTGCATTCATTTTTAAAACAAACCATAACCTTTATTTCATAAATAAAGGTTTAAAAAGCTTTACGTAGATTATCAAATAATGATAATCTAAAATATCCTGTTTACACACGACCATTACATAATGGTTTACAATACAAACATGTTACATCGAAATCAGTTTCTTGAATGCAGTTTTTACACAATATCATACAAACATGGACTCCAAATCTTGTCCTTATTTTAGTATGCAACAGCGGAAGCTCTTAGTATTCACCTGAGAATAAACATGCTTTAAACGTCAACAAAAATGTTGGTGAGTTATAGGTTTAACCTATATATATCAAATCGTAACAATAGACCACAAGATTTCATATTTCAATACACATCCCATACATAGAGATAAAAATCATTCATATGGTGAACACCTGGTAACTGACATTAACAAGATGCATATATAAGAATATCCCCATCATTCCGGGACACCCTTCGGATATGATATAAATTTCGAAGTACTAAAGCATCCGGTACTTTGGATGGGGTTTGTTAGGCCCAATAGATCTATCTTTAGGATTCGCGTCAATTAAGGTGTCTGTTCCCTAATTCTTAGATTACCAGACTTAATAAAAAGGGGCATATTCGATTTCGATAATTCAACCATAGAATGTAGTTTCACGTACTTGTGTCTATTTTGTAAATCATTTATAAAACCTGCATGTAATCTCATCCCAAAAATATTAGATTTTAAAAGTGGGACTATAACTCACTTTCACAGATTTTTACTTCGTCGGGAAGTAAGACTTGGCCACTGGTTGATTCACGAACCTATAACAATATATACATATATATCAAAGTATGTTCAAAATATATTTACAACACTTTTAATATATTTTGATGTTTTAAGTTTATTAAGTCGGTTGTCCTCGTTAGTAACCTACAACTAGTTGTCCACAGTTAGATGTACAGAAATAAATCGATAAATATTATCTTGAATCAATCCACGACCCAGTGTATACGTATCTCAGTATTGATCACAACTCAAACTATATATATTTTGGAATCAACCTCAACCCTGTATAGCTAACTCCAACATTCACATATAGAGTGTCTATGGTTGTTCCGAAATATAAATAGATGTGTCGACATGATAGGTCGAAACATTGTATACGTGTCTATGGTATCTCAAGATTACATAATATACAATACAAGTTGATTAAGTTTTGGTTGGAATAGATTTGTTACCAATTTTCACGTAGCTAAAATGAGAAAAATTATCCAATCTTGTTTTACCCATAACTTCTTCATTTTAAATCCGTTTTGAGTGAATCAAATTGCTATGGTTTCATATTGAAATCTATTTTATGAATCTAAACAGAAAAAGTATAGGTTTATAGTCGGGAAAATAAGTTACAAGTCGTTTTTGTAAAGGTAGTTATTTCAGTCGAAAGAACGACGTCTAGATGACCATTTTAGAAAACATACTTCCACTTTGAGTTTAATCATAATTTTTGGATATAGTTTCATGTTCATAATAAAAATCATTTTCCCAGAATAAAAACTTTTAAATCAAAGTTTATCATAGTTTTTAATTAACTAACCCAAAACAGCCCGCGGTGTTACTACGACGGCGTAAATCCGATTTTACGGTGTTTTTCGTGTTTCCAGGTTTTAAATCATTAAGTTAGCATATCATATAGATATAGAACATGTGTTTAGTTGATTTTAAAAGTCAAGTTAGAAGGATTAACTTTTATTTGCAAACAAGTTTAGAATTAACTAAACTATGTTCTAGTGATTACAAGTTTAAACCTTCGAATAAGATAGCTTTATATGTATGAATAGAATGATGTTATGAACATCATTACTACCTCAAGTTCCTTGGATAAACCTACGGAAAATGAGAAAAATAGATCTAGCTTCATAGGATCCTTGGATGGCTTGAAAGTTCTTGAAGCAGAATCATGACACGAAAACAATTTCAAGTAAGATTTCCACTCGAAATAAGATTGTTATAGTTATAGAAATTGAATTAAAGTTTGAATATGATTATTACCTTGTATTAGAAAGATAACCTACTGTAAGTAACAAAGGTTTCTTGATCTTGGATGATTACTTGGAATGGATTTAGAAAACTTGGAAGTAAACTTGCAATCTTGGAAGTATTCTTGATTTTATGAAACTAGAACTTTTGGAATTTATGAAGAACACTTAGAACTTGAAGATAGAACTTGAGAGAGATCAATTATATGAAGAAAATTGAATAATGAAAGTGTTTGTAGGTTTTTTTGGTCGATGGTGTATGGATTAGATATAAAGGATATGTAATTTTGTTTTCATGTAAATAAGTCATGAATGATTACTCATATTTTTGTAATTTTATGAGATATTTCATGCTAGTTTCCAAATGATGGTTCCCACATGTGTTAGGTGACTCACATGGGCTTCTAAGAGCTAATCATTGGAGTGTATATACCAATAGTACATACATCTAAAAGCTGTGTATTGTACGAGTACGAATACGGGTGCATACGAGTAGAATTGTCGATGAAATTGAACGAGGATGTAATTGTAAGCATTTTTGTTAAGTAGAAGTATTTTGATAAGTGTCTTGAAGTCTTTCAAAAGTGTATGAATACATATTAAAACACTACATGTATATACATTTTAACTGAGTCGTTAAGTCATCGTTAGTCGTTACATGTAAATGTTGTTTTGAAACCTTTAGGTTAACGATCTTGTTGAATGTTGTTAACCCATTATTTATTATAACAAATGAGATGTTAAATTGTTATATTATCATGATATTATGATATATAATATATCTTAGTATGATATATATACAGTTAAATGTCGTTACAACGATAATCGTTACATATATGTCTCGTTTTGAAATCATTAAGTTAGTAGTCTTATTTTTACATATGTATTTCATTGTTAATACACTTAATAATATATTTACTTATCATTTAACATAATTAACCAAGTGTATCAATATCTTAATATGATTCATATGTACCTAGTAAGACGTTGTTATAACGATAATCGTTATATATATATCGTTTTCGAGTTTCTTAAATTAATAGTCTCATTTTTATGTATATAACTCATTGTTAAAATACCTAATGAGATACATACTTATAATAAAATCATGTTAACTATATATATAACCATATATATGTTATCGTATAGTTTTTACAAGTTTTAACGTTCGTGAATCACCGGTCAACTTGGGTGGTCAATTGTCTATATGAAACCTATTTCAATTAATCAAGTCTTAACAAGTTTGATTGCTTAACATGTTGGAAACACTTAATCATGTAAATAACAATTTTATTTAATATATATATAAACATGGAAAAGTTCGGGTCACTACAGTACCTACCCGTTAAATAAATTTCGTCCCGAAATTTTAAGCAGTTGGAGGTGTTGACGTATCTTCTGGAAATAAATGCGGGTATTTCTTCTTCATCTGATCTTCACGCTCCCAGGTGAACTCGGGTCCTCTACGAGCTTTCCATCGAACCTTAACAATCGGTATCTTGTTTTGTTTAAGTCTCTTAACCTCACGATCCATTATTTCGACGGGTTCTTCATTGAATTGAAGTTTTTCATTGATTTGGATTTCGTCCAACGAAATAGTGAGATCTTCTTTAGCAAAACATTTCTTCAAATTTGAGACGTGGAAAGTGTTATGTACAGCCGCGAGTTGTTGAGGTAGCTCCAGTTGGTAAGCTACTGGTCCGACACGATCTATAATCTTGAATGGTCCAATGTACCTTGGATTTAGTTTCCCCCGTTTACCAAATCGAACAACGCCTTTCCAAGGTGAAACCTTAAGCATGACCATTTCTCCAATTTCAAACTCTATATCTTTTCTTTTACTGTCCGCGTAGCTCTTTTGTCGACTCTGGGCGGTTTTCAATCTTTGTTGAATTTGGATGATTTTCTCGGTAGTTTCTTGTATTATCTCCGGAACCGTAATCTGTCTATCCCCCACTTCACTCTAACAAATTGGAGACCTGCACTTTCTACCATAAAGTGCTTCAAACGGCGCCATCTCAATGCTTGAATGGTAGCTGTTGTTGTAGGAAAATTCTGCTAACGGTAGATGTCGATCCCAACTGTTTCCGAAATCAATAACACAAGCTCGTAGCATGTCTTCAAGCGTTTGTATCGTCCTTTCGCTCTGCCCATCAGTTTGTGGATGATAGGCAGTACTCATGTCTAGACGAGTTCCCAATGCTTGCTGTAATGTCTGCTAGAATCTTGAAATAAATCTGCCATCCCTATCAGAGATAATAGAGATTGGTATTCCATGTCTGGAGACGACTTCCTTCAAATACAGGCGTGCTAACTTCTCCATCTTGTCATCTTCTCTTATTGGCAGGAAGTGTGCTGACTTGGTGAGACGATCAACTATTACCCAAATAGTATCATAACCACTTGCAGTCCTTGGCAATTTAGTAATGAAATCCATGGTAATGTTTTCCCATTTCCATTCCGGGATTTCAGGTTGTTGTAGTAGACATGATGGTATCTGATGTTCAGCTTTGACCTTAGAACACGTCAAACATTCTCCTACATATTTAGCAATATCGGCTTTCATACCTGGCCACCCAAAATGTTTCTTAAGATCCTTGTACATCTTCCCCGTTCCAGGATGTATTGAGTATCTAGTTTTATGAGCTTCTCTAAGTACCATTTCTCTCATATCTCCAAATTTTGGTACCCAAATTCTTTCAGCCCTATACCGGGTTCCGTCTTCCCGAATATTAAGATGCTTCTCCGATCCTTTGGGTATTTCATCCTTTAAATTTCCCTCTTTTAATACTCCTTGTTGCGCCTCCTTTATTTGGGTAGTAAGGTTAGTGTGAATCATTATATCCATAGATTTTACTCGAATGGGTTCTCTGTCCTTTCTGCTCAAGGCGTCGGCACCACATTTGCCTTCCCCGGGTGGTAACGAATCTCAAAGTCGTAATCATTCAACAATTCAATCCACCTACGCTGCCTCATATTCAGTTGTTTATGATTAAATATGTGTTGAAGACTTTTGTGGTCAGTATATATAATACTTTTGACCCCATATAAGTAGTGCCTCTAAGTCTTTAATGCAAAAACAACCGCGCCTAATTCCAAATCATGTGTCGTATGATTTTGCTCGTGAATCGTCAATTGTCTAGACGCATAAGCAATCACCTTCGTCCGTTGCATTAATACACAACCGAGACCTTGCTTTGATGCGTCACAATAAATCACAAAATCATCATTCCCTTCAGGCAATGACAATATAGGTGCCGTAGTTAGCTTTTTCTTCAATAATTGAAACGCCTTCTCTTGTTCATCCTTCCATTCAAATTTCTTCCCTTTATGCGTTAATGCAGTCAATGGTTTTGCTATTTTGGAGAAATCTTGGATGAATCTTCTGTAGTAACCAGCCAATCCTAAAAATTGACGTATATGCTTCGGAGTTTTTGGGGTTTCCCACTTTTCAACGGTTTTGATCTTTGCCGGGTCCACCTGGATACCTTCTTTGTTCACTATGTGACCGAGGAATTGAACTTCTTCCAACTAAAATGCACACTTTGAAAACTTAGCGTACAATTTTTCTTTCCTCAATACTTCTAGCACTTTTCTCAAATGCTCTTCGTGCTCTTGATCATTCTTTGAGTAAATAAGTATGTCATCGATGAAAACAATGACAAACTTGTCAAGATATGGCCCACACACTCGGTTCATAAGGTCAATGAACATAGCTGGTGCGTTAGTCAATCCAAACGGCATAACCATAAACTCGTAATGACCATAACGCGTCCTAAAAGCAGTTTTTGGAATATCATCCTCCTTTACTCGCATTTGATGATATCCAGAACGTAAATCGATCTTCGAATAAACCGACGAGCCTTGTAGTTGATCAAATAAGTCGTCAATTCTCGGCAGTGGATAACGGTTTTTGATGGTAAGTTTGTTCAACTCTCTGTAGTCAATACACAACTTAAATGTACCATCCTTCTTCTTGACAAAGAAAACAGGAGCTCCCCATGGTGATGTGCTTGGTTGAATGAAACCACGTTCTAATAGTTCTTACAGTTGGCTTTACAGTTCTTTCATCTCGCTGGGTGCGAGTCTATAAGGAGCACGAGCTATTGGTGCAGCTCCTGGTACAAGATCTATTTGAAATTCAACAGATCGATGTGGAGGTAGTCCCGGTAATTCTTTCGGAAATACATCGGGAAATTCTTTTGCGACGGGAACATCATTGATGCTCTTTTTTCTCGACATGTATTAGAACAGCATAGCAACTTTTTCTTATTAGTTTTTGTGCCTTCAAATTACTAATAAGATGTAGCTTCATGTTGCCCTTTTCTCCGTACACCATTAAGGGTTCTCCTTCTTCTCGTACAATGCGAATTGCATTTTTATAACATACGATCTCTGCTTTCACCTTCTTCAGCCAGTCCATGCCAACTATTACATCAAAACTCCTTAACTCTACTGGTATCAAATCAATCTTAAATATTTCGCTACCCAGTTTAATTTCTCGATTCCGGCATATATTATCTGCTGAAATTAATTTACCGTTTGCTAATTCGAGTAAAAATTTACTATCCAACGGCGTCAATGGACAACTTAATTTAGCACAAAAATCTCTACTCATATAGCTTCTATCCGCACCCGAATCAAATAAAACGTAAGCAGATTTATTATCAATAAGAAACGTACCCGTAACAAGCTCCGGGTCTTCCTGTGCCTCTGCCGCATTAATATTGAAAACTCTTCCGCGGCATTGTCCATTCGTGTTCTCCTGGTTCGGGCAATTTCTAATAATGTGGCCCGGTTTTCCACATTTATAACAAACTACATTGGCATAACTTGCTCTGACACTACTTGCTCCGCCATTACTCGTTCCGACACCATTTATTCCTTTCATTCTATTAACCCCTGGTCCGTAGACCTCACACTTCGCCGCGCTATGACCATTTCTTTTACACTTGTTGCAAAATTTGGTGCAGAACCCCGAGTGATACTTTTCACACCTTTGGCATAGCTGCTTCTGATTGTTGTTGTTGTTGCGGTTGTTATTGTTGTTGGGATGATTGTTGTAGTTGCTGTTGTTGTTGTTGTTGTTGTTGTTATTGGGCCATTTGTTGTAGTTGCGATTGATTTTGCGATTGTTGGGATAATTGTTGCGATTATTATTGTAATTGCTGTTGTTGTTGTATTGGTGATTCTTATCACCGTTTTCCTCCCACTTTCTTTTGACTTGCTTCACATTGGCCTCTTCAGCTGTCTGTTCTTTAATTCTTTCCTCAATCTGGTTTACTAGTTTGTGAGCCATTCTACATGCATGTTGTATGGAGGCGGGCTCGTGTGAACTTAAATCTTCTTGGATTCTTTCCGGTAATCCTTTCACAAACGCGTCGATCTTCTCTTCCTCATCTTCGAACGCTCTTGGACACAATAGGCACAATTTTGTGAATCGTCTTTCATACGTGGTAATATCAAATCCTTGGGTTCGTAACCCTCTAAGTTCTGTCTTGAGCTTATTGACCTCGGTTCTGGGATGGTACTTCTCGTTCATCAAGTGCTTGAATGCTGACCACGGTAGTGCGTACGCATCATCTTGTCCCACTTACTCTAGATAGGTATTCCACCATGTTAACGCCGAACCTGTGAAGGTATGCGTAGCGTACTTCACTTTGACCTCTTCAGTACACTTACTTATGGCAAAAACCGATTCGACCTTCTCGGTCCACCGTTTCAATCCGATCGGTCCTTCGATTCCATCAAATTCCAAAGGTTTGCAGGCAGTGAATTCTTTATAGGTGCATCCTACACGATTTCCTGTACTGCTAGATCTAAGGTTATTGTTGGTATGTAGTGCAGCCTGTACTGCGGCTATGTTTGAAGCTAGAAAAGTACGGAATTCCTCTTCATTCATATTCACGGTGTGTCGAGTAGTCGGTGCCATTTCCTTCAAAATAGTCAAATGGAACAAGTTAATCATACAGAATATTAAGAGTAGTTAATAGTATTTCGTAGCATAATATGTCATTTATAAAATATTTTTCTTCATATTAGCGTTTTATAAGTTTAAGTTCGGGTAGTACCTACCCGTTAAGTTCATACTTAGTAGCTAATATACAATTCAACTACTACAATTCTATATGAAAAACTGATTATAATAATATTTCGCGTACAAACTTTTATACAATATTTTACAAACTTACAATACCACTTATTTTACATAAAGCATGAAATATAGCACACAATAACTTTGATACAAGATAGTTGTCAAGATAATTCTAGCTAGTACACAAGTCGTTCAGCAAAGGCAATAAAGACACGTAATTCATACTTCCAGAAACAAGTCATGCATTCTGGTTTTACTAGGACTACTTTCCATCCTTGGTCTTGTGGAACATAACCGTTATGGCCGTTGATTAGACAGCGTGTTGTAACGTCGTCAATGGGACGAGGGTTACGTAATGACCAACAGTCTCGTAATAACCTAAAAACCTCATTTCTTACCCCAATTACCGACTCCGTCACTTGTGGGAACGTTTTGTTTAATAGTTGTAGCCCGATGTTCTTTTTCTCACTTTGGTGAGAAGCGAACATTACTAACCCGTAAGCATAGCATGCTTCTTTATGTTGCATGTTAGCCGCTTTTTCTAAATCATGAAGTCCTATATTCGGATACATTGAGTCAAAATAATTTCTTAACCCGTTGCGTAAAATAGCATTTGGGTTCCCCGCAATATATGCGTCAAAGTAAACACATCGTAACTTATGGGTTTCCCAATGTGATATCCCCCATCTTTCAAACGAAAGTCTCTTATAAACCAAGATATTCTTGGAACGTTCTTCGAATGTCTTACAAACTGATTTCATCGTAAATAGTTGTGCCGAAGAATTCTGACCGACTCTAGACAGGATTTCATCAATCATGTCTCCGGGTAGGTCTCTTAAAATATTGGGTTGTCTATCCATTTTGTGTTTTTATACTGTAAAATAGACAAGAGTTAGATTCATAAAAAAAATACTTATTAATACAAGCAATTTTTACATATATCATAAAGCATAAGCACACTATATTACATATATTACACCACACGAATACAACTATCTTATTCCGACTCGCTCGTTTCTTCTTCTTTGGTTTTGGTTCGTTTTGCCAAGTTTCTAGGGATATATGATGTTCCCCTAATACGAGCTGTCGTTTTCCACAACGGTTTAGAAAAACCTGGTGGTTTAGAGGTTCCCGGGTCATTGTTACAACTTAAGGGCTTCGGGGGTTGACGATACATATAAAGTTCATCGGGGTTGTAATTAGATTTCTCTATTTTTATGCCCTTTCTCTTATTATTTTCTTTTGCCTTTTTAAATTCAGTTGGGGTAATTTCTATAACATCATCGGAATTCTCGTCGAAATCCGATTCATCGGAGAATTGGTAATCCTCCCAATATTTTGCTTCCTTGGCGAAAACACCATTGACCATAATTAATCTTGGTCGGTTGGTTGAGGATTTTCTTTTACTTAACCGTTTTATTATTTCCCCCACCGGTTCTATTTCCTCCTCCGGTTCCTCCTCTTCCGGTTCTGATTCTTCTTCCGGTTCTGATTCTTCTTCCGGTTCTTCTTCAGGAACTTGTGAATCAGTCCAATATATATTCGACTCTTCGTTATTATTAGGTGAGTCAACGGGATTTGTGCTAGAGGTAGACATCTATCACACAATATCAAACATGTTAAGAGATTAATATATCACATAATATATACATGTTAATAATATATAGTTTCCAACAAAAATGTTAAGCAATCATTTTTAAAGAAAATACGGTCGAAGTCCAGACTCACTAATGCATCCTAACAAACTCGATAAGACACACTAATGAAAATTTCTGGTTCTCTAAGACCAACGCTCGGATACCAACTGAAATGTCCCGTTCTTATTGATTAAAAACGTTCCGTATTAATTGATTTCGTTGCGAGGTTTTGACCTCTATATGTGACGTTTTTCAAAGACTGCATTCATTTTTAAAACAAACCATAACCTTTATTTCATAAATAAAGGTTTAAAATCGAGTCTTGTCATGATCGCGCACTCGACGAAAGAGCTTTACGTAGATTATCAAATAATGATATCTAAAATATCCTGTTTACACACGACCATTACATAATGGTTTACAATACAAATATGTTACATCGAAATTAGTTTCTTGAATGCAGTTTTTACACAATATCATACAAACATGGACTCCAAATCTTGTCCTTATTTTAGTATGCAACAGCGGAAGCTCTTAGTATTCACCTGAGAATAAACATGCTTTAAACATCAACAAAAATGTTGGTGAGTTATAGGTTTAACCTATATATATCAAATCATAACAATAGACCTCAAGATTTCATATTTCAATACACATCCCATACATAGAGATAAAAATCATTCATATGGTGAACACCTGGTAACCGACATTAACAAGATGCATATATAAGAATATCCCCATCATTCCGGGACACCCTTCGGATATGATATAAATTTCGAAGTACTAAAGCATCCGGTACTTTGGATGGGGTTTGTTAGGCCCAATAGATCTATCTTTAGGATTCGCGTCAATTAGGGTGTCTGTTCCCTAACTCTTAGATTACCAGACTTAATAAAAAGGGGCATATTCGATTTCGTTAATTCAACCATAGAATGTAGTTTCACGTACTTGTGTCTATTTTGTAAATCATTTATAAAACCTGCATGTATTCTCATCCCAAAAATATTAGATTTTAAAAGTGGGACTATAACTCACTTTCACAGATTTTTACTTCGTCGGGAAGTAAGACTTGGCTACTGGTTGATTCACGAACCTATAACAATATATACATATATATCAAAGTATGTTCAAAATATATTTACAACACTTCTAATATATTTTGATGTTTTAAGTTTATTAAGTCAGCTGTCCTCGTTAGTAACTGATAATGCTAAAAACGAACATATATTTCATAGCATTATTCCTCAAGAAAGACAAGCTTTTAGTTGCAATTGTTCTATTTACAAGTGATATTCGTTTAAATAATAAAAGGTGAAGACAAAAGACAGATTCAACGAATTGAAGACGCAAACGACCAAAAAGCTCAAAAGTACAAAAGACAATCAAAGAGGTTCCAATTATTGATAAGAAACGTCTCGAAATTACAAGAGTACAAGATTCAAAACGCAAAGTACAAGATATTAAATTGTACGCAAGGACGTTCGAAAATCCGGAACCGGGACTAGAGTCAACTCTCAACGCTCGACGCAACGGACTAAAAATTACAAGTTAACTATGTATATAAATATAATATAATATATAATTAATTATATAAATTATATATATATATATATTATATTTATATAATAAACCGTCGGTAAACAAAGAGCCAAAATGGAGTGAGCTGTAATTACAAACTCCGCGACTCGTGGAGTTTGAAGAAGGAACGGGCCGCGAGTCGCGGAGCCCCAAAAACTGAAACTCCCTATAAAGCCCAACGAATTCTGATCAATTTTTCATCCAATATCCATCAATCTCTCTATCTATATACGTAATATTTATATTTATAATTTATATTTTAATTTTAATTTTAATTTTAATCCTAATAATAAGGGTATGTTAGCGAATGTTGTAAGTGTGTAAGTCGAAATTCTGTCCGTGTAACGCTACGCTATTTTTAATCATTGTAAGTTATGTTCAACCTTTTTAATTTAATGTCTCGTAGCTAAGTTATTATTATGCTTATTTAATACCGAAGTAATCATGATGTTGGGCTAATTACTAAAATTGGGTAATTGGGCTTTGTACCATAATTGAGGTTTGGATAAAAGAACGACACTTATGGAAATTAGACTTTGGGCTATTAATGGGTTTTATATTAACTAAACAATACCTTGTTAATTTAATATACAAACTTATAATTCGATGTATTTATATATAACCACATACGCTTGACTGGGTACGGTGGGCGGGATATCTATAAATACCAATAATTATTCATTTTACCGGATACGGAACTGGATTAATAGTTAATAGACTTGTTGAAACAGGGGTGAATTACATTCAAGGGTAATTGGTGTAATTGTTAACAAAGTAGTAAAACCTTGGTTTACACGCAGTCGATAACCAGGTGTATTCATTAAACAAAGTATTAAAACCTTGTTACAATTCGAATCCCCAATTAGTTGGAATATTTGACTTCGGGAATAAGAATAATTTGACGAAGGCTTTCGCTCTTTATATTTATGACTGATGGACTATTATGGACAAAATCCGTATGGACATATTAAATAATCCAGGACAAAGGACAATTAACCCATGGGCATAAAACTAAAATCAACACGTCAAACATCATGATTACGGAAGTTTAAATAAGCATAATTCTTTTATTTCATATTTAATTTCCTTTATTTTATATTTAATTGCACTTCTAATTATAGCACTTTTATTTATTGTTATTATATTTAATTGCACTTTTAATTATCGTACTTTTTAATTATCGCAAGTTTATTTTATCGCACTTTTATTATTCGCAATTTCATTATCGTTATTTACTTTACGCTTTAAATTAAGTCTTGTATTTATTTATTATTTTACATTTGGTTTTAACTGCGACTAAAGTTTTAAAATCGACAAACCGGTCATTAAACGGTAAAACCCCCCCTTTATAATAATAATATTATTTATATATATATTTGTATTTTTGTAAATTTAAACTAATATAGCGTTAAGCTTTGTGAAAAAGATTCCCTGTGGAACGAACCGGACTTACTAAAAACTACACTACTGTACGATTAGGTACACTGCCTATAAGTGTTGTAGCAAGGTTTAAGTATATCCATTCTATAAATAAATAAATATCTTGTATAAAATTGTATCGTATTTAATAGTATTTCCTGCTAAAATTTAAAAGCTATTTTATATACACCTCGCATAATATCAAGTATTTTTGGCACCGCTGCCGGGGATTCTCTTAAAAGCCGGAAGAGCAACGCTAATATAAAAAAAAAAGATTTTTATTTTTAGTTTACTTTTATAAAAATACGTTTTTGTAAAAAATACGTTTTTAATTATTCGAAAATATAAAAAGAAAACAAAAATATAAATATTTTTAAGAGTTTGTTAAATATTTAAGTTTTATAAAGTTTCTTTATTTTTATTTTATAAAAATATAAGTTTTATTTAAATATTTTGTGTTTATTTAGAACATAAAAAAAACCGAAAATTTTTTTTTTAATATATATATAAATCTATTTTTAAGATATTTTTAAAATTATAAAGTAGTTCTATTTTTATTTTAGTTTTTAAATATAAGTTTTTATTATATAAATATTTTGATTTAAACAGAAAATATAAAACAGAAAAAAAAACGCGTCGAATTTTAAACTGTACCTGAGTTGAAAATTGGAACCCCGCGACTCGCGGAGTTTGCAGCCTCGAATACCACGACTCGCGAAGCCTCCCTGACATACGTGACAGAACCCTAATTTCGCATTAATTACGGATTTTATTATTATTATTATTAATAAACCCTAATTACTTAATTATTATTATAATTAGTTTAAGTTTTTAAATTAAATTGTATTTTAAATTTTAATTAGTTTTATTATATATAAAATTAATAGTTTTATAAAATAAATAATATAAAAATAATATTTTTATAAAAATTGTACTTTTTACAACTTTTAGTATATTTTTATATTTTGTCCCTTTTTAATTGTTTTAGCGTAATATTTGTATTCTTCGCTAGTATTTAGTTTTAAACTTAGTTTTTGCCATAGTTATTTTTACTTCTAGATTTTTAGGCTTTGCCGTAAAATCTCTTAAGTGCTTTTTCTTTAGACTAAGATTTAGGTACTTTAGAATTTTGCGACGCCTTTTTAAGTTTTAATTTCTTTTTAAGTTATTGCCATTTGGGATTTAGTTTTTCCTTTAAGCTTTAATATTTTTAGACGACTTTTACCTATGTATCAATTATCATTCCAATTAATAATCTCAATTTGCGATTATAATTTTAAGTTAGTTGTGGTAATAAGGTTAGGTTAGTCGAGTGTTTTTAAGTTTTATAAGTCATTTTTTTTTCTTTTTCTTATTTTTCGACGCCTTTTATTTTTCACCCCTTCTCTTTTTCGATCTTTTTCGACGCGCTCTTTTTCTTTCTTATTTCTCGCTATTCTAGTTTTTAGGACATAGATTTTTATTCTACTTCTTATCTAAATTTCTTAAAATTACGAAAATTTATTTTAAGTGGTTAAATTGATAGACATCAAAATTTTCTGGTTCGTAGTAATAGTTGGATTTGTACGTGGACCGGGTTATTGGAGCCAAACAGTCCTCAATTATATTAAGACCAAACGAATCCTACCCCTCTGCTGCATCTTTTGGCTATTCGAAACGTGGGCAAAATCAGAAAAGTCTATTAATTGGATAACTTATATAATTTTTCTTTCCTTTTTAAAAAAACTAATAGGATATTCAGTGAATGCACCGAGCAAGACGTTCACCACCTTTTGTACGTTTACCCCCTGTAACTAGATCAAGACATTTAGCAAATATTACCGCCGTTGATTTTTCTTTAGAATCGTCATCCAGTCGACCAAGTACTCCAGTTCAAATTTTCGATAATCCATTTTTTGAACCCGACCTCACAATTGAGAATCCGGAGAATATTCAGGGACGATTCGTAGATCCTGAACCATTAAATTTTCCTCCGGAACCACCAATCATTCAAACAGAGATTGTTGAGGAACGAACCATTAAATCAGAATCCTCTAGTGATTCTGATTCAACAAATTCAATTATGGAGAATCTGGAACCTTTAAGTATGGAAGACCGAATGAGAGCTAAACGCACTGGCCAAGGTCACGCAATTACTCATCCAGACATTAATGCGCCAGATTATGAAATCAAAGGATAAATTCTACACATGGTGACTAATCAATGCCAATTTAGTGGTGCGCCGAAGGAAGATCCAAATGAACATATTCGTACCTTTAATAGGATCTGCACACTATTTAAAATCCGAGAAGTGGAGCATGAACAGATATATCTCATGTTATTTCCCTGGACTTTAAAGGGAGAAGCCAAAGATTGGTTGGAATCGTTACCTGAAGGGGCGATTGATACATGGGATGTTTTAGTTGAAAAATTTCTTAAACAATTCTTTCCGGCATCTAAAGCCGTAAGACTTCAAGCAGAAATTGTTACGTTTACACAGAAGCCAAATGAAACTCTATATGAGGCGTGGACAAGATTTGGAAAGTTATTAAGAGGATGTCCACAACATGGTTTAGACACCTGTCAAATAGTACAAATATTCTACCAAGGATGCGACATCACTACAAGGAAAGAAATAGATATAGCAGCTGGTGGTTCTATTATGAAGAAAACTGAAACTGATGCTTACAAAATTATTGATAACACTGCTTCCCACTCACATGAGTGGCACCAAGAAAAAGATATCGTTAGATCATCTAAAGCAGCTAGAGCCGATTCTAGCCATGACTTAGATTCCATTTCCGCAAAGATAGATGCTGTTGAGAGACGAATGGAAAAGATGACTAAAGATATTCACTCAATACGAATTAGTTGTGAGCAGTGTGGAGGACCACATTTGACAAAAGATTGTCTCAGTATTGAACTAACAATGGAACAAAGAGAGAACATTTCATACATAAACCAAAGGCCTGGAAATAATTATCAGAATAATTATCAATCGCCAAGACCTATTTACAATCAAAACCAGAACTATAACAGAAATATTCCATACAACAACCAACAAGGTCCTAGCATCAACAAGTATCCAATAATAATTACAATCAGCAAAGACCTAATTTTCAAAACAAACCACCACAACAAACCAATGATAAAAAGCCGAATTTAGAAGATATGATGACGAAGCTAGTTGAAACTCAAACGCAGTTTTTCACATCTCAGAAACAAACTAATGAACAAAATGCTCAAGCATTTATAAATCAACAAGCTTCTATTCAAAATCTGGAACAAGAAGTAAGTAACCTAGCAAGGTTAATAGGTGAAAGAAAACCGGGAAGTCTACCTAGTGATACAAATGCTAACCCCCGGAATGAAACAGCTAAAGCCATTACCACAAGAACTGGTACAACACTTAAACCACCTGAAATACCTGTAACTTCTGATGAAGCTATTCCTACTCCACAAGAACCACAACCTAATCAAGATAAGAAAAAAGAACCGGTAGTTGAAAAGGTTAATGAAGATAACACAGTTAAGGCTAAACCTTATGTTAAACCATACCAACCACCACTTCCTTACCCGAGTAAAATGAAGAAAGAGAAACTTGAAGCCGAGCAATCCAAATTCTTGGATATGTTTAAAAAGATAAATGTAAATCTTCCTTTCATTGATGTGATTTCAGGAATGCCTAGATATGCTAAATTCTTGAAAGATCTAATCTCAAATAGAAAGAAAATGGAAGAACTCTCGGCTGTTACCATGAATGCTAATTGTTCAGCAGTGCTGTTGAATAAGATACCAGAAAAACTATCTGATCCAGGAAGTTTCACAATTCCATGTTTTCTGGGTAGTCTTAGTTCAATAGAAGCATTGGCAGACTTAGGTGCTAGTATAAATCTAATGCCATATTCACTATACGCTAAACTAGACCTTGGAGAATTGAAACCAACCAGAATAAGCATACAACTAGCCGATAGATCAATAAAATATCCTAGAGGAATAATGGAGAACATGCTAGTTAAAGTTGGTACTTTAGTATTTCCAGTAGATTTTGTTGTTCTGGACATGGAAGAAGATTCTCAAGTTCCTCTCATATTAGGAAGACCATTCTTAAACACGGCTAAAGCAATGATAGACGTGTTCGGTAAGAAATTGACCCTAAGTATAGAGGATGGGAGTGTTACCTTTTCAGTTGATAAAGCAATGCAACAACCACAATCTGCAGATGATACATGTTATTATATTTAAACTATAGATGCACATGCAGAATTATTAGAAGAATTTCCAGAATTATAAGGAACAGGAGAATGTTCTTTAGGAGAAGTGTCATAACCCGACCTTAACCATAAGGACGAATACAATAACATATGATTTCATCGCGAGGTATTGACCTCTATATGCTACATTTTTCAAAAACTGCATTCGTTTTTACAATACAAACCATAGCTTTTATTACAAATACAAGGTTTAAACAACTTAATAATGATTATCGTTTAGCGATAATCTTAGACTTACAAACTTTACATGTGATAATAACAATACGACCTCCAACATATTTTACATTACAAATCCTCCGATATGCAGTTTTATTTTTGACACAAATATGCATACTCAAGATCTTGCTTAAATTCAACATGTTGCAGCGGAAGCTTTTAGTTATCACCTGAGAATAAACATGCTTAAAATGTCAACATAAAGTTGGTGAGATATAGGTTTAATGCCGGCAGCGTTATAAATATAGACCACAAGATTTCATATATAAACGTTTTAATAAAAATATTCTAAGTTGTTGAGCACTTGATAACCACACTTAACATTTAATCAACGTCGCATATTCCCTTTATTATGAAATCTTACTACACCGTACCAAGTGTAGTTACCGAAATGAAGTACTGTGTAACCGTTGAATACTGGTCGTCCAGTCCGGTTGGGGTTGTCAGGCCCGATAGATCTATCAATAGGATTCGCGTTTACAATACCTCATGTAAATAATAGTTACCAAGTTACAGGGAAGTATGCCAGTGGTACAACTCAACGTAGAATATATATTTTTAATCACTTGTGTCCATAACGTAAATCATAAAATGCATGTATTCTCATCCCGAAATATTTAGAGTTTAAAAGTGGGACTATATACTCACCTTTTCCTTGAAGGTATTTAACTCGACTTGGTCTCCGATAGATATCACGAACCTAACCATATATATAATATATCAACATATTTTCTTTTCAAGTAATCGTTACATATATATATATACTTATAATACTTTTAATATTTTCTTAGTCCGTAGTTAGCAGTCTGTTGTTAATGGTCCATAATTAGTTGCTCAATAAAATAAATAAAGACCCCATCGTATTCGTTTTGATCAGAATTAATCTCGACCCATGGTACCATGTTGTCAAATGACGTGTTGCGTACATAAAGTACCGTGTTGTCAGATGACGTGTTGCGTACAATCATGAGGTCTTATGATTAATCTTCTCGTGTTGTTTACGGGTGGTCCTGGAATATATAAAATCAAATCATAAGTAAATATATATTAAATATTATGTTAATTAGCCAAGATATGATTAATCCGATTTTGTCATAATATGATATATTACAGGTTTTGAAGTGTTTTAAAAATCAAATTAGAAGGATCTATTTAGTTTGCGAACAGGTTTGAAATCATTCAAACTATGTTCTTGTTGTTAAAAATTTTATAACAAAATAAGATAGCTATATAAATATGAATCGAATAAGATTATGAATAAGGTTACTACCTCAAGTTACTTGGATAAAGCTACTGGAAAAGATAGAAAATAATCTTGATCAAACTTTCTTATGATGATTATAGGTTGTTCATGAAGCTAGTTCTTCATGAGTATTTGCTGAGATTGTGAAGAACACTTAGAGTTCCTAAGAGTGTGTTTTTTTTTTGTTAGAGAAAGATGGTTGTAAGAATGAAATGAAAAACCAAGGTGATGATGATACTTATAGGACAGTCTGGTTGTTGAGGGAACAAGGTCAAATTATTGTGTTGAATTTTTGAGTAATAATGTATGCTAGCTTACAAATAAGATTCCCTCTTATCTAGGGCAGATCTAAAGCTGATAAGGATATTGATTTGATGTGTATTTACCAATAGTAAATACGTATGGATGATGGGTATGATACGGTAAAAGAAGCTCAAAATCGGGCTTTTATTTTGGGTCCAACCGGGCCAAAAATAAAATTTTAAGACATTTTTAATAAAGCAATGTTAGCTCAAAAAAAATTTCATTCTTACAATACCTCATGTAAATAATAGTTACCAAGTTACAGGGAAGTATGCCAGTGGTACAACTCAACGTAGAATATATATTTTTAATCACTTGTGTCCATAACGTAAATCATAAAATGCATGTAATCTCCAGGGGCTCTGCCCCTTGGACCCCGTCAGGGGTTGCCGCCCCTTGGACCCCGCTTATCGGGGGCGCTGCCCTCGAACCCCCGTCATAATCAAGATAAGTTCAAACAAATGTGCACTCCACACTTCCCCAAACTTGTTCGATATTTATCAAGATTATTTTGGTTACAAATTAATCCCATTACACTTAAATCATATTGGTGACATAAATCACAACACATTATAGATTGTAAGTATATATGTCAAAGAACGTTACATATAGTTATCGTTTTGAAAACTTAAGTTAGTGGTCTCAAAGTATACTTATAACTCATTGTTGTTAGTTCACAATGAAATGTTAAACCATCCTTAAATCATGTTAAATATATATAGATATGTACATATACATAATCGTATAATTATCGTGTGTTATATAGTTCGTGATATCATCGGTCAAATTGGACGGTCAAACGTTATGTAAAACTCTTTTCAAAAATATAAGTCTCAACAGTTTGGATTGCTTATCATGTTGGTAAGGTTTAATTTATGTAAATATTAATCTCATAAGTATAGAACGATCGGAAAATTCCGGGTCGTTACAAGAAGGAACAGAACAAATTGATGAAGCTGAAATGTTTGCTACACTTATAGCTAATGGATATGAACCAACAACAGAAGAAATTAAAATGCTAAAAGAAGAAGACAGATATCGATATAAATCATCGATAGAAGAACCACCGAAATTAGAGTTAAAGCCACTTCCAAACCATTTGGAATACGCTTATTTACATGGTGAATCTGAATTACCTGTAATAATATCGTCTTCTCTTATTGAAAATGAGAAATCACAACTCATTTCTGTGTTGAAAGCTCATAAACCAGCCATTGCATGGAAGATTCATGATATTAAAGGAATAAGTCCTTCGTATTGCACACATAAAATCCTTATGGAAGAAGGTCATAAAACGTATGTGCAACGCCAACGAAGACTAAATCCTAATATGCAAGATGTAGTTAAAAAAGAAATTATTAAACTGCTAGACGCAGGTCTAATTTATCCAATTTCTGATAGTCCATGGGTAAGCCCAGTTCAATGCGTGCCTAAGAAGGGTGGCATGACTGTCATTACAAATGAGAAAAATGAGCTTATTCCTACTAGGACTGTAACAGGATGGCGTGTATGTATTGATTATAGAAAATTAAATGACGCCACCAGAAAAGATCACTTTCCCTTACCTTTCATTGATCAAATGTTGGAAAGATTAGCCGGAAATAGTTACTATTGATTTCTAGATGGATTTTCCGGATATTTTCAAATTCCAATAGCACCCGAGGACCAAGAGAAAACCACATTCACGTGCCATTATGGTACTTTTGCTTACAAACGCATGCCATTTGGACTTTGCAACGCCCCTGCAACCTTTCAAAGGTGTATGATGGCAATTTTTCATGACATGATAGAAGAATGCATGGAAGTTTTCATGGATGACTTTTCAATCTTCGGTGATACATTTGAAACATGTCTAGCTAATCTTGAACGAATGCTTATTAGATGCGAACAATCAAATCTAGTACTTAATTGGGAGAAATGCCATTTCATGGTTAAAGAGGGCATCGTTCTTGGACATAAAATTTCAAAAGAAGGAATTGAAGTGGATAGAGCTAAAGTAGATGTAATTGATAAACTTCTACATCCCACCAATGTTAGAGGAGTTAGGAGTTTTCTAGGGCATGCCGGTTTTTACCGACGTTTCATAAAAGATTTTTCTAAAATTGCCACTCCTATGAATAAACTCCTAGAAAAGGATGCTCCATTTATCTTTTCAGATGAGTGTATCAAATCTTTTAATATTCTTAAAGAGAAACTCACTAATGCGCCGATCATGATAACACCAAATTGGAATCTACCATTTGAACTAATGTGCGATGCAAGTGATTTTGCAATGGGAGCCGTTTTAGGACAAAGGATTGAAAAACGATTTCAACCTATATATTATGCTAGTAAGACGTTACAAGGAGCACAAACGAACTATACAACTACTGAAAAAGAACTCCTTGCTATTGTCTTTGCTTTTGACAAATTTTGATCATATCTCGTTCTAGCAAAAACGGTGGTCTATACCGACCATTCTGCTCTTAGATACCTATTTTCAAAACAAGATGCTAAACCAAGATTAATCCGTTGGATCTTACTCTTACAAGAGTTTGATATTGAAATCCGAGATAAAAGAGGAGCAGAAAATCTCGCCGCTGATCATCTTTCTCGTCTTGAAAATCCCGAATTAGAAGTTCTAAATGAATCGGCCATACAAGACAACTTTCCTGATGAATATCTATTGAAGATAGATTATAAAGAAATTCCATGGTTTGCAGACTATGCAAACTACTTAGTTTGTGGATTCCTTGAAAAAGGATTATCGTACCAAAAAAGAAAGAAATTCTTCAGTGATATAAAACACTATTTTTGGGAAGATCCACATCTGTTTAAAAGTTGTCCCGATGGAATAATACGCCGATGTGTATTTGGAGATGAAGCTAGTAAAATTTTAAACCATTGTCACACATGACCAACAGGAGGGCATTATGGGCCTCAACTAACAGCAAGAAAAGTTTATGATGCTGGATTCTATTGACCTACAATTTACAAAGACGCACACCTTCTTTGCAAATCCTGTGATGCTTGTCAAAGGGCCGGAAAAATAAGTCAACGTGATGAAATGCCACAAAATGTCATCCAAGTATGTGAAGTATTTGACATTTGGGGTATTGACTTTATGGGTCCATTTCCAAAATCTCATAATAATCTATATATACTCGTAGCCATTGATTATGTATCTAAATGGGCGGAAGCACAAGCTCTCCCAACTAACGATGCACGAGTTGTAGTCAACTTTTTAAAACATCTTTTTGCAAGGTTTGGAACACCGAAAGCTTTAATAAGTGATCGGAGTACTCATTTCTGTAATAATCAACTTGAAAAAGTTCTTAAAAGATATGGAGTAACTCATAAAATCTCCACCGCATATCATCCACAAACAAGTGGACAAGTTGAAAATACCAACCGAGCTTTAAAACGTATTCTAGAGAAAACCGTAGGATCAAATCCGAAGGAATGGTCCATTAAATTGGAGGATGCACTCTGGGCTTTTAGAACAGCCTACAAAACTCCAATTGGAACCACACCTTTTAGACTTGTTTATGGAAAAGCATGTCATCTTCCAGTAGAAATTGAACACAAAGCATTTTGGGCTTTGAAGACATGTAATCTTGATTTACATGAAGCCGGACGTCTACGATTAAGTCAACTAAACGAATTAGAAGAATTAAGACATGAAGCATACGAAAATTCGTTAATCTATAAAGAAAGAACGAAGAAATGGCATGATAAAAGAATCAGAAGTTCAAAAGAATTTAAAGAAGGAGACAGAGTTCTTCTTTTCAATTCACGATTCAAGCTATTTCCTAGAAAATTGAAATCAAGATGGTCTGGACCATTCATAGTCAAAAGAGTTTTCCCATACGGAACGATAGAATTAATAAATTCAAATGGGATTGAATTTAAAGTTAATGGTCACAGAGTTAAACATTACATACATGGTCCGATGGAAGAAGACAATGAAGTTAATCACAATTTCGATACCACGGCTAACTAAGTATAGGGGGTTTATGTATTTCTGTTAGAGTTAGATTGTCTGTTTTTGTGTAGTTCTCGAAAATGGAACCCGAACGGTCTTTCCCTAGCAGACCCTAAAGAACTAGTCTTCTCCCCCCATTCTGAATTTTTATTTTTTTAGGAAATGAAGACTGCCTGTGAACTAAACCATGGTCTAATGCTACACGCTTTGATCACTAAACGTAATAATGACACACTTCCGAGTGAAATAGTATCAGTAATCAGAGAAAGATTGGACGGAGTTAGAAAAGAATCCAGATGCGAAGATAATAAGTTACAATTTGGTAAAGGAAAATCAAAATCCGCAGCAAAAAGAAGAGCACGACACCTAGAAAGATGTCACAAATACGGAAAATGGTCACATGGAGGTAAATGTTCAAATAATCAAACCTATTCAAACACCGAATTTGTTACTTTATGCAGAGACGGACCGTTCATATGTTTAGAAGAAAAAATACTGAATGCTCGAGGTTACGCCTATGTAGCCATGGAAAACCAATTAAACTGACTATCTTATGAATGGGATAGATTATATAACTAAGAAATCTATTTCACAGGTATGTTTGTACAGTTTTTATTTTTTTATTTTTATTTTTAACCTTTTGATAATAAACGCTAATTTGTTCGCTATAAAATATTAAATTGGTATTGAATAAAATTAGGTTTGGTGACCGAAATTATTGATATCATTCAAAAATTTATTACATCACTGCGAAATTTAACGTTTATTCTTAAGGTATAAATATCTTTAATCAATCAACCCAAAATATTTCAAAAATTCGTCATGAGTTAAATTAGGTCATGGAACCGAAATTACTTTACCGAAAAGAGGGGCGCATATTTTTGATAATATTTGATTGATTAAAGTGGGATAAAAAGCCAAAAAGATTTTTAATTTTATTTTTACCATGTTTTTAAAATTAATATATAAATCTTAAATTAATATTGTAAACTTTGTAAAATCAATATATTTAAAATTGTAAATATTTGAAAAATTAATATAAGTTTGGTGTGAATTTATAATATGAATTTTTAAATTAAGTTTGGTGTGAATTTTTAATTTTTAAAATATGAATTTTTAATTTTATGCATTTCAAATTTTAAGTTTGGTGTGAATTTTTAATATTAATTTTGAATTTTATATTTAAGTTGTGTGAATTTAAAAACAAAAATTTACTTTATCTCATTAAGTTAAAAATACAATTTTTAAAATTCGTCGTAAGTTGAAGACTAGGTCGTTGAACCGAAATTGCTTTACCCGAGGGAGGGACGAGAACTTTTATTATCATTATTTTTAATCTTATTGAATTAAAGTATGCCAAAAACATTAAAAAATTAAAAAAAAATCTAAGCTTTTAAAACAAGCGCTTGAAAAAGACAAATTTTAAAATTTTGTCGAATGACGGACTAGGACATCGATCCGAAACGACCTCGTCCTAAAACAAAGGAAAACAAAATTTTAAATTTATTTTATATTTGTTTTACAAGTTAAGGTTTGTGTAAAAAAAAAAAAAAAAAAAAAAAACAAACAAACTCCGCGACTCGCGGAGTTTGAAAGGGAAAAACACCGCGACTCGCGGAGTTTCAAAAATACCGAAAAAAAATAAAAGGGGCAGAACTGATCAGTCCACAACCCACACCCACGAAAACACTGGGATAAAACCCGCAAAAACCCGAAAAACACCCCCAAATTCACAATTTTTGACCGTTAATCATCAAATCTTTTACTAAAATCATGTTGAGAAGGATGCTATCAAGGAATTACTCAAGAAAAACGGTAAATTTCTACACCTAAACACCATTTAATCCGAAAATTAGTGTTCTTGAGCAATTTTTTCTCCAATTTGATTTTGATGTTTTTTAGTGTAATTATGCTTAAATTGTTTATGTATTATGCTTGTATAACGTAGATTGATGCTATTTAACATGATTAGAAGCCTTAAACTTCAAATTTTGAGTAATCTAGGGTTTGTGTTCTTGAGCAATTTGGGGCTTTTTGATATAAACAGGTTATGGTCGATTTTTGTCATGAATTGTTGCTAAATTAAGTAGTGTAACATGTTTAGGTAGTTAAATGATCCAAACTTTGAGCCTAAACATGATTTTGAGAATTAAAGTGGACTTTTTCAAGTCTAAAATTCATGAACTTGATTTTTTAGAGATAATGCCATTTGAAACTCGTTTAATTGCTAGTAATGATTATTTTGACATGTTATTTGAGTTGAATGCTTATGAACTTTGCGAACATTTTCGTATATGCTTATTTGAAAAAGTGTAGATTTGATGAAAATATGAAAATGAGCTTAAGTTTAATATAAATTGATCATGTCATTGTAATTATTTTGATTGATGATTTTGAGGACACTAATGCATATTTGGATGCACAAAAATTGTGTTTGATGTGTTTTGCAGACTGAAAGGGGTGAATCTTCATCCCAAGCTCGCAATGCTCCTGCTGAGAATGCGGAACAACAGGAGGTGGATAACTACTACAAACAAGATATACCTCATCTAGTCATGACATTTTCTGATATGCACTTGGAAGATTTGCACCCGAACCTGAGATTTGACAGACTTTGGATAGATTATTCAAAATACCAAAGGGGTTTGCATACTCTTCATTCTAAAGTTGTTGAGGTACCTAGGGTCATAGAATGGGGACCATTAGAAGCTGTAGAATTGGCCGGGCCAATTAGGGAATTACTTGCACAGAGGTATGGTAATTCTACTTTTAACGACTGGGTACGTTTATTCACCATGCGTAGACCTGTATATAAAGTATGGTGTGAAGAATTGTTGTGTAGTATAGAATTAAATGATCGGGTAGCTAGTTTAACCGATCGATCTTTTATTAGATTTTTGTTAGGAGGTTCGATGCGCCACATGTCTTTACTAGACATGGCTCAGGCTTTACGTATATATACGCCTGAGGAGTTAGCATCTGCCGATTGTAGAGGGTTGATACGAAATGGTAGAAAGATAGATGAAAATTTTGATACACATGGTGTATGGAGTCAAATGACAAGCCATCACCGATTCAAAGGGGGAAATTACTCTTATTTGGATATAGATAGAGCTGAATTAAGAGTAATTCATAGGTTTTTAGCTAATTCGATTACACAAAGAGGTAAGAACAAGGAAAAGGTAAATGAACAGGATTTGTTTTACCATATGTGTATTCGAGACCCACAAAGCGCTGTAAGTATACCTTATTGTGTGGGTTATTATTTATCAGCTATGGTTAGGGGGATGAAACCGCATAGCATAATAGGAGGTGGTATATTTATTACTTTGATTGCTGAATATCTCGGTGTGAATATAAGTGGGGGGGATTATTAGTCGAAGAACCAGAACCCCGCGATACAATAGGTTTAAATGTATACCATGGTGTGAAAGTTTTGAAGAGGCGAAATAACGCCGCAGTACAATACCATGGTAGACATCCACAGGTTGAGAGAAACCAACAGCAAGGTAATGTAGGAGGGGGAAATGAAATGCAAGAAATGCAAAGGTTTATAGCTTCACAGGAGTACGAAAATGCTAGACATAGAGCATTTGAAGATTGGCAAGTTCATCAAAACCAAATCATAGCTTATTGCCAACATATAGGTAGAAACTATATTCCTACTCCATCGCCCATATTCCCTCCCTGGTCTATAGAGATTCAACCACCGTATCCTACGTATAACCCAGTCGAAGCATTTTATAGCACCTATGGTTATGCATGGAACCCCTACTGGTATCAGTATCATCCCTAGTCTACTTAGTTTTATTTATTTTGTAATTTGTAATGTTGATACGTTTAATACTTATTTAATATTGTAATAGTTTTTATAATTTTCTAACTTTTATTCTTAGATTTTAATAATTTTTGAATGTGGGGTAATATACCAAACTTCAAAAATATGTATATATGTATGCAGTTTATCTTATGTACACAACAGGGTAAAACAACGCATTTTCAAAGACTGGCATTAAGTTCAGCAAAAGAAACTAAATTTGACGACAAGATGAAAAATATATGTGAAATAACAACAAGACGGAATGAACAAATGATGTGCACCATTTATCATTCAGCAAACAAACACAAATATGTTTGGAAACTTTGGTAAAATTTAATCATTTTCACACAAATCACCCTCAATAATTTAAATTGTTACTGATTTCTTGCAAATGAGGGCATTGCAAGATCTTAAGTGTGGGAAGGGGTTAAATTCTTTCGGATTTTAAAATTTTTACTTTATACACTTGGTTACCATTAGAAATACTAGTAAAGTAGTAGTTGTATTAGAATCTAGTGCTCTCTGATAATAAAGAACAGCCCTAGTCTTATATACTGACTACCCAATTCTAGTAAAAATTTTCAAAATTTTTAATTAAATGAACTCAAAATCATGTTTATACATATTTATGAATGATAAAACTAGGTTTTAACACCGAAATTATTGTTACCTCGGAAAGGACATAAATTGATAAACAAACCAAAATGTTAAAATTCATTTAAAATGGAATAGAGGCAAATAAAAAGGAAAATAAAAGCCAAGTGTGGGAAAATTCTCCAAGTTATTCAAAACATATGTCACATATTTTTGTGCAAATAACTGAAAATACTTTTGCTTTGGACTAAACTAAACTGTTTTACCCGATGAAAGAAAAGAAGAGATGGATCTACACGATGAATCAATTCCATCATTAAAAGGAAGTAAAGTCTTCCGAAAAAGAAACGCGCTTCTTGATTTAGGTCAGGAAGTTGTCGTCCAGACCAACTGTAGGTTGACGAAAAACTTAGAAAAGTCATCACTAAAATCAGCAGGAAATCCACGGACCTCAGCATTAAACAGGGTCGCCAAGTGGTCAGATTTATCCTAACCATTAGAAGGATTTATCTCGTACAATGGGGGGGCACCATGCAAATTAGCTGGATAAGACTAATGAATCAGATCCCCAGAAAGAATAATCTCCTTAAAAGATCAAAAATCAGCTTTTAAGCCTGATATTACTCAATCCTTGAGATTGACCTTAAAGATTGAGAATTACAAACTCATGGAATTCAATGATACCTAAACTCGAGCCTGAACGAGAAAATATTTTGATCAAAATTACAAACCGATTTGTTTTCTAAAAACCCATTTTCAATGCGTTCATTACCATTGAACGTAAAATCCTAGGAATTCACCTGGAATTCATTAGGTCACCTGAACCAAATTGGGTGTCAACCGTAAGAACGGTGGTTGCATAGTGGTCAAAGACAGGACCTTGTGCCAAACCTACAAATTATAAGGGTGAGCTTTACTATTGCTCCTACCAAAGATAGTAATTGCGTCTGACACGTTATAGACCATAATTAAAAGCATGTCAGGGGACATTGCCTTCACAGTTGCTTGTTCAACGCTTTCCTTTATAACCGGACGGTAGTTTACCGAAAGGTAATATACGGGACAAGTAAACTGGACGTGTTGCTTTCCAAATACAAGGTTAGCAAGTGGGTGACACAAAACCATAAGTTTTGAGCTAAAATTTTCAAATCTGAAACCCACCAAACCCACAAAAATATTTTGCAAACACCGGTGAAGGGTTATTCCGGAAAACTTATCTAGGGTAAAAACAAGATTTAATTTTCAAAAGATCAAATGTTTTCATAAAGATCCAATTTTCTTAATGGATCTAAATTTTTATAGTCATGTGGGACTGTAAACCATATCGTTACTACCATTGTTTATACCGCCGTATAGAAATCACTGATGTACAAAGTGAAATGTCCCGTTCTTATTGATTAAAAACGTTCCATATTAATTGATTTCGTTGCGAGGTTTTGACCTCTATATGAGACATTTTTCAAAGACTGCATTCATTTTTAAAACAAACCATAACCTTTATTTCATAAATAAATGTTTAAAAAGCTTTACATAGATTATCAAATAATGATAATCTAAAATATCATGTTTACACACGACCATTACATAATGGTTTACAATACAAATATGTTACATCGAAATCAGTTTCTTGAATGCAGTTTTTACACAATATCATACAAACATGGACTCCAAATCTTGTCCTTATTTTAGTATGCAACAACGGAAGCTCTTAGTATTCACCTGAGAATAAACATGCTTTAAACGTCAACAAAAATGTTGGTGAGTTATAGGTTTAACCTATATATATCAAATCGTAACAATAGACCACAAGATTTCATATTTCAATACACATCCCATACATAGAGATAAAAATCATTCATATGGTGAACACCTGGTAACCGACATTAACAAGATGCATATATATAAGAATATCCCCATCATTCCGGGACACCCTTCGGATATGATATAAATTTCGAAGTACTAAAGCATCTGGTACTTTGGATGGGGTTTGTTAGGCCCAATAGATCTATCTTTAGGATTCGCGTCAATTAGGGTATCTGTTCCCTAATTCTTAGATTACCAGACTTAATAAAAAGGGGCATATTCGATTTCGATAATTCAACCATAGAATGTAGTTTCACGTACTTGTGTCTATTTTATAAATCATTTATAAAACCTGCATGTATTCTCATCCCAAAAATATTAGATTTTAAAAGTGGGACTATAACTCACTTTCACAGATTTTTACTTCGTCGGGAAGTAAGACTTGGCCACTGGTTGATTCACGAACCTATAACAATATATACATATATATCAAAGTATGTTTAAAATATATTTACAACACTTTTAATATATTTTGATGTTTTAAGTTTATTAAGTCAGCTGTCCTCGTTAGTAACCTACAACTAGTTGTCCACAGTTAGATGTACAGAAATAAATCGATAAATATTATCTTGAATCAATCCACGACCCAGTGTATACGTATCTCAGTATTGATCACAACTCAAACTATATATATTTTGGAATCAACCTCAACCCTGTATAGCTAACTCCAACATTCACATATAGAGTGTCTATGGTTATTCCGAAATATATATAGATGTGTCGACATGATAGGTCGAAACATTGTATACGTGTCTATGGTATCTCAAGATTACATAATATACAATACAAGTTGATTAAGTTATGGTTGGAATAGATTTGTTACCAATTTTCACGTAGCTAAAATGAGAAAAATTATCCAATCTTGTTTTACCCATAACTTCTTCATTTTA
Source organism: Rutidosis leptorrhynchoides (assembly GCF_046630445.1). Lineage (NCBI taxonomy): Eukaryota > Viridiplantae > Streptophyta > Magnoliopsida > Asterales > Asteraceae > Rutidosis > Rutidosis leptorrhynchoides. Next base: position 401,321,092 of record NC_092338.1, read on the forward strand.
AATCCGTTTTGAGTGAATCAAATTGCTATGATTTCATATTGAATCTATTTTATGAATCTAAACAGAAAAGTATAGGTTTATAGTCGGAAAAATAAGTTACAAGTCGTTTTTGTGAAGGTAGTCATTTCAGTCGAAAGAACGACGTCTAGATGACCATTTTTGAAAACATACTTCCACTTTGAGTTTAACCATAATTTTTGGATATAGTTTCATGTTTATAATAAAAATTATTTTCTCAGAATAACAACTTTTAAATCAAAGTTTATCATAGTTTTTAATTAACTAACCCAAAACAGCCCGCGGTGTTACTACGACGGCGTAAATCCGGTTTTACGGTGTTTTTCGTGTTTTCAGGTTTTAAATCATTAAGTTAGCATATCATATAGATATAGAACATGTGTGTAGTTAATTTTAAAAGTCAAGTTAGAAGGATTAACTTTTCTTTGCGAACAAGTTTAGAATTAACTAAACTATGTTCTAGTGATTACGAGTTTAAACCTTCGAATAAGATAGTTTTATATATATGAATCGAATGATGTTATGAACATCATTACTACCTCAAGTTTAGTAGGTAAACCTACTGGAAGTGACAAGAAATGATCTAGCTTCAAAGGATCTTGGATGGCTTGAAAGTTCTTGAAGTAGGATCATGACACAAAAACAAGTTCAAGTAAGATTTTTACTCGAATTAAGATAGTTTATAGTTATAGAAATTGAATCAAAGTTTGAATATGAATATTACCTTTAATAAGAAAGATAACCTACTGTATATAACAAAGGTTTCTTGATCTTAGATGATTACTTGGAATGGATTAGAAAACTTGGAAGTAAATTAGTAAACTTGAAGGGATTTTTGAAGTGTTCTTAAAGTGTTCTTCCTATGATGATTATAGCTTGATTCTTGAAGTGATTTTTGATGAAGATGATGATTAACTACTGGAAAAATACGTTCATAATAGTGTGTGTGTGTGTGTGTGTGTGTGTGTGTGTTAAGAGAGAATTAGAAAGAGAATTGGAAGTGAAATGGAGTGAATGATGAGTGGTAATTGGTGAGTGGTGAGTGGGGTTAAAAGGAGTTATAGTTAGTTGAGTAGCTCATGGTAGAAGTTAAAATTGATTAGTCATACATGACATAATCAAGAGTGGAATCCCATGCTAGTTCCTATTAGTATATACTCATAGTAAGTACGTTTTGAAGCTGTGTATAATACGGGTAAGAATACGACTAGAATTCTTGATGAAAGAAAAGAATGGAAAAGTAACTGTAACCATTTTCGTTAAGTATGAGTGTTTTGATATATGTCTTGAAGTCTTCCAAAAGTATTTTAATACATCTAAATACACTACATGTATATACATTTTAACTGAGTCGTTAAGTCATCGTTAGTCGTTACATGTAAGTGTTGTTGGAAACATTTAATCATGTAAATATCAATCTCAATTAATATATATAAACATGGAAAAGTTCGGGTCACTACAGTACCTACCCGTTAAATAAATTTCGTCCCGAAATTTTAAGCTGTTGAAGGTGTTGACGAATCTTCTGGAAATAGATGCGGGTATTTCTTCTTCATCTGATCTTCATGCTCCCAGGTGAACTCAGGTCCTCTACGAGCATTCCATCGAACCTTAACAATTGGTATCTTGTTTTGCTTAAGTCTTTTAACCTCACGATCCATTATTTCGACGGGTTCTTCGATGAATTGGAGTTTTTCGTTGATTTGGATTTCATCTAACGAAATAGTGAGATCTTCTTTAGCAAAACATTTCTTCAAATTCGAGACGTGGAAAGTGTTATGTACAGCCGCGAGTTGTTGAGGTAACTCAAGTCGGTAAGCTACTGGTCCGACACGATCAATAATCTTGAATGGTCCAATATACCTTGGATTTAATTTCCCTCGTTTACCAAATCGAACAACGCCTTTCCAAGGTGCAACTTTAAGCATGACCATCTCTCCAATTTCAAATTCTATATCTTTTCTTTTAATGTCAGCGTCGCTCTTTTGTCGACTTTGGGCGGTTTTCAACCGTTATTGAATTTGGATGATCTTCTCGGTAGTTTCTTGTATAATCTCCGGACCCGTAATCTGTCTATCTCCCACTTCACTCCAACAAATTGGAGACCTGCACTTTCTACCATAAAGTGCTTCAAACGGCGCCATCTCAATGCTTGAATGGTAGCTGTTGTTGTAGGAAAATTCTGCTAATGGTAGATGTCGATCCCAACTGTTTCCAAAATCAATAACACATGCTCGTAGCATGTCTTCAAGCGTTTGTATCGTCCTTTCGCTCTGCCCATCAGTTTGTGGATGATAGGCAGTACTCATGTCTAGACGAGTTCCTAATGCTTGTTGTAATGTCTGCCAGAATCTTGAAATAAATCTGCCATCCCTATCAGAGATAATAGAGATTGGTATTCCATGTCTGGAGACGACTTCCTTCAAATAAAGTCGTGCTAACTTCTCCATCTTGTCATCTTCTCTTATTGGCAGGAAATGTGCTGATTTGGTTAGACGATCAACTATTACCCAAATAGTATCAAAACCACTTGCAGTCCTTGGCAATTTAGTGATGAAATCCATGGTAATGTTTTCCCATTTCCATTCCGGGATTTCGGGTTGTTGAAGTAGACCTGATGGTTTCTGATGCTCAGCTTTGACCTTAGAACACGTCAAACATTCTCCTACATATTTAGCAACATTGGCTTTCATACCCGGCCACCAAAAATATTTCCTGAGATCCTTGTACATCTTCCCCGTTCCAGGATGTATTGAGTATCTGGTTTTATGTGCTTCTCTAAGTACCATTTCTCTCATATCTCCAAATTTTGGTACCCAAATCCTTTCAGCCCTATACCGGGTTCCTTCTTCCCGAATATTAAGATGTTTCTCCGATCCTTTGGGTATTTCATCCTTTAAATTTCCCTCTTTTAAAACTCCTTGTTGCGCCTCCTTTATTTGAGTAGTAAGGTTATTATGAATCATTATATTCATAGATTTTACTCGAATGGGTTCTCTGTCCTTCCTGATCAAGGCATCGGCTACCACATTTGCCTTCCCTGGGTGGTAACGAATCTCAAAGTCGTAATCATTCAATAATTCAATCCACCTACGCTGCCTCATATTCAGTTGTTTCTAATTAAATATGTGTTGAAGACTTTTGTGGTCGGTATATATAATGCTTTTGACCCCATATAAGTAGTGCCTCCAAGTCTTTAATGCAAAAACAACCGCGCCTAATTCCAAATCATGCGTTGTATAATTTTGTTCGTGAATCTTCAATTGTCTAGACGCATAAGCAATCACCTTCGTTCGTTGCATTAATACACAACCGAGACCTTGCTTTGATGCGTCACAATAAATCACAAAATCATCATTCCCTTCAGGCAATGACAATATAGGTGCCATAGTTAGCTTTTTCTTCAATAACTGAAACGCTTTCTCTTGTTCATCATTCCATTCAAATTTCTTCCCTTTATGCGTTAATGCAGTCAAGGGTTTTGCTATTCTGGAAAAGTCTTGGATGAACCTTCTGTAGTAACCAGCTAGTCCTAAAAACTGGCGTATGTGTTTCGGAGTTTTCGGGGTTTCCCACTTTTCAACAGTTTCTATCTTTGCCGGATCCACCTTAATACCTTCTTTGTTCACTATGTGGCCGAGGAATTGAACTTCTTCCAACCAAAATGCACACTTTGAAAACTTAGCGTACAATTCTTACTTCCTCAATACTTCTAACACCTTTCTCAAATGTTCACCGTGTTCTTGGTCATTCTTTGAGTAAATAAGTATGTCATCAATGAAAACAATGACAAACTTGTCAAGGTATGGTCCACACACTCGGTTCATAAGGTCCATGAACACAGCTTGTGCATTAGTTAAACCAAACGGCATGACCATAAACTCATAATGACCGTAACGTGTTCTGAAAGCAGTCTTTGGAATATCATCTTCTTTCACCCGCATTTGATGATACCCGGAACGTAAGTCAATCTTTGAATAAACAGACGAGCCTTGTAGTTGATCAAATAAGTCGTCGATTCTCGGTAGTGGGTAGCGGTTATTGATGGTAAGTTTGTTCAACTCTCGGTAGTCGATACATAACCTGAATGTACCATCTTTCTTCTTGACAAACAAAACAGGAGCTCCCCACGGTGATGTGCTTGGTCGAATGAAACCACGCTCTAAAAGTTCTTGTAATTGGCTTTGCAGTTCTTTCATCTCGCTGGGTGCGAGTCTGTAAGGAGCACGAGCTATTGGTGCAGCTCCTGGTACAAGATCTATTTGAAATTCAACGGATCGCTGTGGGGGTAATCCCGGTAATTCTTTCGGAAATACATCGGGAAATTCTTTTGCAATGGGAACATCATTGATGCTCTTTTCTTCAGTTTGTACTTTCTCGACGTGTGCTAGAACAGCATAGCAACCTTTTCTTATTAGTTTTGTGCCTTCAAATTACTAATAATATGTAGCTTCGTGTTGCCCTTTTCTCCGTACACCATTAAGGGTTTTCCTTTTTCTCGTATAATGCGATTTGCATTTTTGTAACAAACGATCTCTGCTTTCACTTCTTTCAACCAGTCCATACCGATTATCACATCAAAACTCCCTAACTCTACTGGTATCAAATCAATCTTAAATGTTTCGCTAACCAGTTTAATTTCTCGATTCCGACATATATTATCTGCTGAAATTAATTTACCATTTGCTAATTCGAGTAAAAATTTACTATCCAAAGGCGTCAATGGACAACTTAATTTAGCACAAAAATCTCTACTCATATAGTTTCTATCCGCACCCGAATCAAATAAAACGTAAGCAGATTTATTGTCAATAAGAAACGTACCCGTAACAAGCTCTGGGTCTTCCTGTGCCTCTACCGCATTAATATTGAAAACTCTTCCGCGGCCTTGTCCATTCGTGTTCTCCTGGTTCGGGCAATTTCTAATAATGTGGCCTGGTTTTCCACATTTATAACAAACTACATTGGCATAACTTGCTCTGACACTACTTGCTCCGCCATTACTCGTTCCGACACCATTTGTTCCTTTCGTTCTATTAACCCCTGGTCCGTAGACCTCACACTTCGCCGCGCTATGACCATTTCTTTTACACTTGTTGCAAAATTTGGTACAGAACCCCGAGTGATACTTTTCACACCTTTGGCATAGTTGCTTCTGATTGTTGTTGTTGTTGCGGTTATTATTGTTGTTGGGATGATTGTTGTAGTTGTTGTTGTTGTTGGGCCATTTGTTGTAGTTGCGATTGATGTTGCGATTGTTGGGATAATTGTTGCGATTATTGTTGTAATTGCTGTTGTTGTTGTATTGGTGATTCTTATCACCGTTTTCCTCCCACTTTCTTTTGACTTGCTTCACATTGGCCTCTTCAGCAGTCTGTTCTTTAATTCTTTCTTCAATCTGGTTCACTAGTTTGTGAGCCATTCTACATGCCTGTTGTATGGAGGCGGGCTCGTGTGAACTTATATCTTCTTGGATTCTTTCCGGTAATCCTTTCACAAACGCGTCGATCTTCTCTTCTTCATCTTCGAATGCTCCCGGACACAATAGGCACAATTCTGTGAATCGTCTTTCGTACATGGTAATATCAAATCCTTGGGTTCGTAATCCTCTAAGTTCTGTCTTGAGCTTATTGACCTCGGTTCTGGGACGGTACTTCTCGTTCATCAAGTGCTTGAATGCTGACCACGGTAGTGCGTACTCATCATCTTGTCCCACTTGCTCTAGATAGGTATTCCACCATGTTAACGCAGAACCTGTGAAGGTATGCGTAGCGTACTTCACTTTGTCCTCTTCAGTACACTTACTTATGGCAAACACCGATTCGACCTTCTCGGTCCACCATTTCAATCCGATCGGTCCTTTGGTTCCATCAAATTCCAAAGGTTTGCAGGCAGTGAATTCTTTGTAGGTGCATCCTACACGATTTCCTGTACTGCCAGATCCAAGGTTATTGTTGGTATGTAGCGCAGCCTGTACTGCGGCTATGTTTGAAGCTAGAAAAGTACGGAATTCCTCTTCATTCATATTCACGGTGTGTCGAGTAGTCGGTGCCATTTCCTTCAAAATAGTCAAATGGAACAAGTTAATCATAGAGAATATTAAGAGTAGTTAATAGTATTTCGTAGCATAATATGAACTCATTTATAAAAGCTTTTTCTTCATATTAGCGTTTTATAAGTTTAAATTCGGGTAGTACCTACCCGTTAAGTTCATACTTAGTAGCTAATATTCAATTCAACTACTACAATTCTATATGAAAAACTGATTGTAATAATATTTCGCGTTCAAACTTGTATACAATATTTTACAAACTTACAATACCGCTTATTTTACATAAAGCATGAAATATAGCACACAATAACTTTGATACAAGATAGTTGTGAAGATAATTCTAGCTAGTACACAAGTCATTCAGCAAAGGCAATAAAGACACGTAATTCATACGTCCAGAAACAAGTCATGCATTCTGGTTTTACTAGGACTACTGTAGTGACCCGAACTTTTCCATGTTTATATATATATTAATTGAGATTGATATTTACATGATTAAATGTTTCCAACATGTTAAGCAATCAAACTTGTTAAGACTTGATTAATTGAAATATGTTTCATATAGACAATTGACCACCCAAGTTGACCGGTGATTCACGAACGTTAAAACTTGTAAAAACTATATGATGACATATATATGGATATATATATATAGTTAACATGATACTATGATAAGTAAACATATCATTAAGTATATTAACAATGAACTACATATGTAAAAACAAGACTACTAACTTAATGATTTTTAAACGAGACATATATGTAACGATTATCGTTGTAAAGACATTTAATGTATATATATCATATTAAGAGATATTCATACATGATAATATCATGATAATATAATAATTTAAAATCTCATTTGATATTATAAACATTGGGTTAACAACATTTAACAAGATCGTTAACTTAAAGGTTTCAAAACAACACTTACATGTAACGACTAACGATGACTTAACGACTCAGTTAAAATGTATATACATGTAGTGTTTTAATATGTATTCATACACTTTTGAAAGACTTCAAGACACTTATCAAAATACTTCTACTTAACAAAAATGCTTACAATTACATCCTCGTTCAGTTTCATCAACAATTCTACTCGTATGCACCCGTATTCGTACTCGTATAATACACAGCTTTTAGATGTATGTACTATTGGTATATACACTCCAATGATCAGCTCTTAGCAGCCCATGTGAGTCACCTAACACATGTGGGAACCATCATTTGGCAACTAGCATGAAATATCTCATAAAATTACAAAAATATGAGTAATCATTCATGACTTATTTACATGAAAACAAAATTACATATCCTTTATATCTAATCCATACACCAACGACCAAAAACACCTACAAACACTTTCATTCTTCAATTTTCTTCATCTAATTGATCTCTCTCAAGTTCTATCTTCAAGTTCTAAGTGTTCTTCATATATTTTACAAGTTCTAGTTACATAAAATCAAGAATACTTTCAAGTTTGCTAGCTCACTTCCAATCTTGTAAGGTGATCATCCAACCTCAAGAAATCTTTGTTTCTTACAGTAGGTTATCATTCTAATACAAGGTAATAATCATATTCAAACTTTGGTTCAATTTCTATAACTATAACAATCTTATTTCAAGTGATGATCTTACTTGAACTTGTTTTCGTGTCATGATTCTGCTTCAAGAACTTCGAGCCATCCAAGGATCCGTTGAAGCTAGATCCATTTTTCTCTTTTCCAGTAGGTTTATCCAAGGAACTTAAGGTAGTAATGATATTCATAACATCATTCGATTCATACATATAAAGCTATCTTATTCGAAGGTTTAAACTTGTAATCACTAGAACATAGTTTAGTTAATTCTAAACTTGTTCGCAAACAAAAGTTAATCCTTCTAACTTGACTTTTAAAATCAGCTAAACACATGTTCTATATCTATATGATATGCTAACTTAATGATTTAAAACCTGGAAACACGAAAAACACCGTAAAACCGGATTTACGCCGTCGTAGTAACACCGCGGGCTGTTTTGGGTTAGTTAATTAAAAACTATGATAAACTTAGATTTAAAAGTTGTTATTCTGAGAAAATGATTTTTATTATGAACATGAAACTATATCCAAAAATTATGGTTAAACTCAAAGTGGAAGTATGTTTTCTAAAATGGTCATCTAGACGCCGTTCTTTCGACTGAAATGACTACCTTTACAAAAACGACTTGTAACTTATTTTTCCGACTATAAACCTATACTTTTTCTATTTAGATTCATAAAATAGAGTTCAATATGAAACCATAGCAATTTGATTCACTCAAAACGGATTTAAAATGAAGAAGTTATGGGTAAAACAAGATTGGATAATTTTTCTCATTTTAGCTACGTGAAAATTGGTAACAAATCTATTCCAACCATAACTTAATCAACTTGTATTGTATATTATATAATCTTGAGATACCATAGACACGTATACAATGTTTCGACCTATCATGTCGACACATCTATATATATTTCGGAACAACCATAGACACTCTATATGTGAATGTTGGAGTTAGCTATACAGGGTTGAGGTTGATTCCAAAATATATATAGTTTGAGTTGTGATCAATACTGAGATACGTATACACTGGGTCGTGGATTGATTCAAGATAATATTTATCGATTTATTTCTGTACATCTAACTGTGGACAACTAGTTGTAGGTTACTAACAAGGACAGCTGACTTAATAAATTTAAAACATCAAAATATATTAAAAGTGTTGTAAATATATTTTGAACATACTTTGATATATATGTATATATTGTTATAGGTTCGTGAATCAACCAGTGGCCAAGTCTTACTTCCCGACGAAGTAAAAATCTGTGAAAATGAGTTATAGTCCCACTTTTAAAATCTAATATTTTTGGGATGAGAATACATGCAGGTTTTATAAATGATTTACAAAATAGACACAAGTACGTGAAACTACATTCTATGGTTGAATTATCGAAATCGAATATGCCCCTTTTTATTAAGTCTGGTAATCTAAGAATTAGGGAACAGACTGTCACACCCCCAAATTAGGGCCTAGGGTATTTGTGACTAATTATATCAAATCACAGTTGTATAAACGAGAACGACTCTATATGAGACGTTTTGAATAAAACATTTATTAATAAAACAGCGGAAGCATTAAAAGTTTTACATCAAATTTAAACTGAAATAATAATAATAGTCTTAATGCAAAGTAAATGTAATGAAATGAAGACTCCATGTAGCAGCATTCAATTCATCAGGTAGCAATCATGGCAATCATCTTATTCGTCACCTGAGACAAAACATGTTTAAAGTGTCAACCAAAAAGGTTGGTGAGTTCATTAGTTTATCAAAATCAATCATTTCCGTTATAATAATAGGCCACAAGATTTCAGTTTCATAAATATCCGTACACTAGCAAGTGTATAAAAGCATTCTATAAGTTGTAGGCACCCGGTAACAAGCCTTAACGTTCATGTTTTACCCTCTGAAGTACACCAGATCAGGTGTGTTTAAAATAACCTCGAAGTACTAAAGCATCCCATAGTCAGGATGGGGTTTGTCAGACCCAATAGATCTATCTTTAGGATTCGCGCCTACCGTACATAGACAAGTAGTTTAATGTTACCAAGCTAAGGGTATATTTCTGGTTTAAACCCACATAGAATTAGTTTTAGTACTTGTGCCTATTTCGTAAAACATTTATAAATCAGCGCATGTATTCTCAGCCCAAAAATATATATAAAAAGGGAGCAAATGAAACTCACCTTAAATAGCAGTTGAAGTATTCCACGCAAGAAAGGAAAGTAAAGCAAGTAAGTGACCGAGATATCAACTAGAAGTAGTTCTTTAAGAGAGAAATGAGAGATTAAGGTGTAAGTTTGAAATGAGAAATGTATGTGGTATTTATAGTTGAAAATGTTAGGTAAAAAAAAAATAAAATAAAATAAGTAAATCTTAAAAGTTAAAATAAGAAAAATTATTTTGTATTTTTATTAAAAGTAAATCTTAAAAGTTAAAATAAGAAAAAGTAGTTTGTATTTTTATTAAAAGTAAAATCTTAAAAGTTAAAATAAGAAAAAGTAGTTTGTATTTTTATTAAAAGTAAAATCTTAAAAGTTAAAATAAGAAAAAGTAATTTGTATTTTTATTAAAAGTAAATTTTAAAAGTTAAAATAAGAAAAAGTAGTTTGTATTTTTATTAAAAGTAAAATCTTAAAAGTTAAAATAAGAAAAAGTAGTTTGTATTTTTATTAAAAGTAAAATCTTAAAAGTTAAAATAAGAAAAAGTAGTTTGTATTTTTATTAAAAGTAAATCTTAAAATAAAAGTAGTTTGTATTTTTATTAAAAGTAAATCTTAAAAGAAAAAGTAGTTTGTATTTTTGTATTTATTTATTAAAAGTAGATATAGTTTTGATTTTTTTTTTTGTATAAAATTCTAAAAAAAATATTTGTTTAATATATTTCTAAGAACATTTAACATTTTATTTCTATATTTGTTTAATTATTAAATACGAATTTTATATAAAAATTATTATTATATTTAGTTTTTATAAAAATTAAAATTTGTGATTATTAATTTATAGTTTTTATTAGTTTTATAAATGTTATAATATTATGTATTATTTAGTTAATTATATATTCTATTAACTAAATAACAAAAGTAATATAAATATTATATTTATATTCATTGATGTAATTATGTTATATTATATATCATAATCTTATTTATAATATTTATAATTATATTATTTATTTTAAGCGTACGTTTATTCGGTCAATGTTAAATTTATTCGTATATAACAACTCTAGGTATTTTAGTAAAATCGGAAGTTGAAAAGTGAGGGTTGTTATAGTACCTACCCGTTAAAAGAAATTTCGTCCCGAAATTTAGTTTTTGCCATCAATCAGCGTTGTTCGTACCGAAACGAGGATATTTACGTTTTATCTGGTCTTCACGTTCCCAGGTAGGTTCGGGGCCTTTCGTGAATTCCAACGGATAGAATATTGTTCTGTTTCATGCATTTAAATAATACGAACTCTAATTTCTTACAGGTTCTTCTATAAAGTGCATTTTATCATTAATGCGGAGGTTATCTAAAGGATTAATAAGAGTGTCATTTGACTAGGTTATCCTCAAAAGGGATGATGGTGTTATACGAGCATTTTAGTAAACTGAACACATGAAATGTGTTATGAATAGTATTGAGCTTATTTAAAACTTTGAGTGTTTATGTCACAATATTAGGGTAGACAAAACAGAGAGTAGTTCATGAAAATTATAGTCATGAAGTTTGATAGAGATTATCATTGTTTACAACAAGAATATTGTAATGATGAATATAAGTTGAAAAAATAAAGTTTTATCACTACTGAATAATATGGATAAAACGATTTGATTATAGGAAGCGTATAAACGAAGCTATTGTAAAAGAGTGAATGAGAAATTAAATGTTCGCCTTAACTTTTGACGTAGTCACGATTGATTTTTGGAATTCAAGGGATTAAAGGAAATCTTCGTAATCCATAAGATTTGATTCTCCGGTAATTAAGGAATTTGAAATTTTCTTTGATTAAATGAGGTGAATTGCTTCAATTGCTGTGTTTGGAATTTTGCTATAAATTAGCTTCTTCCGTTTCATTATCTTCACCACTTCTATACTTTCTTCCTCAATTCATACTTCCAAAGATTGTGAGAATGCTCCATCCAGTTCTTATCCTGGATATTTTTCTGACTATCATTTCAGTCATTCTTCTTTTTCATTTACCACTAGAGGAATTTGTTTTCTTCTACTATTACCTTGGGGTTATAGTGTTTTTAATTCTCCCATGTCTTTACGTTGCAATACGTATTGATATACACGGTTTGTAATTTCGGTATCGTTATTGGGCTACATATTTTCCCTTATATGTCGGAGCTCTTTGCCTTTTTATTCTCCTCTCGACTCTAAGTAAAGCGAGTAATGGTCCAGAATTTGTAGGTATGAAGTTTCGAATGGACCTACTGTTCTAAGCGTAATATCACGATTTGATTTGGTAAATTACCAGAATTACTGAGGATAGAACTATCAAGAATATATTTGCTTGATATGTTCAGAGATTAAGTAGAATGTAAGAGTCGTGTAACATGGCAAATGATGATTATAAAGTCTATGAATCATCATCTTCCATTAAAAATTTAGCATGACTTACTGTAATATAATCATGTTGGCCTGACGTCATTATATTATACTAACTCATGCTTCAATTCTCAACACTACTTCAAATCATTCAAAATTTGAATTTAAATTTTACGGAATATAGAAACTTAAACAGTTTTCCTTTATGATGTAATAAAGATATTGCAAAGAGATAATTAATTGCAGACAAGAATCGTTATGAAGATATCTTTAGAAATATCGAGGATATTTATAACGAAAGATATGATGATATTTTAGAATTTCTAAAATCGATGGATAATGAAGAAATTCTTCTGTAAGGATTTAGAATGCGTAAAAAGATCTTCTGTGATTTCCTTCAGAAATTGAATCATCTAGATTCTTTGGTTATAGGTTTAGTCCTTGGGATTTGTCCTTGGTCTCCTTCATGTTTTGCTCAATCCGTCTTTCAATACCAGATATTCTTTTGAGCTTTTCCAACACACAATTCTTTATTATCAAGCTTCTGGTCATTAAGGCCATCTACAGCTTTTGCTGCTTCATCAGCATTCTCAAGGTTAACTGATCTGAATCATTGATTATCAATCTGATATGTTTTCAAGGATTTTGAAGAATGTACAATGTAATATATTAATGTGAATGTTAGATATTTCTTGGGTATTACCTACCCGTTAAAATATTTTCACAATTAACAGTTTGTACAAAAGAATTTTTAAATACAATCTTTATGAAAATATACATACATATATATTTTCTTCAGATGTAATTATGGATTTAATAAGTTAATATAATATTAAACTCATTTGATTTACGGTTGAAACGAGAATAAATAATCTCCAAAACTTTAGAGATTACATAATCGTCGCGAAATATTTCTTTAATGAAGTTATGAATCAATACTTCATCGTTCATTGTTATTAATATACCTCAGTAAATGATGTTGATGCTCGTGGATTTCTTGTGAAATTCATAAGGCACAAATGATGTTTTCGAGAAATTTTCGAGTACATCGAAAAATAGGAGTGTAAAATCACACATGCATTTGAATAATACACTTAGTTTATTATGAAATGGAGTTTATTGTACTGAAGCAGTGATTAATGATTGTTAAGTCATTAACGAAGGATGTACATCATAGCGTATTAGTGATATGAATTAACCAAGTAGTACATACTAGTTAAGATTCACACGTAATAGTTTAGTACGAAAAGATTTATTATTGTTCCAAACCATATATATATAAAGTATACATATATAATTCTTCAGGAAGAATGAGTCAATACATCTTAACTCATTATTACTAATATTCCTTAGTATCTATGGGCGTATGATGTCGATGTTTGAGGTACCGATTATGATGTTGAGACGTGGGATGCTGATGTTGTTGTTGGTGAAGTTGATGCTGTTGGTGGTGATGCTGATAGTACTGGTGGTGCTGGTGCTGCTGTTGGTGCTGCTTGTGGTACTTGGTTAGTAAGTGTGAGCCTAGCTACCAAATCGCGCACTATTTCCTCCAGGGTTTCTACTTTACGCTCGAGTCTATGGATTTGTTCTACCCATTCCTCTGTAAGGTTTGTCAATTCTTGATATTTAGTTGGAAGTCTTCTAACTTCTTCTAATAACCCTTTCTGGTTAGAATTCGGGAGTAGAGGACGAATATTGTCGTTGGTTACATCGAGTCGACCTTCGAGGCGGAAAATCCTTGCGAAAAGAGTGAAAACGGTATTGCGAACAGGTTCGCCGGTAAGTGGATCGAGTACTCCGACGTTTGGTGGTAAGTTTGGCTCGTGATAAGGAGTACCTTCTTCATTTATCCATAGGGTGAGTATTTCGCGAACCCATCCCCATTTTTTAAAGAAATCACGGTAATTGATCGGTGGGTGTGCTCCTGTCATGCTATCTTTGGAGCTAGAAGAACTTGAGGAATCAGGTGAGAAATCCATATTATGTGTTTGGAATAGGGTTTGATATGAAATGGGTGTTGAATATTGAATGATATATTCGTCTCCTTGAATACGTATATATAGCAGAAAGATTTCCGTAATTTACGGAGAAAATTTAGGAAAAATGTTAGACAAGGTCTATTGGGAATAGATATGCTAAGATATGATTTGTCTATACTCCAATAATGGCAGTATGACGTGTCGAGATTATAAAATGATAAGTATGTAATCTAATAATCTTTCGATTAAAGACTTTCAATTCGTATACTGTGATAACCCAATGACATTTCCCGGTTCGCAAACCGATGCATAAAGGCATAAGGCATATAGGTACGTGATATAACAGGGAGTTATATACGTTTGAGTATGAATTATAGGAGTTTCAAAAATCTTGGATAATATTTCATGTAATACATATGTAATACACAAAACCAGGATAGATGACTAAGTGAGTTGTTCTTAATAAGTTCACCACTTATTAAGTGCATAAGTGACTAAGTGTTGTATGATCACTATAGTCAGGTTTGATATTGTGCACCATACCCAAACATCTATGCCACCGTCGAGTCACTTGAATGATCAATTGTTACCGGTTGGCCCAGGAATTCTCGACCAAAATCTAAGTTTGGCATTCGAAATCCACAAGCGTCCCATAGTGGTACCAAGGATCACCCTAGGCCTTAAGTAGCGTTGACGTTCGAGTAATTTCACATTATCGTGTATGTTATAATCTTAAGATTTAAGTATAGTTTCTAAGGTATAGTGTAGCATTTATCAATTAAAGGAAACAATTAAAGGCACTATGGTCAAGGAAAGTTGTAGTCCTACATTGCTAAGGTACCTAATTGTATAAGGCACACATAAAATGCAATCCTGGTTCTCTACAACAACCTGCTCTGATACCAATCTGTCACACCCCCAAATTAGGGCCTAGGGTATTTGTGACTAATTATATCAAATCACAGTTGTATAAACGAGAACGACTCTATATGAGACGTTTTGAATAAAACATTTATTAATAAAACAGCGGAAGCATTAAAAGTTTTACATCAAATTTAAACTGAAATAATAATAATAGTCTTAATGCAAAGTAAATGTAATGAAATGAAGACTCCATGTAGCAGCATTCAATTCATCAGGTAGCAATCATGGCAATCATCTTATTCGTCACCTGAGACAAAACATGTTTAAAGTGTCAACCAAAAAGGTTGGTGAGTTCATTAGTTTATCAAAATCAATCATTTCCGTTATAATAATAGGCCACAAGATTTCAGTTTCATAAATATCCGTACACTAGCAAGTGTATAAAAGCATTCTATAAGTTGTAGGCACCCAGTAACAAGCCTTAACGTTCATGTTTTACCCTCTGAAGTACACCAGATCAGGTGTGTTTAAAATAACCTCGAAGTACTAAAGCATCCCATAGTCAGGATGGGGTTTGTCAGACCCAATAGATCTATCTTTAGGATTCGCGCCTACCGTACATAGACAAGTAGTTTAATGTTACCAAGCTAAGGGTATATTTCTGGTTTAAACCCACATAGAATTAGTTTTAGTACTTGTGCCTATTTCGTAAAACATTTATAAATCAGCGCATGTATTCTCAGCCCAAAAATATATATAAAAAGGGAGCAAATGAAACTCACCTTAAATAGCAGTTGAAGTATTCCACGCAAGAAAGGAAAGTAAAGCAAGTAAGTGACCGAGATATCAACTAGAAGTAGTTCTTTAAGAGAGAAATGAGAGATTAAGGTGTAAGTTTGAAATGAGAAATGTATGTGGTATTTATAGTTGAAAATGTTAGGTAAAAAAAAATAAAATAAAATAAGTAAATCTTAAAAGTTAAAATAAGAAAAATTATTTTGTATTTTTATTAAAAGTAAATCTTAAAAGTTAAAATAAGAAAAAGTAGTTTGTATTTTTATTAAAAGTAAAATCTTAAAAGTTAAAATAAGAAAAAGTAGTTTGTATTTTTATTAAAAGTAAAATCTTAAAAGTTAAAATAAGAAAAAGTAGTTTGTATTTTTATTAAAAGTAAATTTTAAAAGTTAAAATAAGAAAAAGTAGTTTGTATTTTTATTAAAAGTAAAATCTTAAAAGTTAAAATAAGAAAAAGTAGTTTGTATTTTTATTAAAAGTAAAATCTTAAAAGTTAAAATAAGAAAAAGTAGTTTGTATTTTTATTAAAAGTAAATCTTAAAATAAAAGTAGTTTGTATTTTTATTAAAAGTAAATCTTAAAAGAAAAAGTAGTTTGTATTTTTGTATTTATTTATTAAAAGTAGATATAGTTTTGATTTTTTTTTTGTATAAAATTCTAAAAAAAATATTTGTTTAATATATTTCTAAGAACATTTAACATTTTATTTCTATATTTGTTTAATTATTAAATACGAATTTTATATAAAAATTATTATTATATTTAGTTTTTATAAAAATTAAAATTTGTGATTATTAATTTATAGTTTTTATTAGTTTTATAAATGTTATAATATTATGTATTATTTAGTTAATTATATATTCTATTAACTAAATAACAAAAGTAATATAAATATTATATTTATATTCATTGATGTAATTATGTTATATTATATATCATAATCTTATTTATAATATTTATAATTATATTATTTATTTTAAGCGTACGTTTATTCGGTCAATGTTAAATTTATTCGTATATAACAACTCTAGGTATTTTAGTAAAATCGGAAGTCGAAAAGTGAGGGTTGTTATACAGACACCCTAATTGACACGAATCCTAAAGATAGATCTATTGGGTCTAACAAACCCCATCCAAAGTACCGGATGCTTTAGTACTTCGAAATTTATATCATATCCGAAGGGTGTCCCGGAATGATGGGGATATTCTTATATATATGCATCTTGTTAATGTCGGTTACCAGGTGTTCACCATATGAATGATTTTTTATCTCTATGTATGGGATGTGTATTGAAATATGAAATCTTGTGGTCTATTGTTACGATTTGATATATATAGGTTAAACCTATAACTCACCAACATTTTTGTTGACGTTTAAAGCATGTTTATTATCAGGTGAATATTAAGAGCTTCCGCTGTCGCATACTTAAATAAGGACGAGATTTGGAGTCCATGCTTGTATGATATTGTATAAAAACTGCATTCAAGAAACTTATTTTGTTGTAACATATTTGTATTGTAAACTATTATGTGATGGTCATGTGTAAACAGGATATTTTAGACTATCATTATTTGATAATATACGTAAAGCTTTTTAAAACCTTTATCTATGAAATAAAGGTTATGGTTTGTTTTAAAAATGAATGCAGTCTTTGAAAAACGTCTCATATAGAGGTCAAAAACTCGCAACGAAATCAATTAATATGGAACGTTTTTAATCAATAAGAACGGGACATTTCAGTTGGTATCCGAGCGTTGGTCTTAGAGAACCAGAAAATTTGCATTAGTGTGTCTTATCGAGTTGTTAGGATGCATTAGTGAGTCTGGACTTCGACCGTGTTTTCTTTAAAAATGATTGCTTAACATTTTTGTTGGAAACTATATATTTTTAACATATGAATATTATGTGATATATTAATCTCTTAACGTGTTTGATATTATGTGATAGATGTCTACCTCTAGAACAAGTCCCATTGACTCACCTAATAATAATGAAGAGTCAAATGTAAATTGGAATGATTCGTGGACTGATTCACAAGTTCCCGAAGAGGAACCGGAAGAAGAGTCGGAACCGGAAGAAGAATCGGAACCGGAAGAAGAATCGGAACCGGATGAAGAAATAGAACCGGTGGGGGAAATAATAAAACGGTTAACTAAAAGAAAATCCTCAACCAACCGACCAAGGTTAATTATGGTCAATGGTGTTTCCGCCAAGGAAGCAAAATTTTGGGAGGATTACCAATTCTCCGATGAATCGGATTCCGACGAGAATTCCGATGATGTTATAGAAATTACCCCAACTGAATTTAAAAAGGCAAAAGAAAATAATAAGGGAAAGGGCATAAAAATAGAGAAATCTAATTCCAACCCCGATGAACTTTATATGTATCGTCAACCCCCGAAGTCCTTAAGTTGTAACAATGACCCGGGAACCTCTAAACCACCAGGTTTTTCTAAACCAATGTGGATAACGACGGCTCGTATTAGGGGAACATCATATATCCCTACAAACTTGGCAAAACGAACCAAAACCGAAGAAGAAGAAACAAGCGAGTCGGAATAAGATAGTTGTATTCGTGTGGTGTAATATATGTAATATAGTGTGCTTATGCTTTATGATATATGTAAAAATTGCTTGTATTAATAAGTATTTTTTTATGAATCTAACTCTTGTCTATTTTACAGTTTCAAAACACAAAATGGATAGACAACCCAATATTTTAAGAGACCTACCCGGAGACATGATTGATGAAATCTTGTCTAGAGTCGGTCAGAATTCCTCGGCATAACTATTTAAGGCGAGATCAGTTTGTAAGACATTCGAAGAACGTTCCAAGAATGCCTTGGTTTATAAAAGGCTTTCGTTCGAAAGATGGGGGATATCACATTGGGAAATCCATAAGTTACGATGTGTTTACTTTGACGCATATATTGCGGGGAACCCAAATGCTATTTTACGCAATGGGTTAAGAAATTATTTTGACTCAATATATCCGAATATTGGACTTCGTGATTTAGAAAAAGCGGCTAACATGCAACATAAAGAAGCATGTTATGCTTACGGATTAGTAATGTTCACTTCTCACCAAAGTGAGAACAAGAACATCGGGCAACAACTATTAAACAAAACGTTTCCACAAGTGACGGAGTCGGTAATTGGGGTAAGAAATGAGGTTTTTAGATTGTTACGGGACTGTTGGACATTACGTAACCCTCGTCCCTTTGACGACGTTACAACACGCTGTCTTATCAACGGCCATAACGGTTATGTTCCACAAGACCAAGGATGGGAAGTAGTCCTAGTAAAACCAGAATGCATGACTTATTTCTGGACGTATGAATTACGTGTCTTTATTGCCTTTGCTGAACGACTTGTGTACTAGCTAGAATTATCTTCACAACTATCTTGTATCAAAGTTATTGTGTGCTATATTTCATGCTTTATGTAAAATAAGCGGTATTGTAAGTTTGTAAAATATTGTATAAAAGTTTGAACGCGAAATATTATTATAACCAGTTTTTCATATAGAATTGTAGTAGTTGAATTGTATATTAGCTACTAAGTATGAACTTAACGGGTAGATACTACCCGAATTTAAACTTATAAAACGCTAATATGAAGAAAAAGCTTTTATAAATGAGTTCATATTATGCTACGAAATACTATTAACTACTCTTAATATTCTGTATGATTAACTTGTTCCATTTGACTATTTTGAAGGCAATGGCACCGACTACTCGACACACCGTGAATATGAATGAAGAGGAATTCCGTACTTTTCTAGCTTCAAACATAGCCGCAGTACAGGCTGCGCTACATACCAACAATAACCTTGGATCTAGCAGTACAGGAAATCGTGTAGGATGCACCTACAAAGAATTCACTGCCTGCAAACCTTTGGAATTTGATGGAACCGAAGGACCGATCGGATTGAAAGGGTGGACCGAGAAGGTCGAATCGGTGTTTGCCATAAGTAAGTGTACTGAAGAGGACAAAGTAAAGTACGCTACGCATACCTTCACAGGTTCTGCGTTAACATGGTGGAATACCTATCTAGAGCAAGTGGGACAAGATGATGCGTACGCACTACCGTGGTCAGCATTCAAGCACATGATGAACGAGAAGTACCGTCCCAGAACCGAGGTCAATAAGCTCAAGACAGAACTTAGAGGGTTACGAACCCAAGGATTTGATATTACCACGTACGAAAGACGATTCACAGAATTGTGCCTATTGTGTCCGGGAGCATTCGAAGATGAGGAAGAGAAGATCGACGCGTTTGTGAAAGGATTACCGGAAAGAATCCAAGAAGATATAAGTTCACACGAGCCCGCCTCTATACAACAGGCATGTAGAATGGCTCACAAACTAGTGAACCAGATTGAAGAAAGAATTAAAGAACAGACTGCTGAAGAGGCCAATGTGAAGCAAGTCAAAAGAAAGTGGGAGGAAAACGGTGATAAGAATCACCAATACAACAACAACAGCAATTACAACAATAATCGCAACAATTATCCCAACAATCGCAACATCAATCGCAACTACAACAAACGGCCCAACAACAACAACAACAACAACAACAACAACAGCAACTACAACAATCATCCCAACAATAATAATAATCGCAACAACAACAACAATCAGAAGCAGTTATGCCAAAGGTGTGAAAAGTATCACTCGGGGTTCTGCACCAAATTTTGCAACAAGTGTAAAAGAAATGGTCATAGCGCGGCGAAGTGTGAGGTCTACGGACCAGGGGTTAATAGAACGAAAGGAACAAATGGTGTCAGAACAAGTAATGGCGGAGCAAGTAGTGTCGGAGCAAGTTATGCCAATGTAGTTTGTTATAAATGTGGAAAACCGGGCCACATTATTAGAAATTTCCCGAACCAGGAGAACACGAATGGACAAGGCCGCGGTAGAGTTTTCAATATTAATGCGGCAGAGGCACAGGAAGACCCGGAGCTTATTACGGGTACATTTCTTATTAACAATAAATCTGCTTACGTTTTATTTGATTCGGGTGCGGATAGAAGCTATATGAGTAGAGATTTTTGTGCTAAATTAAGTTGTCCATTGACGCCTTTGGATAGTAAATTTTTACTCGAATTAGCAAATGGTAAATTAATTTCAGCAGATAATATATGTCGGAATCGAGAAATTAAACTGGTTAGCGAAACATTTAAGATTGATTTGATACCAGTAGAGTTAGGGAGTTTTGATGTGATAATCGGTATGGACTGGTTGAAAGAAGTGAAAGCAGAGATCGTTTGTTACAAAAATGCAATTCGCATTATACGAGAAAAAGGAAAACCCTTAATGGTGTACGGAGAAAAGGGCAACACGAAGCTACATCTTATTAGTAATTTGAAGGCACAAAAACTAATAAGAAAAGGTTGCTATGCTGTTCTAGCACACGTTGAGAAAGTACAAACTGAAGAAAAGAGCATCAATGATGTTTCCGTCGCAAAAGAATTTCCCGATGTATTTCCGAAAGAATTACCGGGATTACCCCCACATCGATCCGTTGAATTTCAAATAGATCTTGTACCAGGAGCTGCACCAATAGCTCGTGCTCCTTACAGACTCGCACCCAGCGAGATGAAAGAACTGCAAAGCCAATTACAAGAAATTTTAGAGCGTGGTTTCATTCGACCAAGCACATCACCGTGGGGAGCTCCTGTTTTGTTTGTCAAGAAGAAAGATGGTACATTCAGGTTGTGTATCGACTACCGAGAGTTGAACAAACTTACCATCAAGAACCGCTACCCACTACCGAGAATCGACGACTTATTTGATCAACTACAAGGCTCGTCTGTTTATTCAAAGATTGAATTACGTTCCGGGTATCATCAAATGCGGGTGAAAGAAGATGATATTCCAAAGACTGCTTTCAGAACACGTTACGGTCATTACGAGTTTATGGTCATTCCATTTGGTTTAACTAATGCACCAGCTGTGTTCATGGACCTTATGAACCGAGTGTGTGGACCATACCTTGACAAGTTTGTCATTGTTTTCATTGATGACATACTTATTTACTCAAAGAATGACCAAGAACATGGTGAACATTTGAGAAAGGTGTTAGAAGTATTGAGGAAGGAAGAATTGTACGCTAAGTTTTCAAAGTGTGCATTTTGGTTGGAAGAAGTTCAATTCCTCGGTCACATAGTGAACAAAGAAGGTATTAAGGTGGATCCGGCAAAGATAGAAACTGTTGAAAAGTGGGAAACCCCGAAAACTCCGAAACACATACGCCAGTTTTTAGGACTAGCTGGTTACTACAGAAGGTTCATCCAAGACTTTTCCAGAATAGCAAAACCCTTGACTGCATTAACGCATAAAGGGAAGAAATTTGAATGGAATGATGAACAAGAGAAAGCGTTTCAGTTATTGAAGAAAAAGCTAACTACGGCACCTATATTGTCATTGCCTGAAGGGAATGATGATTTTGTGATTTATTGTGACTCATCAAAGCAAGGTCTCAGTTGTGTATTAATGCAACGAACGAAGGTGATTGCTTATGCCTCTAGACAATTGAAGATTCACGAGCAAAATTATACGACGCATGATTTGGATTTAGGCGCGGTTGTTTTTGCATTAAAGACTTGGAGGCACTACTTATATGGGGTCAAAAGTATTATATATACCGACCACAAAAGTCTTCAACACATATTTAATCAGAAACAACTGAATATGAGGCAGCGTAGGTGGATTGAATTGTTGAATGATTACGACTTTGAGATTCGTTACCACCCGGGGAAGGCAAATGTGGTAGCCGATGCCTTGAGCAGGAAGGACAGAGAACCCATTCGAGTAAAATATATGAATATAATGATTCATAATAACCTTACTACTCAAATAAAGGAGGCGCAACAAGGAGTTTTAAAAGAGGGAAATTTAAAGGATGAAATACCCAAAGGATCGGAGAAGCATCTTAATATTCGGGAAGACGGAACCCGGTATAGGGCTGAAAGGATTTGGGTACCAAAATTTGGAGATATGAGAGAAATGGTACTTAGAGAAGCTCATAAAACCAGATACTCAATACATCCTGGAACGGGGAAGATGTACAAGGATCTCAAGAAACATTTTTGGTGGCCGGGTATGAAAGCCGATGTTGCTAAATACGTAGGAGAATGTTTGACGTGTTCTAAGGTCAAAGCTGAGCATCAGAAACCATCAGGTCTACTTCAACAACCCGAAATCCCGGAATGGAAATGGGAAAACATTACCATGGATTTCATCACTAAATTGCCAAGGACTGCAAGTGGTTTTGATACTATTTGGGTAATAGTTGATCGTCTCACCAAATCAGCACACTTCCTGGCAATAAGAGAAGATGACAAGATGGAGAAGTTAGCACGACTGTATTTGAAGGAAGTCGTCTCCAGACATGGAATACCAATCTCTATTATCTCTGATAGGGATGGCAGATTTATTTCAAGATTCTGGCAGACATTACAGCAAGCATTAGGAACTCGTCTAGACATGAGTACTGCCTATCATCCACAAACTGATGGGCAGAGCGAAAGGACGATACAAACGCTTGAAGACATGCTACGAGCATGTGTTATTGATTTCGGAAACAGTTGGGATCGACATCTACCGTTAGCAGAATTTTCCTACAACAACAGCTACCATTCAAGCATTGAGATGGCGCCGTTTGAAGCACTTTATGGTAGAAAGTGCAGGTCTCCGATTTGTTGGAGTGAAGTGGGGGATAGACAGATTACGGGTCCGGAGATTATACAAGAAACTACCGAGAAGATCATCCAAATTCAACAACGGTTGAAAACTGCCCAAAGTCGACAAAAGAGCTACGCTGACATTAAAAGAAAAGATATAGAATTTGAAATTGGAGAGATGGTCATGCTTAAAGTTGCACCTTGGAAAGGCGTTGTTCGATTTGGTAAACGAGGGAAATTAAATCCAAGGTATATTGGACCATTCAAGATTATTGATCGTGTCGGACCAGTAGCTTACCGACTTGAGTTACCTCAACAACTCGCGGCTGTACATAACACTTTCCACGTCTCGAATTTGAAGAAATGTTTTGCTAAAGAAGATCTCACTATTTCGTTAGATGAAATCCAAATAAACGAAAAACTTCAATTCATCGAAGAACCCGTCGAAATAATGGATCGTGAGGTTAAAAGACTTAAGCAAAGCAAGATACCAATTGTTAAGGTTCGATGGAATGCTCGTAGAGGACCCGAGTTCACCTGGGAGCGTGAAGATCAGATGAAGAATAAATACCCGCATCTATTTCCAGAAGATTTGTCAACACCTTTAACAGCTTAAAATTTCGGGACGAAATTTATTTAACGGGTAGGTACTGTAGTGACCCGAACTTTTCCATGTTTATATATATATTAATTGAGATTGATATTTACATGATTAAATGTTTCCAACATGTTAAGCAATCAAACTTGTTAAGACTTGATTAATTGAAATATGTTTCATATAAACAATTGACCACCCAAGTTTACCGGTGATTCACGAACGTTAAAACTTGTAAAAACTATATGATGACATATATATGGATATATATATATATATATAGTTAACATGATACTATGATAAGTAAACATATCATTAAGTATATTAACAATGAACTACATATGTAAAAACAAGACTACTAACTTAATGATTTTTAAACGAGACATATATGTAACGATTATCGTTGTAAAGACATTTAATGTATATATATCATATTAAGAGATATTCATACATGATAATATCATGATAATATAATAATTTAAAATCTCATTTGATATTATAAACATTGGGTTAACAACATTTAACAAGATCGTTAACTTAAAGGTTTCAAAACAACACTTACATGTAACGACTAACGATGACTTAACGACTCAGTTAAAATGTATATACATGTAGTGTTTTAATATGTATTCATACACTTTTGAAAGACTTCAAGACACTTATCAAAATACTTCTACATAACAAAAATGCTTACAATTACATCCTCGTTCAGTTTCATCAACAATTCTACTCGTATGCACCCGTATTCGTACTCGTATAATACACAGCTTTTAGATGTATGTACTATTGGTATATACACTCCAATGATCAGCTCTTAGCAGCCCATGTGAGTCACCTAACACATGTGGGAACCATCATTTGGCAACTAGCATGAAATATCTCATAAAATTACAAAAATATGAGTAATCATTCATGACTTATTTACATGAAAACAAAATTACATATCCTTTATATCTAATCCATACACCAACGACCAAAAACACCTACAAACACTTTCATTCTTCAATTTTTTTCATCTAATTGATCTCTCTCAAGTTCTATCTTCAAGTTCTAAGTGTTCTTCATATATTTTACAAGTTCTAGTTACATAAAATCAAGAATACTTTCAAGTTTGCTAGCTCACTTCCAATCTTGTAAGGTGATCATCCAACCTCAAGAAATCTTTGTTTCTTACAGTAGGTTATCATTCTAATACAAGGTAATAATCATATTCAAACTTTGGTTCAATTTCTATAACTATAACAATCTTATTTCAAGTGATGATCTTACTTGAACTTGTTTTCGTGTCATGATTCTGCTTCAAGAACTTCGAGCCATCCAAGGATCCGTTGAAGCTAGATCCATTTTTCTATTTTCCAGTAGGTTTATCCAAGGAACTTAAGGTAGTAATGATGTTCATAACATCATTCGATTCATACATATAAAGCAATCTTATTCGAAGGTTTAAACTTGTAATCACTAGAACATAGTTTAGTTAATTCTAAACTTGTTCGCAAACAAAAGTTAATCCTTCTAACTTGACTTTTAAAATCAACTAAACACATGTTCTATATCTATATGATATTCTAACTTAATGATTTAAAACCTGGAAACATGAAAAACACCGTAAAACCGGATTTACGCCGTGGTAGTAACACCGCGGGCTGTTTTGGGTTAGTTAATTAAAAACTATGATAAACTTTGATTTAAAAGTTGTTATTCTGAGAAAATGATTTTTATTATGAACATGAAACTATATCCAAAAATTATGGTTAAACTCAAAGTGGAAGTATGTTTTCTAAAATGGTCATCTAGACGCCGTTCTTTCGACTGAAATGACTACCTTTACAAAAACGACTTGTAACTTATTTTTCCGACTATAAACCTATACTTTTTCTGTTTATATTCATAAAATAAAGTTCAATATGAAACCATAGCAATTTGATTCACTCAAAACGGATTTAAAATGAAGAAGTTATGGGTAAAACAAGATTGGATAATTTTTCTCATTTTAGCTACGTGAAAATTGGTAACAAATCTATTCCAACCATAACTTAATCAACTTGTATTGTATATTATATAATCTTGAGATATCATAGACACGTATACAATGTTTCGACCTATCATGTCGACACATCTATATATATTTCGGAACAACCATAGACACTCTATATGTGAATGTTGGAGTTAGCTATACAGGGTTGAGGTTGATTCCAAAATATATATAGTTTGAGTTGTGATCAATACTGAGATACGTATACACTGGGTCGTGGATTGATTCAAGATAATATTTATCGATTTATTTCTGTACATCTAACTGTGGACAACTAGTTGTAGGTTACTAACAAGGACAGCTGACTTAATAAATTTAAAACATCAAAATATATTAAAAGTGTTGTAAATATATTTTGAACATACTTTGATATATATGTATATATTGTTATAGGTTCGTGAATCAACCAGTGGCCAAGTCTTACTTCCCGATGAAGTAAAAATCTGTGAAAGTGAGTTATAGTCCCACTTTTAAAATCTAATATTTTTGGGATGAGAATACATGCAGGTTTTATAAATGATTTACAAAATAGACACAAGTACGTGAAACTACATTCTATGGTTGAATTATCGAAATCGAATATGCCCCTTTTTATTAAGTCTGGTAATCTAAGAATTAGGGAACAGACACCCTAATTGACACGAATCCTAAAGATAGATCTATTGGGCCTAACAAACCCCATCCAAAGTACCGGATGCTTTAGTACTTCAAAATTTATATCATATCCGAAGGGTGTCCCGGAATGATGGGGATATTCTTATATATATGCATCTTGTTAATGTCGGTTACCAGGTGTTCACCATATGAATGATTTTTTATCTCTATGTATGGGATGTGTATTGAAATATGAAATCTTGTGGTCTATTGTTACGATTTGATATATATAGGTTAAACCTATAACTCACCAACATTTTTGTTGACGTTTAAAGCATGTTTATTATCAGGTGAATATTAAGAGCTTCTGCTATCGCATACTTAAATAAGGACGAGATTTGGAGTCCATGCTTGTATGATATTGTATAAAAACTGCATTCAAGAAACTTATTTTGTTGTAACATATTTGTATTGTAAACTATTATGTAATGGTCGTGTGTAAACATGATATTTTAGATTATCATTATTTGATAATCTACGTAAAGCTTTTTAAAACCTTTATCTATGAAATAAAGGTTACGGTTTGTTTTAAAAATGAATGCAGTCTTTGAAAAACGTCTCATATAGAGGTCAAAACCTCGCAACGAAATCAATTAATATGGAACGTTTTTAATCAATAAGAACGGGACATTTCAACTACTTCCCATCCTTGGTCTTGTGGAACATAACCGTTATGGCCGTTGATAAGACAGCGTGTTGTAACGTCGTCAAAGGGACGAGGGTTATGTAATGACCAACAGTCTCGTAATAACCTAAAAACCTCATTTCTTACCCCAATTACCGACTCCGTCACTTGTGGGAATGTTTTGTTTAATAGTTGTAGCCCGATGTTCTTGTTCTCACTTTGGTGAGAAGCGAACATTACTAACCCGTAAGCATAACATGCTTCTTTATGTTGCATGTTAGCCGCTTTTTCTAAATCACGAAGTCCTATATTCGGATATACTGAGTTAAAATAATTTCTTAACCCGTTGCGTAAAATAGCATTTGGGTTCCCCGCAATATATGCGTCAAAGTAAACACATCGTAACTTATGGATTTCCCAATGTGATATCCCCCATCTTTCGAACGAAAGCCTTTTATAAACCAAGGCATTCTTGGAACGTTCTTCGAATGTCTTACAAACTGATCTCGCCTTAAATAGTTGTGCCGAGGAATTCTGACCGACTCTAGACAAGATTTCATCAATCATGTCTCCGGGTAGGTCTCTTAAAATATTGGGTTGTCTATCCATTTTGGGTTTTTATACTGTAAAATAGACAAGAGTTAGATTCATAAAAAAAAATACTTATTAATACAAGCAATTTTTACATATATCATAAAGCATAAGCACACTATATTACATGTATTACACCACACGAATACAACTATCTTATTCTGACTCGCTCGTTTCTTCTTGTTCGGTTTTGGTTCGTTTTGCCAAGTTTCTAGGGATATATGATGTTCCCCTAATACGAGCCGTCGTTGTCCACATTGGTTTAGAAAAACCTGGTGGTTTAGAGGTTCCCGGGTCATTGTTACAACTTAAGGACTTCGGGGGTTGACGATACATATAAAGTTCATCGAGGTTGGAATTAGATTTCTCTATTTTTATGCCCTTTCCCTTATTATTTTCTTTTGACTTTTTAAATTCAGTTGGGGTAATTTCTATAACATCATCGGAATTCTCGTCGGAATCCGATTCATCGGAGAATTGGTAATCCTCCCAATATTTTGCTTCCTTGGCGGAAACACCATTGACCATAATTAACCTTGGTCGGTTGGTTGAGGATTCTCTTTTACTTAACCATTTTATTATTTCACCCACCGGTTCTATTTCTTCTTCCGGTTCCGATTCTTCTTCCGGTTCCGATTCTTCTTCCGGTTCCGACTCTTCTTCCGGTTCCTCTTCGGGAACTTGTGAATCAGTCCACGAATCATTCCAATTTACATTTGACTCTTTATTATTATTAGGTGAGTCAATGGGACTTGTTCTAGAGATAGACATCTATCACATAATATCAAACACGTTAAGAGATTAATATATCACATAATATTCATATGTTAAAAATATATAGTTTCCAACAAAAATGTTAAGCAATCATTTTTAAAGAAAACACGGTCGAAGTCCAGACTCACTAATGCATCCTAACAAACTCGATAAGACACACTAATGCAAATTTTCTGGTTCTCTAAGACCAACGCTCGGATACCAACTGAAATGTCCCGTTCTTATTGATTAAAAAAGTTCCATATTAATTGATTTCGTTGCGAGGTTTTGACCTCTATATGAGACGTTTTTCAAAGACCGCATTCATTTTAAAACAAACCATAACCTTTATTTCATCAATAAAGGTTTAAAAAGCTTTACGTAAATTATCAAATAATGATAACCTAAAATATCCCGTTTACACACGACCATTACATAATGGTTTACAATACAAATATGTTAGAATAAAATAAGTTTCTTGAATGCAGTTTTTACACAATATCATACAAGCATTGACTCCAAACCTCGTCCTTATTTAAGTATGCGACAGCGGAAGCTCTTAATAATCACCTGAGAATAAACATGCTTAAAACGTCAACAAAAATGTTGCTGAGTTATAGGTTTAACCTATATATATCAAATCGTAACAATAGACCACAAGATTTCATATTTCAATACACATCCCATACATAGAGATAAAAATCATTCATATGGTGAACACCTGGTAACCGACATTAACAAGATGCATATATATAAGAATATCCCCATCATTCCGGGACACCCTTCGGATATGATATAAATTTCGAAGTACTAAAGCATCCGGTACTTTGGATGGGGTTTGTTAGGCCCAATAGATCTATCTTTAGGATTCGCGTCAATTAGGGTGTCTGTTCCCTAATTCTTAGATTACCAGACTTAATAAAAAGGGGCATATTCGATTTCGATAATTCAACCATAGAATGTAGTTTCACGTACTTGTGTCTATTTTGTAAATCATTTATAAAACCTGCATGTATTCTCATCCCAAAAATATTAGATTTTAAAAGTGGGACTATAACTCACTTTCACAGAGTTTTACTTCGTCGGGAAGTAAGACTTGGCCACTGGTTGATTCATGAACCTATAACAATATATACATATATATCAAAGTATGTTTAAAATATATTTACAACACTTTTAATATATTTTGATGTTTTAAGTTTATTAAGTCAGCTGTCCTCGTTAGTAACCTACAACTAGTTGTTCACAGTTAGATGTACAGAAATAAATCGATAAATATTATCTTGAATCAATCCACTACCCAGTGTATACGTATCTCAGTATTGATCACAACTCAAACTATATATATTTTGGAATCAACCTCAACCCTGTATAGCTAACTCCAACATTCACATATAGAGTGTCTATGGTTGTTCCGAAATATATATAGATGTGTCGACATGATAGGTCGAAATATTGTATACGTGTCTATGGTATCTCAAGATTACATAATCTACAATACAAGTTGATTAAGTTATGGTTGGAATAGATTTGTTACCAATTTTCACGTAGCTAAAATGAGAAAAATTATCCAATCTTGTTTTACCCATAACTTCTTCATTTTAAATCCGTTTTGAGTGAATCAAATTGCTATGGTTTCATATTGAACTCTATTTTATGAATCTAAACAGAAAAGTATAGGTTTATAGTCGAAAAAATAAGTTACAGTCGTTTTTTTAAAGGTAGTCATTTCAGTCGAAAAAACGACGTCTAGATGACCATTTTAGAAAACATACTTCCACTTTGAGTTTAACCATAATTTTTGGATATAGTTTCATGTTCATAATAAAAATCATTTTCTCAGAATAACAACTTTTAAATCAAAGTTTATCATAGTTTTTAATTAACTAACCCAAAACAGCCCGCGGTGTTACTACGATGGCGTAAATCCGGTTTTACGGTGTTTTTCGTGTTTCCAGGTTTTAAATCATTAAGTTAGCATATCATATAGATATAGAACATGTGTGTAGTTAATTTTAAAATTCAAGTTAGAAGGATTAACTTTTGTTTGCGAACAAGTTTAGAATTAACTAAACTATGTTCTAGTGATTACGAGTTTAAACCTTCGAATAAGATAGTTTTATATATATGAATCGAATGATGTTATGAACATCATTACTACCTAAAGTTTAGTAGGTAAACCTACTGGAAGTGACAAGAAATGATCTAGCTTCAAAGGATCTTGGATGGCTTGAAAGTTCTTGAAGTAGGATCATGACACAAAAACAAGTTCAAGTAAGATTTTTACTCGAATTAAGGTAGTTTATAGTTATAGAAATTGAATCAAAGTTTGAATATGAATATTACCTTGAATAAGAAAGATAACCTACTGTAAATAACAAAGGTTTCTTGATCTTAGATGATTACTTGGAATGGATTAGAAAGCTTGGAAGTAAATTAGTAAACTTGAAGGGATTTTTGAAGTGTTCTTGAAGTGTTCTTCCTATGATGATTATAGCTTGATTCTTGAAGTGATTTTTGATGAAGATGATGATTAACTACTGGAAAAATACATTCATAATAGTGTGTGTGTGTTGAGAGAGAATTAGAAAGAGAATTGGAAGTGAAATGGAGTGAATGATGAGTGGTAATTGGTGAGTGGTGAGTGAGGTTAAAAGGAGTTCTAGTTAGTTGACTAGCTCATGGTAGAAGTTAAAATTGATTAGTCATACATGACATAATCAAGAGTGGAATCCCATGCTAGTTCCTATTGGTATATACTCATAGTAAGTACGTTTTGAAGCTGTGTATAATACGGGTAAGAATACGACTAGAATTCTTGATGAAAGAAAAGAATGGAAAAGTAACTGTAACCATTTTTGTTAAGTATGAGTGTTTTGATATATGTCTTGAAGTCTTCCAAAAGTATTTTAATACATCTAAATACACTACATGTATATACATTTTAACTGAGTCGTTAAGTCATCGTTAGTCGTTACATGTAAGTGTTGTTTTGAAACCTTTAAGTTAACGATCTCAATTAATGTTGTTAACCCATTGTTTATTATATCTAATGAGATGTTAAATTATTATATTATCATGATATTATGATATATTATTATATCTTAATATGATATATATACATTTAAATGTCGTTACAACGATAATCGTTACATATATGTCTCGTTTCGAAATCCTTAAGTTAGTAGTCTTGTTTATATGTATATAACTCATTGTTAATATACTTATGGAGATACTTACTTATCATAATCTCATGTTAACCATATGTATATCCATATATATATCGTCATGTCGTTTTTACAAGTTTTAACGTTCGTGAATCGCCGGTCAACTTGGGTGGTCAATTGTCTATATGAAACATATTTCAATTAATCAAGTCTTAACAAGTTTGATTGCTTAACATGTTGGAAACATTTAATCATGTAAATATCAATCTCAATTAATATATATAAACATGGAAAAGTTCGGGTCACTACACAAAGTGTGAAGAATAAAAAAATGATTCTAGTATTTCAAGACGATATTGCTTGAGGACAAGCAACGCTCAAGTGTGGGAATATTTGATAATACTAAAAACGAACATATATTTCATAGCATTATTCCTCAAGAAAGACAAGCTTTTAGTTGCAATTGTTCTATTTACAAGTGATATTCGTTTAAATAATAAAAGGTGAAGACAAAAGACAGATTCGACGAATTGAAGACACAAACGACCAAAAAGCTCAAAAGTACAAAAGACAATCAAAGAGGTTCCAATTATTGATAAGAAACGTCTCGAAATTACAAGAGTACAAGATTCAAAATGCTAAGTACAAGATATTAAATTGTACGCAAGGACGTTCGAAAATCCAGAACCGGGACCAGAGTCAACTCTCAACGCTCGACGCAACGGACTAAAAATTACAAGTTAACTATGTATATAAATATAATATAATATATAATTAATTATATAAATTATATATATATATTATATTTATATAATAAACCGTCGGTAAACAAAGAGCCAAAATGGAGTGAGCTGTAATTACAAACTCCGCGACTCACGGAGTTTGAAGAAGGAACGGGCTGCGAGTCGCGAAGCCCCAAAAACTGAAATTCCCTATAAAGCCCAACGAATTCTGATCAATTTTTCATCCAATATCCATCAATCTCTCTATCTATATACGTAATATTTATATTTATAATTTATATTTTAATTTTAATCCTAATAATAAGGGTATGTTAGCGAATGTTGTAAGGGTGTAAGTCGAAATTCTGTCCGTGTAACGCTACGCTATTTTTAATCATTGTAAGTTATGTTTAACCTTTTTAATTTAATGTCTCGTAGCTAAGTTATTATTATGCTTATTTAATACCGAAGTAATCATGATGTTGGGCTAATTACTAAAATTGGGTAATTGGGCTTTGTATCATAATTGGGATTTGGATAATAGAACGACACTTATGGAAATTAGACTATGGGCTATTAATGGGTTTTATATTAACTAAACAATACCTTGTTAATTTAATATACAAACTTATAATTCGACGTATTTATATATAACCACATACGCTTGACTGGGTACGGTGGGCGGGATATCTATAAATACCAATAATTATTCATTTTACCGGATACGGAACTGGATTAATAGTTAATAGACTTGTTGAAACAGGGGTGAATTACATTCAAGGGTAATTGGTGTAATTGTTAACAAAGTAGTAAAACCTTGGTTTACACGCAGTCGATAACCTGGTGTATTCATTAAACAAAGTATTAAAACCTTGTTACAATTCGAATCCCCAATTAGTTGGAATATTTGACTTCGGGAATAAGAATAATTTGACGAAGGCTTTCGCTCTTTATATTTATGACTGATGGACTATTATGGACAAAATCCGTATGGACATATTAAATAATCCAGGACAAAGGACAATTAACCCATGGGCATAAAACTAAAATTAACACGTCAAACATCATAATTACGGAAGTTTAAATAAGCATAATTCTTTTATTTCATATTTAATTTCCTTTATTTTATATTTAATTGCACTTCTAATTATAGCACTTTTATTTATTGTTATTATATTTAATTGCACTTTTAATTATCGTACTTTTTAATTATCGCAAGTTTATTTTATCGCACATTTATTATTCGCAATTTTATTATCGTTATTTACTTTACACTTTAAATTAAGTCTTGTATTTATTTATTATTTTACATTTGGTTTTAACTGCGACTAAAGTTTCAAAATCGACAAACCGGTCATTAAACGGTAAAAACCCCCCTTTATAATAATAATATTATTTATATATATATTTGTATTTTTGTAAATTTAAACTAATATAGCGTTAAGCTTTGTGAAAAAGATTCCCTGTGGAACGAACCGGACTTACTAAAAACTACACTACTGTACGATTAGGTACACTGCCTATAAGTGTTGTAGCAAGGTTTAAGTATATCCATTCTATAAATAAATAAATATCTTGTATAAAATTGTATCGTATTTAATAGTATTTCCTGCTAAAATTTAAAAGCTATTTTATATACACCTCGCATAATATCAGTAACCTACAACTAGTTGTCCACAGTTAGATGTACAGAAATAAATCGATAAATATTATCTTGAATCAATCCATGACCCAGTGTATACGTATTTCAGTATTGATCACAACTCAAACTATATATATTTTGGAATCAACCTCAACCCTGTATAGCTAACTCCAACATTCACATATAGAGTGTCTATGGTTGTTCCGAAATATAAATAGATGTGTCGACATGATAGGTCGAAACATTGTATACGTGTCTATGGTATCTCAAGATTACATAACATACAATACAAGTTGATTAAGTTATGGTTGGAATAGATTTGTTACCAATTTTCACGTAGCTAAAATGAGAAAAATTATCCAATCTTGTTTTACCCATAACGTCTTCATTTTAATTCCGTTTTGAGTGAATCAAATTGCTATGGTTTCATATTGAACTCTATTTTATGAATCTAAACAGAAAAAGTATAGGTTTATAGTCGGAAAAATAAGTTACAAGTCGTTTTTTTAAAGGTAGTCATTTCAGTCGAAAGAACGACGTCTAGATGACCATTTTAGAAAACATACTTCCACTTTGAGTTTAACCATAATTTTTGGATATAGTTTCATGTTCATAATAAAAATCATTTTCCCAGAATAAAAACTTTTAAATCAAAGTTTATCATAGTTTTTAATTAACTAACCCAAAACAGCTCGCGGTGTTACTACGACGGCGTAAATCCGGTTTTACGGTGTTTTTCGTGTTTTCAGGTTTTAAATCATTAAGTTAGCATATCATATAGATATGGAACATGTGTTTAGTTGATTTTAAAAGTCAAGTTATAAGGATTAACTTTTATTTGCGAACAAGTTTAGAATTAACTAAACTATGTTCTAGTGATTACAAGTTTAAACCTTCGAATAAGATAGCTTTATATGTATGAATAGAATGATGTTATGAACATCATTACTACCTCAAGTTCCTTGGATAAACCTACTGGATATGAGAAAAATAGATCTAGCTTCAAAGGATCCTTGGATGGCTTGAAAGTTCTTGAAGCAGAATCATGACACGAAAACAATTTCAAGTAAGATTTCCACTCGAAATAAGATTGTTATAGTTACAGAAATTGAATTAAAGTTTGAATATGATTATTACCTTGTATTAGAAAGATAACCTACTGTAATTAACAAAGGTTTCTTGATCTTGGATGATTACTTGGAATGGATTTAGGAAACTTGGAAGTAAACTTGCAATCTTGGAAGTATTCTTGATTTTATGAAACTAGAACTTTTGGAATTTATGAAGAACACTTAGAACTTGAAGATAGAACTTGAGAGAGATCAATTAGATGAAGAAAATTGAAGAATGAAAGTGTTTGTAGGTGTTTTTGGTCGTTGGTGTATGGATTAGATATAAAGGATATGTAATTTTATTTTCATGTAAATAAGTCATGAATGATTACTCATATTTTTGTAATTTTATGAGATATTTCATGCTAGTTGCCAAATGATGGTTCCCACATGTGTTAGGTGACTCACATGGGCTGCTAAGAGCTGATCATTGGAGTGTATATACCAATAGTATATACATCTAAAAGCTGTGTATTGTACGAGTACGAATATGGGTGCATACGAGTAGAATTGTTGATGAAACTGAACGAGGATGTAATTGTAAGCATTTTTGTTAAGTAGAAGTATTTTGATAAGTGTCTTGAAGTCTTTCAAAAGTGTATGAATACATATTAAAACACTACATGTATATACATTTTAACTGAGTCGTTAAGTCATCGTTAGTCGTTACATGTAAATGTTGTTTTGAAACCTTTAGGTTAACGATCTTGTTGAATGTTGTTAACCCATTATTTATTATAACAAATGAGATGTTAAATTGTTATATTATCATGATATTATGATATATAATATATCTTAGTATGATATATATACAGTTAAATGTCGTTACAACGATAATCGTTACATATATGTCTCGTTTCGAAATCATTAAGTTAGTAGTCTTATTTTTACATATGTATTTCATTGTTAATACACTTAATAACATATTTACTTATCATTTAACATAATTAACCAAGTGTGTCAATATCTTAATATGATTCATATGTACCTAGT